>NC_092238.1:41985449-42107949 GCF_036320965.1 Panulirus ornatus | reverse complement strand
TGCACACTAAAGGTGAAACGTCTGGCGTAAACCATGGAAAGGTCTATGGGGCCTGGATGTGGAGACGGAGCGGTACACATGAGAGCTAGTGACTGAGTGCGAAAGAATGTGGTTTATATTTTTTGTCTGTTTTCCTGGCGTTACCTCTCTGAAACAAGGGCTAGATGTGCTGTTTCTTGTGGGGCGGGGTAGCGCCAGGAATGGATGAAGGCAATCAAGTATGAATATGCACATGTGTATATATGTATATGTCTGGGCATGTATATGTTTATGTATGTATATGGCATCATAGAGTAAAAGAGCGGATGCAAGTCGTTCCTGTTTGTAATAAAAACCTCTGACACCCGCTGAGCCTCGATTCCTTCTCCAGCCCAGCGAGGTAAGTGGCTTTCCCTCTGCTCGTTACCCGAGTGGTGCCCGTTACCCGAGTGGTGCCCGTTACCCGAGTGAAGTGCCCGCTACCCGAGTGAGTGCCCGTTACCGGAGTGAACAGCCCGTCACCCGAGTGGTGCCTGTTACTCGACTGAAGTGCACACTATAGACTTTACGATATTGTACCACCTTAATCATGTACTTTCGAGTGTCATAGAGTATTGTAACTAGTCATAGAAGTGCCTAACATCTTTTGTATCTTCAGTCATGTTATTAAAGATAAATTGTCATAAAGGAAAGAGATCTCCTGGCTTGAAATCTTATCTGGAATGTTAACTCATGTTCAGTGTTAACTCATGTTCAATGTTAAATTCATATTCAGTGTTAACTCATGTTCAATGTTACATTCATGTTCAATGTTAACTCATGTTCAATGTTAAATTCATGTTCAATGTTAAACTCATCTTCAGTGTTAACGTAAATGAAAGTAATTCCGATGTTGGTGTTTGTTTCAATCCCATGACTTTAATTAAAAAAGTGTTATCCTGTGTTTTGAAACATAACAAATCTAACGTCCTTGCAAGACAAGGATCAGTATAGTATTTGTAACATATATATATATATATGTATATATATATATATATATATATATATATATATATATATATATATATATATATATATATATATATATATATATATATATATATATATATATATATATATATATATATATATATATATGGAAGTAAGGGGAGTGGGGGAGGAATGGGATGTATTTTGGGAATCAGTGATGGATTGCGAAAAATATGCTGAGAAGAGTGGGAGGTGGGTTGATTAAAAAGGGTAGTGAGTGGTGGGATGAAGAAGTAAGATTATTAGTGAAAGAGAAGAGAGAGGCATTTGGACGATTTTTGCAGGGAAAAAATGCAATTGAGTGGGAGATGTACAAAAGAAAGAGACAGGAGTTCAAGAGAAAGGTGCAAGAGGTGAAAAAGAGGGCAAATGAGATTTGGGGTGAGAGAGTATCATTAAATTTTAGGGAGAATAAAAAGATGTTCTGGAAGGAGGTAAATAAAGTGCGTAAGACAAGGGAGCAAATGGAAACTTCAGTGAAGGGCGCAAATGGGGAGGTGACAACAAGTAGTGGTGATGTGAGAAGGAGATGGAGTGAGTATTTTGAAGGTTTGTTGAATGTGTTTGATGATAGAGTGGCAGATATAGGGTGTTTTGCTCGAGGTGGTGTGCAAAGTGAGAGGGTTAGGGAAAATGATTTGGTAAACAGAGAAGAGGTAGTAAAAGCTTTGCGAAAGATGAAAGCCGGCAAGGCAGCAGGTTTGGATGGTATTGCAGTGGAATTTATTAAGAAAGGGGGTGACTGTATTGTTGACTGGTTGGTAAGGTTATTTAATGTATGTATGACTCATGGTGAGGTGCCTGAGGATTGGCGGAATGCGTGCATAGTGCCATTGTACAAAGGCAAAGGGGATAAGAGTGAGTGCTCAAATTACAGAGGTATAAGTCTGTTGAGTATTCCCGGTAAATTATATGGGAGGGTATTGATTGAGAGGGTGAAGGCATGTACAGAGCATCAGATTGGGGAAGAGCAGTGTGGTTTCAGAAATGGTAGAGGATGTGTGGATCAGGTGTTTGCTTTGAAGAATGTATGTGAGAAATACTTAGAAAAGCAAATGGATTTGTATGTAGCATTTATGGATCTGGAGAAGGCATATGATAGAGTTGATAGAGATGCTCTGTGGAAGGTATTAAGAATATATGGTGTGGGAGGCAAGTTGTTAGAAGCAGTGAAAAGTTTTTATCGAGGATGTAAGGCATGTGTACGTGTAGGAAGAGAGGAAAGTGATTGGTTCTCAGTGAATGTAGGTTTGCGGCAGGGGTGTGTGATGTCTCCATGGTTGTTTAATTTGTTTATGGATGGGGTTCTTAGGGAGGTGAATGCAAGAGTTTTGGAAAGAGGGGCAAGTATGAAGTATGTTGTGGATGAGAGAACTTGGGAAGTGAATCAGTTGTTGTTCGCTGATGATACAGCGCTGGTGGCTGATTCATGTGAGAAACTGCAGAAGCTTGTGACTGAGTTTGGTAAAGTGTGTGAAAGAAGAAAGTTAAGAGTAAATGTGAATAAGAGCAAGGTTATTAGGTACAGTAGGGTTGAGGGTCAAGTCAATTGGGAGGTAAGTTTGAATGGAGAAAAACTGGAGGAAGTAAAGTGTTTTAGATATCTGGGAGTGGATCTGGCAGCGGATGGAACCATGGAAGCGGAAGTGGATCATGGGGTGGGGGAGGGGGCGAAAATCCTGGGAGCCTTGAAGAATGTGTGGAAGTCGAGAACATTATCTCGGAAAGCAAAAATGGGTATGTTTGAAGGAATAGTGGTTCCAACAATGTTGTATGGATGCGAGGCGTGGGCTATGGATAGAGTTGTGCGCAGGAGGGTGGATGTGCTGGAAATGAGATGTTTGAGGATAATGTGTGGTGTGAGGTGGTTTGATCGAGTAAGTAACGTAAGGGTAAGAGAGATGTGTGGAAATAAAAAGAACGTGGTTGAGAGAGCAGAAGAGGGTGTTTTGTAATGCTTTGGGCACATGGAGAGAATGAGTGAGGAAAGATTGACCAAGAGGATATATGTGTCGGAGGTGGAGGGAACGAGGAGAAGTAGGAGACCAAATTGGAGGTGGAAAGATGGAGTGAAAAAGATTTTGTGTGATCGGGGCCTGAACATGCAGGAGGGTGAAAGGAGTGCAAGGAATAGAGTGAATTGGATCGATGTGGTATACCGGGGTTGACGTGCTGTCAGTGGATTGAATCAGGGCATGTGAAGCATCTGGGGTAAACCATGGAAAGCTGTGTAGGTATGTATATTTGCGTGTGTGGACGTATGTATATACATGTGTATAGGGGTGGGTTGGGCCATTTCTTTCGTCTGTTTCCGTGCGCTACCTCGCAAACGCGGGAGACAGCGACAAAGCAAGAAAAAAAAAGATATATATATATATATATATATATATATATATATATATATATATATATATATATATATATGTATATATATATTCCGAAGAGTCCACGGGGAAAAATGGAACACGATAAGTTCACATGTGTATTTTCGTATAATAATTACATCATCAGGGGAGACACAATCGAGAAATATAAGTTAGTTGATATACAACAAAGAGACGAAGCTAGGACGCCATTTGGTAAACATGCGATTGTCCAAGACAGAACCTTCGCCGCCTCCCCCACCCTGTGACTCACTTCCTGTGAAAGCCTAGCCGAAGAAGAAAACAGGCAAGTCGATGCGTTTGAATTGTATTGCTGTGGAATTTATCAATCAAGTGGGTGACTGTATTGTTAACTGGTTGGTGAGGATATTGAACGTATGTATGGCTCATGGTGAAGTGCCTGAGTATTGGCGGAATGCATGCATAGTGCCATTATACAAAGGCAAAGGGGATAAAGGTGAGTGTTCAAATTATAGAGGTATACGTTTGTTGAGTATTCATGGGAAATTATATGGGATGGCATTAATAAAGAGGGTGAAAGCATGTACAGATCATCAGATTGGGGAAGAGCAGTGTTGTTTTAGAAGCGGTAGAGGATGTGTGGATCAGGTGTTTGCTTTGAAGAATGTATGTGAGAAATACTCAGAAAAACAGATGGATTTCTATGTAGCATTAATGAATCTGGAGGAGGCATATGACAGATTTGATATAGATGCTCTATGGAAGGTATTAAGAGTATATGGTGTGAGATGTAAGTTGCTAGAAACCGTGAAACGTTTTAATCGAGGAAGTACGGATGTGTATCAGTAGTAAGAGGGGAAAGTGATTGGTTCCCAATGAATGTCGGTTGGCGGTAAGGGTGCGTGATGTCTCCATGGTTGTTTAATCTGTTTATGGTTAGGTTGGTATTGTTAGGGAGTTGAATGCAAAAGTGTGTGCGAAGTGAGAGGGTCAGGGAGAATGATCTGGAAAACAGAGAAGAGATAGTGAAAGCTTTGCGGGAGATGAAAGCCTGCAAGGCGATGGGTTTAGATGGTACTGCAGTGGAATCTATTAAAAAAAGGAGTGAATGTGCTGTTGACTAATTGGTGATGATATCAAATGTGTGTATGGCTCATGGTGAAGTGCCTGAGGATTGGCGGAATGCATGCATAGTGCCATTGTAGAAAAGCAAAGGGATAAGGTGAGTGTTCAAATTACAGAGGCATAAGTTTGTTGAATATTCCTGGGAAATTACATCGGGAGATATTGATTGAGAAGCTGAAGGCATGTGCAAAACATCAGATTAAGTGAAGAGCAGTGTGGTTTCAGAAGTGGTTGAGGATGTATATACGAAATACTTAGAAAAACAAATGAATTTCTGGGTAGCATTTATGGATCTGGAAAAAACATATGATAGAATTAAAAGAGACAAAAGTTGCAAGAAGCAGTGAAAAGTTTTTATCGAGGATGTAAGGCATGTGTACGAGTAGGAAGAGAGGAAGTGATTGGTTCTCAGTGAAAGTCGGTTTACGTCAGGGGTGTGTGATGTCTCCATGGCTGTTTAATTTGTTATTGGATGGGGTTGTTAGGGAGGTGAATGCAAGAGTTTTGGAGAGGGGCAAGTATGCAGTCTGTTCTGGTTAAGAGGGCTTGGGAAGTGAGTCTGATGTTGTTCCCTGATGATACAGCGCTAGTTCCTGATTCGGGTTAGAAACTGCAGAAGCTGGTGACTCAGTTTGGTAGTGTGTGAGAGAAGAAAGTTGAGAGTAAATGTGAATAAGAGAAAAGTTGTTAGGTAAAGTAGGATTGAGTGACGAATCAATTGGGAGGTAGGTTTGAATGGAGAAAAACTGGAGGAAGAGTAGTGTTTTAGATATCTGGGAGTGAATTTGGCAGCGGATGGAACCATGGAAGCGGAAGTGAGTCACAGGGTAGGGGAGGGGGGCGACACTTCTGGGAGCGTTGAAAATGTGTGAAAGGTGAGAACATAATCTCGGAAAGCAAAAATGGGTATGGTTGAAGGAATAGTTGTTCCAACAATGTTATATGGTTGGTTGAAGGAATAGTTGTTCCAACAATGTTATATGGTTGCGAGACGTGGTCTGTAGATAGGATTGTGCGGAGGTTGGTGGATGTTTTAGAAATGAGGTGTTTGAGCACAATATGTGGTGTTAGGTGATTTGATCGAGTAAGTAATGAAAGGGTAAGAGAGATGTGTGGTAATAAAAAAGATATTGTTGGGAGAGCAGAAGAGGGTGTATTGGAATGGTTTGGTCACATGGAGTGAATGAATGAGGAGAGATTGACAAAGAGGATATATGTGTCAGAGGTTGAGGGAAGGAAGAGAAGTAGGAGACCAAATTGGAGGTGGAAGGATGGAGTGAAAAAGATTACGAGCTATCGGTGTCTGAACATGCAGGAGGGTGAAAGGCGTGCAAGGAATAGTGTGAACTGGAACGATGTGGTATACCAGGGTCGACGTGCTGTCAATGAATTGAACCAGGGTATTTGAAGCGTCTCTGGTAAGCCATGGAAAGTTTTGTGGGGCCTGGAAGTGGAAAGGGAGCTGTGGTTTCGGTGCATTATACATGACAGCAAGAGACTGAGTGTGAACGAATGTGGCATTTGTTGTCTTGAGCTACCTTGAGCTACCTTGAGCGCGTATGGGGGGAGGGGGCTGTCATTTCATGTGTGGCGGGGTGGCGACGGGAGTGAATAAAAGCAGCAAGTATGATCTATGTACATATGTATATATGTATATGTCTGTGTATATACATATATGTATACGTTAAATGTATATGCCCGTTTGGTTTTGACAAACTGGCATACACTAAACCCTTACAGATATCAATTTCGTCATTTTGTCAAAACCATTGGAACCAGTGGAAGCTAATTGCCCTAAAAGATTTATAAGAGCTATTAACACCTTAAAAAAGACAATATTATACATATTACCAAAGCCTATAAGGCTAACACTCTCGTGATTATGGACAAAAGTATCTATTTATCTAAAATGAATGCTCTTTTATATGATGACATAACATATTCTAAACTCAATAAGAATCCCCTAGAAGCAGTTAATTTCTATTTCAATTGAGAACTGAAGATGTTGTTGAAAGGTAATGGATCTCTTATCAAAAGTTTGTTATCTTTGTCCCCTTCATTGCCATATATGTATGGACTTTTCCAGCAAGACCTATTGTGAGTTCAATAGGCTCCATCACATGTAAGTTGTCAAAATTGTTCGTTTCCATATTAAGCCCTTTAGCGGGTAAGGTATCAAATTTTAATATCATGAACAATGTAGATTTAGTTAACAAGATTAACAATATCAATGTTAATTCTGATTTCATGCTTGTTAACTTTGAGGCTTCCTCACTTTTCACAAAAGTTCCAGTTGATAACCTTTTAGAATACTTAATTGATGTCTTGGATGATATTCATTTACCTATGTCAAAGTCTGTTTTCATTGAACTGATAAAATTGTGTATAAAGGACTGTCTATTTCAATTCAATGGAGATAATTATGCTCAAAAATTTGGAATGGCAATGGGTAACCCTCTTTCACCTGTAATAAGTAATCTTTATATGGAATTTTTTTGAAACAAAATTATAAAACATATCTTACCTTCTAATGTAATTTGGTTTAGGTTGGTAGATGATGTTCTTTGTGTTTGCCCAACAAATGAAAATTTGCAAATAATTCTACCCTTTCTTAACAATTTAGTACCTTCCATCAAATTTACTGCAGAAAATGAAACTAATGGTATGTTACCATTTCTAGATTGAAAGATCCATAGGCAAGGAAACAAGTTTAAGTTTAGCATATACAGAAAACCTACCAATGTATGTTCATGTATTCATTATTACTCATCTCAACATGACAGAACTAAATTATCATCATTTCAATCTATGTTCCATAGGGCATTACGTATTAAAGTATATTGATGATGAGTTTGAGAAGATATATTCTATTGGATCTAAGTTAAAGTACCCTAGATCTTTCATTGATAAATCCCTTAAGTTAGCAAAGAAATCATTTTGTAGAGTTGAACCCAAACCTCCCAATGACACCAAGTATCTTTCAGATCACCCTTTTGATAATTTTATTTTAGTTCCCACGTTACTTAAATCCTTTAATGTAAATGTTGCCTTCAGTAACAATAGTAAAATAAAGAGTATCTTAATCAGGAATTCAGCAGAAAATTGTCCTGGATGCATCTATAAAGTGACATGTAGAAATTGTGATAGATTTTATGTTGGTCAGACTTGTGAGGACTTTCTGTTAGACTTAAGTAACATAAATATGATATAAGAACGGGACAGAATTAAATGCCTTGCTTAATCAAGTTGAAAACTACGATCATTGAACTGACTGGAGTAATGCCATCTCAGTTATTAACTCTAACTCTATTACCAAGAGAAATATCATTGAATCTTCGACTATCAAATGCACAAATAATTATAACGTAAATATTACTGATGGTTTATACAAATTAGATAATTTTATTGTCGATGAAATTTGAAAATGATGTGTTTATGACACGCTCATTGTCTGTCTTGGACAATCGCAGGTTTACCAAATGGCGTCCTAGCTACGTCTCCTCGTTGTATATCAACTGACTGTTGTATTTCTCTCTTGTGTCTCCCCTGATGATGTGATTATTACACGAAAGTGCGCTTGGGAACTTATCGTGTTTCATTTTCCCCGTGGACTCTTAAGAATATACTTGATCACACGCAAGATTATTAGGTACAGTAGGGTTGAAGGAGAAGTCAACTGGGAGGTAAGTTTGAATGGAGAAAAACTTGAGGAAGTGAAGTGGTTTAGATATCTGGGAGTGGATTTGGCAGCAGATGGAACCATGGAAGGGGAAGTGAATCATAGGGTGTGGGAGGGAGCGAAAGTTCTGGGAGCGTTGAAGAATGTGTGGAAGTCGAGACCATTATCTCGGAAATCAAAAATGGGTAGGTTTGAAGGAATAGTGGTTCTAACAATGTTATATGGTTGCGAGGCGTGGGCTATGGATAGAGTTGTGCGCAGGAGGGTGGATGTGCTGGAAATGAGATGTTTGAGGACATGTGGTGTGAGATGTTTGATCGAGTAAGTAATAATAGGGTAAGAGAAATGTGCTGTAATAAAAAGAGTGTGGTTGAGAGAGCAGAAGAGGGTGTTTTGAAATGGTTTGGTCACATGGAGAGAATGAGTGAGGAAAGATTGACAAAGAGGATATATGTGTCGGAGGTGGAGGGAACGAGGAGAAGTGGGAGACCAAACTGCATGTGGAAAGATGGAGTGAAAAAGATTTTGAGTGATCGGGGCCTGAACATGCAGGAGGGTGAAAGGCGTGCAAGGAATAGAGTGAATTAGAACGATGTGGTATACCGGGGTCGACGTGCTGTCAATGGATTGAACCAGGGCATGTGAAGCGTCTGAGGTATACCATGGAAAGTTCTGTGGGGCCTGGATGTGGTAAAGCTTTGGTTTCGGTGCATTATTACATGACAGCTAGAGACTGAGTGCGAACGAATGTGGCCTTTGTTGTCTTTTCCTAGCGCTGCCTCGTGCACATTTGGGGGGAGGGGTGTGTTATTTCATGTGTGGCGGGATGGCGATGGGAAAGAATAAAGGCAGACAGTATGAATTATGTACATGTGTATATATGTATATGTCTGTGTGTGTATATATATGTATACGTTGAGATGTATAGGTGTGTATATTTGCGTGTGTGGACGTGTATGTATATACATGTGTATGTGGGTGGGTTGGGCCATTTCTTTCGTCTGTTTCCTTGCGCTACCTCGCTAACGCGGGAGAGAGCGACAAAGCAAAATAAATAGATAAATAAAAGTGAGTGCTCAAATTACAGAGGTATAAGTTTTTTGAATATTCCTGGGAAATTATATGGGAGGGTATTGATTGAGAGGGTGAAGGCATGTCCATACACGTCCACACACGCACATATACATACCTATTCATCTTAACGTATACATATATATACACACACAGACATATACATATATACTCATGTACATAATTCAGACTGTCTGCCCATATTCATTCCCGACGCCACCCCGCCACACATAAAATGACAACCCCCTCCCCCCGCATGTGCGCGAGGCAGCGCTAGGTGATGACAACAAAGGCCACATTCATTCACACTCTGTCTCTAGCTGTCATGTATAATGCAACGAAACCACAGCTCCCTTTCCACATCCAGGCCCCACAAAACTTTCCATGGTTTACCCCAGACTCTTCACATGTTCTGGTTCAATCCATTGACAGCACGTCGACCCCGGTATACCACATTGTTCCAATTCACTCTACTCCTTGCACGCCTTTCACCCTCATGCATGTTGAAGCCCCGATCACTCAGTATTTGTTTCACTCCATCTTTCCACCTCCAATTTGGTCTCCCACTTCTCCTCGTTCCCTCCACCTGTGACACATATATCCTCTTTGTCAATCTTTCCTCACTCACTCTCTCCATATGACCAAACCATTTCAAAACACCTTCTACTCTCTCAACCACACTCTTTTTATTACCACACATCACTCTTACCTTTTCATTACTTACTCGATCAAACCAAGTCACATCACATATCACATATTGTCCTCAAACATCCCATTTCCAGCACATCCATCCTCCTCCGCACAACTCTATTCATAGCCCACGCCTCGCAACCATATGACATTGTTGGAACTACTATTCCTTCAAACATATCCATTTTTCCTTTCTAAAATAACGTTCTCGACTTCCATGAATATTTCAACGCTGCCAGAACTTTTGCCTCCTCTCCCACCCTATGATTCACTTCCTCTTCCATGGTTCCATCCTCTTCCAAATCCACTCCCAGATATCTAAAATACTTTAATATGATAAACTTACCTGTAACTGCGATTGCCATCTCTCCTTATGACTGTGTGAACCTCTTACCTTAAGATTTTAATCACATGAGATATCTCTCGACATAAGCATAAATGTAGTTATATTATTCAGAAGGAAAGTTTATTTACTTAACGGTTGCACTTTCTATTTCCGCTGATTAATCATGCATTAGTGATATTTCTAGCCACTATCCACGCCTGATTAACCTGTGGGAGCTTATATTAGGTTATCTGTTTGGTGAGGGTGAGGGGAGCAGATCTTCTCTCCCACTCATATGTCAACCTTACCTCCTGGTATGTTTGCCGTTTAGCATCTCCCACAGACCATTACTGAACGTTGAGAATAATGACTTGTTCATCGTCTGAGTACACAAAAGGCGAGGAGGAACGAGGGTGGGGCGATTGCGAGAAGAGTATAAACTAGACCCCCCCTCTCTCTCTCTCTCTCTCTCTCTCTCTCTCTCTCTCTCTCTCTCTCTCTCTCTCTCTCTCTCTCTCTCTCTCTCACACACACACACACACACACACACACACCAAGACAATGTATTTTGTCCCTCGTGGCATTTTTTGATCCTATTTCGGTCTCTTTTGGGCGCCCATCTCCTGAAGGAGGGTAGAGAGACATACTTCACTCGGGAAATGAAGAACGTATGTGTGAGGGAGCTCACGGCACAACAGAAATGACGTGTGACATATCTGCATCGCGCGCGTTAAGTAGTGTACGGAGAGGCAGTCCTAGAAAGACACTAAGAGAAAATATGCTGGAGGTAAATCTTCCAATAGTGTATTTAGATGACTTGAAGCGCTTAGCCAGTCAGTGTACGATGATTGCAGGTGTTATCTGGTGACACACAGAATGTAGACACGAACGAAAGGTTCATATGGCATATGCTAAGAGGCAATTCGATTGAAGAACACACATGAAACCTTAATATGGGATAGTACAAATTACAGCAAATGATTCACCGGAATACACATTTTCTTTTGAGTCTTAAATCGGATATAACTAAGAGTATCCATTTATATCTTTAAGAAACTTATCAGAACGAAGAATTGTGTGTACATCATCGGCAAGGGTATGTCTCATTTTCATTTTCAGAACTGCTTTCTGCATATAAATACAAAACTACATATCTTATGACATATATGAAAATGTGTCAAATAATATGCATGAAAAATTATGACATAGGTAACATACAGAACATAATAGGTCTGTCGACCAGGTGGAAAGTAGCATATGTTAATGCATCATATGTTAATACATCATATGTTAATACATCATACATTAGAAACATCATATGTTAATACATCATACGTTAATACATCATATATTAATACATTATATGTTGATACATCATATGTTAATACATCATATATTAATACATCATGTGTTAATATATCACATATTAATACATCATATATTAATACATCATATGTTAATACATCATATATCTATACATCATATGTTAATACATCATATATCAATACATCATATGATGAAGTATGGCTATAAACATGTCTTTTTATAAACAATGAACTTGTGTTTACGAAATTGATGAATTAACTAGATCATTCATTAGTTTTCATCGCACACCTCGACTTGTATCATTAGAAAACGCGTGACACCGAGTTTACGGAAGACAATTAGACATATGCGTAGGGTTTTTTTTTATCTATGAAATGAATCGCAAGATAATATTTCCAGCTATCTATTTTCTTTATCATTCTTTGTAGTTATTGATTCTCTGGGCCAGCAGGAGTTTATACTTGATTTAATTTTCTTTTGCGCCATTTGACAGTGTTCAGAATGATGATAAAGGTATGATGTGTATTGGTATAAATTGACGTTTTCATTAGTTTAGGTTGAGTGCGTCTCACCCACAGAGGATGAATGATTCCCCAGCACCAGACGCCAGGCGGCCACCGGAGGATTGTAGTGGTAAATAACTAGGGAGAAGTAAATCCCCCGCTCTTCCGCCCTCGCCCATCTCTCTCTCTCTCTCTCTCTCTCTCTCTCTCTCTCTCTCTCTCTCTCTCTCTCTCTCTCTCTCTCTCTCTCTCTCTCTCTCTCTCTCTAGTCTACCATTGTCTTTACCTTCCTTGTCCACCTGGTCCTTTCCCCAACACATTCTCTCCTATTTTCCGACCAGTCCCTTTTTCCTTCTTCTGCGCTCTGTTCCCATCCTCTCCATTTTTTCTTTCTCTTAATATTTTGCCTCTCGACCTCCTTGACCTTACCTCGTAATATTTCGTGCTTTCCTCTTTTTGTTTAATACCTAAGATACCTTCTCCTCCAATCCCTTCTTTTTTATTCTTCACTTGTTATGTCACCTTTCTTTATCTCTGCTTTCTTTATCTCTGTTTTCTCTTCCTCCTTTTTCTCTATCTTCTGTTTCCGCTTTTCTTATTCCTCACTTCCTTACAGCTGTCCTTCGGTTTACTAGTGCCAAAGCTCCTTAGTATAATTCATCTCGGTTTCCTCATTTAAATCATACTAATACTTTTATCACCAATACTTCGCGATTGTTTTCTTTTAGTCTAAAGTATGCACCGTGAGGCAGTTATGGACGTTGACTTTATTATCCATCCTGAAACTAGTCATTTCTAGGATGTGACGAGAGTTGCCTGTTGATATTAAGCTTTCTTGATTTTCTTCGTAACAGAGAACGCTAAGAGTCTTCATTTTCCCGGCACACATGATGTTGGTGGTATATACTGTGACCTTAGTATTTACAGAGGTGGTGCGTAACGTTCGTGCGTTGGACAAGACTACGTGTGTGACGGTATTGTTAGCTCGCTTGTAATGACGCCACGTCTGAGGTATATCGTTAGCAGATAACAGAGTTTTTTCAAATCACGATCCTAGGATGAATCAGTCATGCTTTTTGACTTTGCTCAGTCGCTACTTCGATTCTAATAAGGTTGTGTAATGACTCATACCTAAATCAATGATGGGTATTCTCTATGAACTACAAGTGCTTCTATAATCTTACATGACAAAATTACTGATTTATGAGTAATAGACAAGACGTTTATTGAAACCCGAACTACCTTATCAGAAAGACCTGATAGTGATTTTGAAAAGAGATTGCAATCCAAAAGGCAAAATGTAAATGTCAGTACAGAAAAAGTACATATAGCAGAGTATATCCTCTGTTCTCAGTATCTGGCTTCTACGATGACAATGTCATCTCAGGTGTTCATACCATTGTCTCTGATTCCTTTAGAAGATCTGACAAACAGAGGTGCAGGAGCAGGCTGGCCCGGGCTAGTGAAGCGCTGAAAGGCATCATCGATCGTGGCCTCGGCAGGCCCAGAGGGTCACCAAGTTGTCAACAGAGCACTGCCGGAGTTAGCAGGGAGCGTTGCCAACCGCTGTGCTCTTGTTTCCTCCACCGAGCATCCCTTTAACTTACGACTTAATACTCTAATGTGGTGTGCTTCATGGAGTTGAATGACTGGATTCTAATGTGTATTCATACTGAAAGAGTTAAGAGTATTAATGAATTTTTAGGTGACAGCTGACATATAGGTTTCAGCGTTTAAGTAACTAAATTACACATAATCTATTTCTTAGTGACCTAAGTAACACAGGTAAAACATGCACCAGCCAAAGCCACCTTAAGCGAAAGGAATTAAGTAAAAGAGAAAAATTATGTAGCAATTAATCATGGTTCCGGAAGGATTTGTTGACTTGACTCTTAAAGGTAAAAGGGTTACAGGAGGAGAGGAAACATGAAAGAAAGAAGAAAATGTCAATGCTTAGTTGTTGCAACCAAGAATGAGGTATCTTAACGGTTAAACCTCGAATGCCTGGTCTTTACACAGAAGCTGTGTTAAGCTAATCCTTTCATCACCAACACCATACAGCACCATTCCCTCTCCTGTACAGCCAAACTTAACCATGGAAACAGTACCAACATTATCTAGATCTTATAAGAGTACCACCTTGACACACCTTACAAGGACACCACTGACCTCAAGATACTTTGCTACTAATCTCCCTCCTCACATGACCACATGCAACACACATCTTTCATGACTGCCACTTCTCTCACCTTTTGAGAACACCGCCTCATACATCTTACATGACTACCAAGCTACCAAGATGATTCCCGGAATGTGAAACAAATTCTGTGAGAGCTGACTAACGACTTCTATTCAGTTTGGAAAAGAGAAGGATGAGTGATGAACTGATACGAGTATTCAAAATCATCAAAGATTTCGATGATCTTGAACTATCAAGCTACTTATGGACAGTTTCATCTGATTTCAGTGGTAGTGATAGTTACAAACTCGGGGGCAAACGTTTTATCTCGAATGAGGCTACGTACTTTTTTTCCAACATAATACCCAATTACTAGAGTGATTGAAAGAATTGCTGTAGATACTTTTAAGAACAGACTTGACAAACGTTTCACTTCAGGTGTACGAGTGTTATTTTTTGCGCCTACTTAGCTACATGAAAAGTCTACATTATTTTTCTATTTTGAATATATTTATATTTCTACTCTTACCACACTGATGTATAAGGTCCCTATCTATTTCCTTATCACAAACATCCTCGATGGGATTCAGTGGTCTGTTACTGTTTGAATTCGTTTGTATTATCCTTCCAAGAACACCGCTTCCCTCACGTCACATGACCACTGCTTATCTCATGTTACATGACCACCACTTCCATCGCTCTCCAAGACCATCGTCATCCCCGCCGTGCCATATTATCAATTCTTACACGGTCCAAGACCACCACTTACGAGGCTTCACAAAAAAACACATCTTCCCACATCCCACAAGACCATCGCCAACTGACACAGTGCAAAAATCATCATACATTGCAGTTTAAGGTCGATGTGGACCCATAATAAACTTCTATACCATACCTTCTTTCTGTCTTGAAATCTAATATGCAACCATGGGAACTTACGCTTGGTATACTACGTATGTTATTGCTCAGGAGTACATTAGATGCAAAAGCCGCCTTTTGAGATTCGGAACTGGGACAGACAGACAGACAGACAGACAGACGAAAGACAGAGCTTTTCCCTGCGACCCTTTGATATACTTATATGCAAGTCAATAATGCGTATCATTTTTCTTCCACATCAGAAAAGCTTTCGTGCCTTTCTATCACCAATCTATTTTCTAGAAGTTTTCAATTTTCCTTTTCATTTTTTTTCTTTTCTGCATAGAAATGGTCAAACTTTTACATGATTTAGCCAAAAGTTTCTGCATAAATAACTAGAAAAAATGGAGTCCTCCTGAAGAGGTTTAATGATCAACATTACGATTTTATTCTCTCCAATGGCTATATCCCTTCTCTCTGAAACTTTTATAATCACAAAAATAAATTCTTTTTTCATATCATGATTTCAGTTCACTATTCAGCCACAGCCTAACACGTTATAAAAGTGAATCTCAGCGCTGATGACTATTCAGGATAACACCCGATAGCTCGCCAGTGAGACCCTAGGCGTTCGTTGAACCGAGCCAGACTCGTTACTGATTAATTATCCAAGCAAGACTCTTGGTACTGATTACACCAATCACGACTCTTGGTACTGATTACACCAATCACGACTCTTGGTACTGATTACACCAAGCAAGACTCTTGGTAATGATTACACCAAGCAAGACTCTTGGTACTGATTACACCAAGCAAGACTCTTGGTAATGATTACACCAAGCAAGACTCTTGGTACTGATTACACCAAGCACGACTCTTGGTACTGATTACACCAAGCAAGACTCTTGGTACTGATTACACCCAGCAAGACTCTTGGTACTGATTACACCAATCACGACTCTTGGTACTGATTACACCAAGCAAGACTCTTGGTAATGATTACACCAAGCAAGACTCTTGGTACTGATTACACCAAGCAAGACTCTTGGTAATGATTACACCAAGCAAGACTCTTGGAACTGATTACACCAAGCACGACTCTTGGTACTGATTACACCCAGCAAGACTCTTGGTACTGATTACACCAAGCACGACTCTTGGTACTGATTACACCAAGCACGACTCTTGGTACTGATTACACCAAGCACGACTCTTGGTACTGGTTACACCAAGCAAGACTCTTGGAAACTGATTACACCAAGCGAGACTCTTGGTAATGATTACACCAAGCAAAGACTCTTGTGTACTGATTACACCAACAAGACTCTTGGTACTGATTACTACCAATCACGACTCTTGTACTGATTACACCAAGCAAGACTCTTGGTACTGATTACAACAATCTCGACTCTTGGTACTGATTACACCAAGCCAAGACTCTTGTACTAGATTACACCAAATCACGACTCTTTGTACTGATTACAACAAGCAAGACTTGGTACTAGATTACACTCAATCACGACTCTTGGTATCTGATTACAACCAGCAAGACTCTTGGTACTGATTACACGCAAGCAAGACTCTTGGAACTGATTACACCAAGCATGACTCTTGGTAATGATTACACCCAGCAAGACTCTTGGTACTGATTACACCAATCACGACTCTTGGAACTGATTACACCAAGCAAGACTCTTGGTAATGATTACAGCCAGCAAGACTCTTGGTACTGATTACACCAATCACGACTCTTGGAACTGATTACACCAAGCAAGACTCTTGGTACTGATTACACCAATCACAGACTCTTGATATTGATTACACCAAGCAAGACTCTTGGTAATGATTACACCCAGCAAGACTCTTGGTACTGACTGCACTAAACATGACCCTTGGCAAACTGATTACACCGAGCAAGACCCTTGGTACTGATTACACCAAACACAACTACCGGTACTGGTTACACCGAGCACGAACCACAGTATTGCTTACACCAGGCTTGACCTTCAGCATTAGTTACATCATTTTGCTTACCAGAAAACTAATAATAAACACAATATTGCCATTATCTCTTTTTGTTAATAATATCTATTACTGGCTCGGCCATAAGAGTCACTAAGGCACTGTGGTGACTAAGACATCACATCCTGAAGAAGTGTAGATTGGTTAAAAGGTTAAGAAAAAGATGGAAAGAAACCACAAACCTGTTCTATGGAGAATCTTTTTCTCATTAGCTTCAACATCTCAAAAAAGGGCATTTGCTTAAGATTTCCTTGCGGTAGCCTTTGATAGAGGGTTCTATCACCTATCTTTGTTCTTGTAACCATAAAGAATCTGTCTTCAACTTTCAACACTCTTCATGTTTACGCCAACGATTCCACTTTATATACTCTAATTAGCTTATCCATCCGTTTTCATTTCGATGTTCGTTCTTTTTCCGCTCACTATAAATACTTCTTTCGGACCACTGCAACAGAGCAAATGAGGAATGGTTGAATTCAGCATTGAAAAAACACAATTTCTGAATCTTACTATTCGATATCAAATACCACAAATCAACGCCTCAATGATATAAGTATGTTGGGCATAATCACACCATTCACTCTTTCCCAGAAAGACTCCGCATAATGAACTACCATGTCTACTTCCCAAGAAGATTGGGGTGTTGCATAGGTGCTGCTACTATTTTCATCGAAATATCTATATCTACAGGGCCCTCATTCATCCCAATATGGAGTAGTTGCTTTTATATATCAAGTGGCTCTTTTTTTTTTTGACCTCTCTCCAAGCCGGATTGGAATCAAACCTTCCTTCACATTCTGTACCTGCAATCACACATCTCAGATCATTCTTTCCCTACCATCATGATCTTGCTTCTCTTTTTCTCTTCGAAAGTCATCATTTCGCCCACTACTTTTGTAAGTTGTCTACGTGTGCCCGATCTTCTATGATCGAAAGCAATGACATGCCAATAGCTGCTCTTTCCCTCAGCATATGTGTGGAGAGGAGCCTCATGTTGACCGAGCGTTATGACGGTCTCCTGCTTTCCATGCTCATTGCATCAATGGGATATTCCCTACTCGTTCTGTCTTTCCAATTTTCTGTAACTTTTCATCTTTAAAAGTTGGGTCTACAAATAACACAGAAGCTGAAATTCATCCTCCAAGCATTCTTTCCTGCATATCTCATCTCGCCATTCATCAGATACGGCCATGACTGGAGCGTGCGTGGAAAGTGAGTCTAGATAAACTAATGGCAGACGACACAACTGGCTGGGTGGATGGAGTTAGGAGAATTTGAAGGGGGAACGGAGCTGGCTGAAATGGGTGGAGTTATGAAGAGCTAGAGGGGGAAGAGAATTGGCTGAATCATAGGCTGTGGAGAGGACCCGAACTGACTAAGTGGATGTTAGGGGATGGTGGAGGGAGACCACAGGTAATGTAGGCGAACCAGAAGGGGAATGAGAAGGATATGAACCGGGAACACAGTTATCTGAGCCGGGATTTGGGATGGAGATGCTCAAAAAAATACGCTTATTGTATGGGAAGACGCTGGATATGAAACTCAGTTATCGATCTCCTTACCTTGTATTTGTACTCACCTTCATCAGGAAAACAAGGAACGGTTTTGATTAAAAGCTTTTCTTAGCTTGAATTTCTCAGTGATGTCCAGTTGCATCTAACGTATACGAGAGTATGGACATCAGTTTAAAAAGTGGATCAACTTAATCACTTATTTGTAAGTAATGGATTCGAACATAAAGATCCGAAGGCATCTTTATATATTATTTTTTGGTTGTGTTCCTTCTCCCACACTTAAATAGCATCCTTGTACTGTAGAACAGTATATTCAGTCCAAGCAGCTCCTTTTCGACTGGGACGCGGAACATCCAAAAATGGCCAGAAGTGAGGTAGTGGAGGAATCTTTGAGCTGATCTGACATTGTTTTGAATATACATGAGAGTTGTCATCCTACCATGTATAATATTCTTCGCATCAATAGTAAGATAATAACTCCCATGGCATATTTATTTCCTAGTCTCAAACGCATCATATATATATATATATATATATATATATATATATATATATATATATATATATATATATATATATATATATATATATATATATGTATATATATATATATATATATATATATATATATATATATATATATATATATATATATATATACATTCATTTATCTATTTGTTATAATCAATCGCCGTCTCCCGCGTCAGCGAGGTAGCATAAGCAAACAGACAAGGAATGGTCCAACCCACCCACGTACAATTGTCTGTACATAAACACCCATACACGCATATTTACATACATATACATTTGAACGTATACATACATATACATACAGAGACATATACATATATACACAAATACATATTCATACTTGCTGCTTTCCTCCATTTCTGTCGCCAACCCGCCACACATGAAAAAAGCACCCCCCCCCCCACCACCACCACAACCACCAGAACACACCACCAGCGAGGTAGCGCCAGGAAAAGACAACAAAGGCCATATTCGTTCAAACTCAGTCCCTAGCTTTCATGTGAAATACGCCGAAACCACAGCTCCCTTTCCATATTCAGGTCCTACAAACCTTTCCATGGTTTACCCTGGACGCTTCACATGCCCTGGTTCAACTCACTGGCAGCAAGTCGACCTCGGTATACCACATCGTGTCAATTTGCTCTATTCCTTACGCGCCTTTCACCCCCGTTCAGGCCCCGTTCGCTCAAAATAATTTTCATTCCATCCTTCCACCTTCAATTTGGTCTCCCGCTTCTCCTTCTTCCCTCCACCTCTGACACATAACTCCTCTTTGTAGATCTTTCCTCACTCATTCTCTCCATGTGTCCAAACCATTTCAACATACCCTCTTCTACTCTTTCAACCACAATCTTTTTATTACCACACATTTCTCTTACCCTTCCATTACTTAATCAAACCACTTCACACCACATTATGTCCTTAAATATTTCATTTCCAATCCATCCAACCTCCTCCGTAAAATTTTATCTCTACCACATGCCTCGCAAACATATAACATTGTTGGAACAACTATTCCCTCAAACAGACCCATTTTTGCTCTCCGAGACAATGCTCTCGCCTCCACACATTCTTCAACGCTCTCAGAACCTTTGCCCGCTCCACCACCATGTGACTCACTTCCACTTTCATGGTTCCATCCACTGGTAAATCCATTCCCAGATATCTAAAACACTTCACTTCCTCCATTTTTTTCCATTCAAACGTACCTCCTAATTAACTTGTCCCTCAGATCTGCTGAACCTAATAACCTTACTGATATTCACATTTACTCTCAACTTTATTCATTCACACACTTTAACAAACTCAGTCACCAACTTCCGGGGTATCTCACCCAAATCAGCCACCAGCGCTGCATCATCACCAAACAACTGCCTCACTTCCCAAGCCTTTTCATCCACACCATACTGCACCCTGGCTCCTCTCTCCAAAACTCTTGTATTCACCTCACTAACCAACCCACCCATAAACAAATTAAACAACCATGGAAACATCCCGAACCCTACCGCAAACCAACAGCCGCTGGGAACCAATCACTGTCCTCTCTTCCTTCTTAAACATTTGCCTTACATCCTTGGTAAAAACATTTCACTGCTCCTAGTAACTTACTTCCCTCGGCATATACTATCAAAATCTTCCCCAAAGCATCTCTATCAACCCTATCATATTCCTTCACCAGAAATACAAATGCTACATATATATATATATATATACATATATATATATATATATATATATATATATATATATATATATATATATATATATATATATATATATATATATATATATATATATATATATATATATATATATATATTTGTTGGAAAGGATCACAATTTTGCGCGTGATCAAAATATTCCTATGAGTCCACGGGGAAAATGAAACACGAAAAGTTCCCAAGTGCACTTTCGTGTAATAATCACATCATATATATATCCTCCCCTCCTTGTATTAACTTTCTAAAATGGGAAACAGAAGAAGGAGTCACGCGGGGAGTGATCATCCTCCTCGAAGGCTCAGAGTGGGGTGCCTAAATGTGTGTGGATGTAACCAAGATGTGAAAAAAGGAGAGATAGGTAGTATGTTTGAGGAAAGGAACCTGGATGTTTTGGCTCTGAGTGAAACGAAGCTCAAGGGTAAAGGGGAAGAGTGGTTTGGAAATGTCTGGGGAGTGAAGTCAGGGGTTAGTGAGAGGACAAGAGCAAGGGAAGGAGTAGCAATACTCCTGAAACAGGAGTTGTGGGAGTATGTGATAGAATGTAAGAAAGTAAATTCTCGATTAATATGGGTAAAATTGAAAGTTGATGGAGAGAGGTGGGTGATTATTAGTGCATATGCACCTGGGCATGAGAAGAAAGTTCATGAGAGGCAAGTGTTTTGGGAGCAGCTAAATGAGTGTGTTAGCGGTTTTGATGCACGAGACCGGGTTATAGTGATGGGTGATTTGAATGCAAAGGTGAGTAATGTGGCAGTTGAGGGAATAATTGGTATGCATGGGGTGTTCAGTGTTGTAAATGGAAATGGTGAAGAGCTTGTAGATTTATGTGCTGAAAAAGGACTGATGATTGGGAATACCTGGTTTAAAAAGCGAGATATACATAAGTATACTTATGTAAGTAGGAGAGATGGCCAGAGAGCGTTATTGGATTACGTGTTAATTGACAGGCGTGCGAAAGAGAGACTTTTGGATGTTAATGTGCTGAGAGGTGCTACTGGAGGGATGTCTGATCATTATCTTGTGGAGGCTAAGGTGAAGATTAGTATGGGTTTTCAGAAAAGAGGAGTGAATGTTGGGGTGAAGAAGGTGGTGAGAGTAAGTGAGCTTGGGAAGGAGACCTGTGTGGGGAAGTACCAGGAGAGACTGTGTACAGAATGGAAAAAGGTGAGAACAATGGAAGTAAGGGGAGTGGGGGAGGAGTGGGATGTATTTAGGGAATCAGTGATGGATTGCGCAAAAGATGCTTGTGGCATGAGAAGAGTGGGAGGTGGGCTGTTTAGAAAGGGTAGTGAGTGGTGGGATGAAGAAGTAAGAGTATTAGTGAAAGAGAAGAGAGAGGCATTTGGACGATTTTTGCAGGGAAAAAATGCAATTGAGTGGGAGATGTATAAAAGAAAGAGACAGGAGGTCAAGAGAAAGGTGCAAGAGGTGAAAAAAAGGGCAAATGAGAGTTGGGGTGAGAGACTATCAGTAAATTTTAGGGAGAATAAAAAGATGTTCTGGAAGGAGGTAAATAGGGTGCGTAAGACAAGGGAGCAAATGGGAACTTCAGTGAAGGGCGTAAATGGGGAGGTGATAACAAGTAGCGGTGATGTGAGAAGGAGATGGAATGAGTATTTTGAAGGTTTGTTGAATGTGTCTGATGACAGAGTGGCAGATATAGGGTGTTTTGGTCGAGGTGGTGTGCAAAGTGAGAGGGTTAGGGAAAATGATTTGGTAAACAGAGAAGAGGTAGTAAAAGCTTTGCGGAAGATGAAAGCCGGCAAGGCAGCAGGTTTGGATGGTATTGCAGTGGAATTTATTAAAAAAGGGGGTGACTGTATTGTTGACTGGTTGGTAAGGTTATTTAATGTATGTATGACTCATGGTGAGGTGCCTGAGGATTGGCGGAATGCGTGCATAGTGCCATTGTACAAAGGCAAAGGGGATAAGAGTGAGTGCTCAAATTACAGAGGTATAAGTTTGTTGAGTATTCCTGGTAAATTATATGGGAGGGTATTGATTGAGAGGGTGAAGGCATGTACAGAGCATCAGATTGGGGAAGAGCAGTGCAGTTTCAGAAGTGGTAGAGGATGTGTGGATCAGGTGTTTGCTTTGAAGAATGTATGTGAGAAATACTTAGAAAAGCAAATGGATTTGTATGTAGCATTTATGGATCTGGAGAAGGCATATGATAGAGTTGATAGAGATGCTCTGTGGAAGGTATTAAGAATATATGGTGTGGGAGGAAAGTTGTTAGAAGCAGTGAAAAGTTTTTATCGAGGATGTAAGGCATGTGTACGTGTAGGAAGAGAGGAAAGTGATTGGTTCTCAGTGAATGTAGGTTTGCGGCAGGGGTGTGTGATGTCTCCATGGTTGTTTAATTTGTTTATGGATGGGGTTGTAAGGGAGGTAAATGCAAGAGTCCTGGAAAGAGGGGCAAGTATGAAGTCTGTTGGGGATGAGAGAGCTTGGGAAGTGAGTCAGTTGTTGTTCGCTGATGATACAGCGCTGGTGGCTGATTCATGTGAGAAACTGCAGAAGCTGGTGACTGAGTTTGGTAAAGTGTGTGGAAGAAGAAAGTTGAGAGTAAATGTGAATAAGAGCAAGGTTATTAGGTACAGTAGGGGTGAGGGTCAAGTCAATTGGGAGGTGAGTTTGAATGGAGAAAAACTGGAGGAAGTGAAGTGTTTTAGATATCTGGGAGTGGATCTGTCAGCGGATGGAACCATGGAAGCGGAAGTGGATCATAGGGTGGGGGAGGGGGCGAAAATTTTGGGAGCCTTGAAAAATGTGTGGAAGTCGAGAACATTATCTCGGAAAGCAAAAATGGGTATGTTTGAGGGAATAGTGGTTCCAACAATGTTGTATGGTTGCGAGGCGTGGGCTATGGATAGAGATGTGCGCAGGAGGATGGATGTGCTGGAAATGAGATGTTTGAGGACAATGTGTGGTGTGAGGTGGTTTGATCGAGTAAGTAACGTAAGGGTGAGAGAGATGTGTGGAAATAAAAAGAGCGTGGTTGAGAGAGCAGAAGAGGGTGTTTTGAAATGGTTTGGGCACATGGAGAGAATGAGTGAGGAGAGATTGACCAAGAGGATATATGTGTCGGAGGTGGAGGGAACGAGGAGAAGAGGGAGACCAAATTGGAGGTGGAAAGATGGAGTGAAAAAGATTTTGTGTGATCGGGGCCTGAACATGCAGGAGGGTGAAAGGAGGGCAAGAAATAGAGTGAATTGGAGTCATGTGGTATACAGGGGTTGACGTGATGTCAGTGGATTGAAGCAAGGCATGTGAAGCGTCTGGGGTAAACCATGGAAAGCTGTGTAGGTATGTATATTTGCGTGTGTGGACGAGTGTATGTACATGTGTATGGGGGGGGGGGGGGGGGTGGGGCCATTTCTTTCGTCTGTTTCCTTGCGCTACCTCGCAAACGCGGGAGACAGCGACAAATTATAAAAAAAAAAAAAAAAAAAAAAAAAAAAAAAATATATATATATATATATATATATATATATATATATATATATATATATATATATATATATATATATATATATATATATGTATATATATATGTATATATATATATATATATATATATATATATATATATATATATATATATATATATATATATATATATATATATATATATATATATATATATATGTATATATATATATATATATATATATATATATATATATATATATATATATATATATATATATATATATATATATATATATATATGGATTGTATTTTAACTTTCTAAAAGGGGAAACAGAAGAAGGAGTCACGCGGGGAGTGCTCATCCTCCGCGAAGGCTCAGATTGGGGTGTCTAAATGTGTGTGGATGTAGCCATGATGAGAAAAAAAGGAGAGATAGGTGGTAAGTTAGAGGAAAGGGACCTGGATGTTTTGGCTGTGAGTGAAACGAAGCTCAAGGGTAAAGGGGAAGAGTGGTTTGGGAATGTCTTGGGAGTTCAGTCAGGGGTTAGTGAGAGGACAAGAGCAAGGGAAGGAGTAGCACTACTGAAACAGGAGTGATGGGAGTATGTGATAGAGTGTAAGAAAGTAAATTCTAGATTGATATGGGTAAAACTGAAAGTTGATGGAGAGAGATGGGTGATTATTGGTGCATATGCACCTGGCCATGAGAAGAAAGATCATGAGAGGCAAGTGTTTTGGGAGCTGCTGAATGAGTGTGTTACTGGTTTTGATGCACGAGATCGGGTTATAGTGATGGATGATTTAAATGCAAAGGTGAGTAATGTTGCAGTTGAGGGAATAATTGGTATACATGGGGTGTTCAGTGTTGTAAATGGAAATGGTGAAGAGCTTGTAGATTTATGTGCTGAAAAAGGACTGGTGATTGGGATTACCTGGTTTAAAAAGCGAGATATACGTAAGTATACGTATGTAAGTAGGAGAGATGGCCAGAAAGGGTTATTGGATTACGTGTTAATTGATAGGCGCGCGAAAGAGAGACTTTTGAATGTTAATGTGCTGAGAGGTGCAACTTGAGGGATGTCTGATCATTATCTTGTGGAGGCGAAGGTGAATATTTGTAGTGGTTTTCAGAAAAGAAGAGAGAATGTTGGGGTGAAGAGAGTGGTGAGAGTAAGTGAGCTTGGGAAGGAGACTTGTGTGAGGAAGTACCAGGAAAGACTAAGTATAGAATGGAAAAAGGTAAGAACAAGGGAGTTAAGGGGAGTGGGGGAGGAATGGGATGTATTTAGGGAAGCAGTGATGGCTTGCTCAAAAGATGCTTGTGGCATGAGAAGAGTGGGAGGTGGGTTGATTAGAAAATGAAGTGAGTGGTGGGATGAAGAAGTAAGATTATTAGTGAAAGACAAGAAAGAGGCATTTGGACGATTTTTTAGGGAAAAAATGCAGATGAGTGGGAGATGTATAAAAGAAAGAGGCAGGCGGTCAAGAGAAAGGTGCAAGAGGTGAAAAAGAGGGCAAATGAGAGTTGGGGTGAGAGAGCATCATTACATTTTAGGGAGGATAAAAAGATGTTTTGGAAGGAGGTAAATAAAGTGCGTAAGACAAGGGAGCAAATGGGAAC
Source organism: Panulirus ornatus (assembly GCF_036320965.1). NCBI lineage: Eukaryota > Metazoa > Arthropoda > Malacostraca > Decapoda > Palinuridae > Panulirus > Panulirus ornatus. The sequence continues at coordinate 42,081,997 of NC_092238.1, read as the reverse complement.
TTCAGCGATGGAGGCTAATGGGGAGGTGATGACAAGTAGAGGTGATGTGAGGAGATGGAGTGAGTATTTTGAAGGTTTGCTGAATGTGTTTGATGATAGAGTGGCAGATATGGGTGTTTTGGTCGAGGTGGTGTGCAATGTGAGACGGTTAGATGATTTGGCAAATAGAGAAGAGGTAGTAAAAGCTTTGCGGAATATGAAAGCCGGCAAGGCAGCAGGTTTGGATGGTATTGCAGTGGAATTTATTAGAAAAGGGGGTGACTGTATTGTTGACTAGTTGGTAAGGTTATTTAATGTATGTATGACTCATGGTGAGGTGCCTGAGGATTGGCGGAATGCTTGCATAGTGCCATTGTACAAAGGCAAAAGGGATAAGAGTGAATGCTCAAACTACAGAGGTATATGTTTGTTGAGTATTCCTGGTAAATTATATGGGAGGGTATTGACTGAGAGGGTGAAGGCATGTACAGAGCATCAGGTTGGGGAAGAGCAGTGTGGTTTCAGAAGTGGTAGAGGATGAGTGGATCAGGTGTTTGCTTTGAAGAATATATGTGAGAAATACTTAGAAAAGCAAATGGATTTGTGTGTAGCATTTATGGATCTGGAGAAGGCATATGATAGAGTTGATAGAGATGCTCTGTGGAAGGTATTAAGAATATATGGTGTGGAAGGCAAGTTGTTAGAAGCAGCGAAAGGTTTTTATTGAGGATGTAAGGCATGTGTACGTGTAGGAAGAGAGGAAAGTGATTGGTTCTCAGTGAATGTAGGTTTGCGGCAGGGGTGTGTGATGTCTCCATGGCTGTTTAATTTGTTTATGGATGGGGTTGTTAGGGAGGTGAATGGAAGAGTTTTGGAAAGACGGGCAAGTATGCAGTCTGTTGTGGATGAGAGAGCTTGGGAAGTGAGTCACTTGTTGTTCGCTGATGATACAGCGCTGGTGGCTGATTCATGTGAGAAACTGCAGAAACTGGTGACTGAGTTTGGTAAAGTGTGTGAAAGAAGAAAGTTGAGAGTAAATGTGAATAAGAGCAAGGTTATTAGGTACAATAGGGTTGAGGGTCAAGTCAATTGGGAGGTAAGTTTGAATGGAGGAAAACTGGAGGAAGTAAAGTGTTTTAGATATCTGGGTGTGTATCTGGCAGCGGATGGAACCATGGAAGCAGAAGTGAGTGATAGGGTGGGGGAGAGGGCGAGAATTCTGGGAGCCTTGAAGAATGTGTGGAAGTCGAGAACATTATCTCGTAAAGCAAAAATGGGTATGTTTGAAGGAATAGTGGTTCCAACAATGTTGTATGGTTGCGAAGCGTGGGCTATGGATAGAGTTGTGCGCAGGAAGGTGGATGTGCTGGAAATGAGATGTTTGTGCACAATATGTGGTGTAAGGTGGTTTGATCGAGTAAGTAATGTAAGGGTAAGAGAGATGTGTGGTAATAAAAAGATTGTGGTTGAGACAGCAGAAGAGGGTATTTTGAAATGGTTTTGTCACACGGAGAGAATGAGTGAGGAAAGACTGACCAAGAGGATATATGTGTCAGATGTGGAGGGAACGAGAAGTGGGAGACCCAATTGGAGGCGGAAAGATGGAGTGAAAAAGATTTTGAGTGATTTAGTCCTGAACATGCAGGAGGGTGAAAGGCGTGCAAGGAATAGAGTGAATTGGAACGATGTGGTATACCGGGGTCGACATGCTGTCAATGGATTGAACCAGGGCATGTGAAGCGTCTGGGGTAAACCATGGAAAGTTCTATGGGGCCTGGATGTGGAAAGTGAGCTGTGGTTTCGGTGCATTATTACATGACAGCTAGAGACTAAGTGAGAACGAATGGTGCCTTTGTCGTCTCTTTTTAGCGCTACCTCGCACACATGAGGGGGGAGGGGATTGTTATTCCATGTGTGGCGAAGTGGCGTTGGGAATATATAAAGGCAGACTATCTGAATTATGTACATGTGTATATATGTATATGTCTGTGTGTGTATATATATGTATACATTGAGATGTATAGGTATGTATATTTGCGTGTGTGGACGTGTATGTATATACATGTGTATGTGGGTGGGTTGGGCCTTTCTTTCGTCTGTTTCCTTGCGCTACCTCGCTAACGCTATATATATATATATATATATATATATATATAATGTTGCAGAAGATAGCATTGCTATAAAATTTCCGTTCGAGGCCTCTTACGGGTTTTTTTGGACAACATTCCTATCTTTAGGTATATTTAGAACGTGGTAACTAGGAAGAGAAAAAATGCTTGCGTATTTACAGAAGCATCTTATCAAATGGAGGCACAAGTTCAGTATCGACTCCACTGGTTCGATATAGTCTGCTTTGATCTTCAGACATCAAACTCAATGTAGAAAAAAGGTAATGCAGTCAGTACCCAGGGGAAATGATAGATATGTATGCATTTGTGCATTCTTTTGAAAACCCCTTAAATTGTTCGAGTAAGATATGTACTCTGAGATACATTTTCTTGATAGGTGTTTGGTGCTAGTTTTGCATTGAAATTCATGTCCTTATTAACTAGGAATAAATTTGAGACCTTAGAAACAGATACATAATGGAAGAGTGAAAATCATAGCGTCATATTTTTCATTGACTAAAGAAAAGTTATATTTTCCTCTGCCAAACTGTCATGTCTATGTAACTGGCAACTCAGATATTACGACACTCGGAAAAGAGCTTGTTCTCAGTGCACTCTGGCTGCCAGGCCCATCCCACTCGATCTGCAGAACTTATTCCACAATTCTGTTTTCAGTATCCTAATGTAGTTTATTATCAGCATCTACATTGAATGGATTACTCCTACTCGAATAACCAGATTTGGTATGACCAACTCTACTATTCAATGCTTTATTTTCTCCGGTTTCCACGTAATTTGTAAGTAGATCATCAGCTTTGCCTGCTCCCTTTAAGCAACGGTTCCTATTTTAAAGTTTTCTTTCAATTTATTTTCAAAGACGTCGTTTTAAAAGACATAGGTGTATATGAATATGTATCAATCACATTTTCCAATATTTTTCGGTATATATATATATATATATATATATATATATATATATATATATATATTTCCCTAGGGATAGGGGAGAAAGAATACTTCCCACGTAGTCCCTGCGTGTCGTAGAAGGCGACTAAAAGGGAAGGGAGCGGGGGGCTGGAAATCCTCCCCTCTCTTACTTTTTTTTTTCTTTCCAAAGGAAGGAACAGAGAAGGCGGCTGGATGAGGATGTTTCCTCAGAAGCCCAGCCCTCTGTTCTTAACGCTACCTCGCTGACGCGGGAAATGGCGAATAGTATGAAAGAAAGAAAAGAAAGATATATATATATATATATATATATATATATATATATATATATATATATATATATATATATATATATATATATATATATATATATATATATATATATTCCCATTTTAGAAAGTTAAAAATACAAGGAGGGGAGGATTTCTGGGCCCCCGCTCCCGTCCCCTCTAGTCGCCTTCTACGACACGCGAGGAATGCGTGGGAAGTATTCTTTCACCCCTATCCCCAGGGACAATATATATATATATATATATACATATATATATATATATATATATATATATATATATATATATATATATATATATATATATATATATATATATATATATGTACACACATACATATACATACACATATACATACGCACATATACACACGTGCACATATATATATATATATATATATATATATATATATATATATATATATATATATATATATATATATATATATATATATACATATGAAAAATGTAAGAAATAATTTAGAAAACTGAAACTTCTAGCTCGAAATGAAATGAAAAATGAATGTCACATAATGGTTCAACCTCTGGCTATGGAAGAGGGAAATGTATAATTTATTTACACAAACGTCAATAGTAGTTTTCATCAATTTAACCACTGTATTATACTGCCTGGTCCACTTCTCTTATCATGAAACAGGCGAGGTGGCGATGGGAATGAATAAAGGCAGACAGTGTGAATTGTGTGCATGGGTATATATGTATGTGTCGGTGTGTGTATATATATGTGTACATTGAGATGTATAGGTATGTATATTTGCGTGTGTGGACGTGTATACGTGTATACAACCCACTCCCATACATTGTGTATGGGAGTGGGTTGGGCCATTTCTTTCGTCTGTTTCCTTGCGCTACCTCACAAACGCGGGAGACAGCGACAAAGCAAAACGATAAAAGAAAAAAAAATATCTATATATATATATATATATATATATATATATATATCTATATATATATATATATATATATATATACATATATATATATATATATATATATATATATATATATATATATATATATATATATATATATATATATATATATATTTTCATACTATTCGCCAGTTCCCGCATTAGCGAGGTAGCGTTAAGAACAGAGGACTAGGCCTTTGAGGGAATATCCTCACCTGGCCCCCTTCTCTCTTCCATCTTTTGGAAAATTTAAAAAAAAAAAAGAAAATGAGAGGGGAGGATATATATATATATATATATATATATATATATATATATATATATATATATATATATATATATATATATATGCGACAAAGCTAAATAGAAATGAATATATATATATATATATATATATATATATATATATATATATATATATATATATATATATATATATATATATGTATGTATAAATACACACACACATATATACATATATACAAATGTACATGATTCTTATTGTCTACCTTCATTCATTCCCATCGCCACGCTGCCATGCATGAAATAACAACCCCCTCCCCCCTCATGTGCGCGAGGTAGCGCTAGGAAAAGATAAAGGCCACATTCGCTCACACTCAGTCTCTAGCTGTCATGTAATAATGCAACGAAACCACAGCTCCCTTTCCACATCCAGGCCCCACGGACCTTTCTATGGCTTACCCAAGACGCCTCACATGCCCTGGGTCAATCAAATAACTGCACATCGTTCCAATTCACTCTTTTCCTTCCACGCCTTTCACCCTCCTGCATGTTCAGGCCCCGATCACTCAAAATCTTTTTCACTCCATCTTTCTACCTTCAGTTTGGTCTCCCACTTCTCCTCGTTCCTTCCATCCCTGACACATATATCCTCTTGGTCAGTCTTTCCTCACTCATTATCTCCATGTGACCAAACCATTTCTAAAAACCCTCTTCTGCTCTCTCAACCACACTCTTATTACCACACATCTCTCTTACCCTATTATTACTTACTCGATCAAACCACCTCACACCACATATTGTCCTCAAACATCTCATTTTCAGCACATCCATCCTCCTCCGCACAACTCTATCTATAGCCCACGCCTCGCAACCATATAACATTCTTGGAACCACTATTCCTTCAAACATACCCATTTTTGCTTTACGAGAGAATGTTCTCGACATCCACACATTCTTCAACGCTCCCAGAACTTTCGCCCCCTCCCACACCCTATGATTCACTTCCGCTTCCATGGTTCCATCCGCTGCTAAATCCACTCCCAGATAGCCAAAACACTTCACTTCCTCCAGTTTTTCTCCATTCAAACTTTCCTCCCAGTTGACTTGTCCCTCAACCCTACTGTACCTAATAACCTTGCTCTTCTTCACATTTACTCTCAGCTTTCTTCTTTCACACACTTTACTAAACTCAGTCACCAGCTCCTGCAGTTTCTCACACGAATCAGCGACCAGCACTGAATTATCAGGGAACAACAACTAACTCACTTCCCAAGCTCTTTCATCCACACAACCTCCATACTTGCCCCACTTTCCAAAATTCTTGCATTCACCTCCCTAAAAACCCTATCCATAAACAAATTAAACAACCATGGGAACATCACACACCCCTGCCACAAACCTACATTCACTGAGAACCAATCACTTTCCTCTCTTCCTACACGTACACATGCCTTACATCCTCGATAAAAACTTTTCATTGCTTCTAAGAACTTACCTCCCACACCATATATTCTTAATACCTTCCAGAGAGCATCTCTATCAAATCTATCATATGCCTTCTCCAGATCCATAAATGCTACATACAAATCCATTTGCTTTTCTAAGTATTTCTCACCACACTGCTCTTTCCCAATCTGATGTTCTGTACATGCCTTCATCCTCCCAATCAATACTTTCCCATATAATTTCCCAGGAATACTGAACAAACTTTTTCCTCTGTAATTTGAGCACTCACTTTTATCCCCTTTGCCTTTGTACAATGACGCTATGCATTATTCCGCCAGTCCTCAGGCACCTCACCATGAGTCATACATACATTAAATAACCTTACCAACCAGTCCACAATATAGTCACCCCCGTTTTCTTATAAATTCCACTGCAATACCATCCAAACCCGCTGCCTCGCCGGCTTTCATCTTCCGCAAAGCTTTTACTACCTCTTCTCTGTTTTACAAATAATTCTCCCTAACCCTTTTACTTTGCACACCACCTCGACCAAAACATCCTATATCTGCCACTCTATCATCAAAAACATTCAACAGACCTTCAAAATACTCACTCCATCTCCTTCTCACATCACCACTACTTGTTATCACCTCCCCATTAGCCCCCTTCACTGAAGTTCCCATTTGTTCCCTTCTCTTACGCAATGTATTTACCTCCTTCCAAAACATCTTTTTCTTCTCCCTAAAATTTGATGATACTCCCTCACCCCAACTCTCATTTGCCCTCTTTTTCACCTCTCGCACATTTCTCTTGACCTCCTGGGGACAGGGGATAGGGGAGAAAGAATTCTTCCCATGCGTTCTTCACGTGTCGTAAAAGGTGACGAAAAGGGATGGGAGGGGGGGCTGGAAATCCTCCCCTCATTGTATTTTAACTTTCTAAAAGGGGAAACAGAAGAAGTCTCGCGGGGAATTCTTATTCTCCTCGAAGGCTCAGATTGGAGTGTCTAAATGTGTGTGGATGTAACCAAGATGAGAAAAAAGAGGAGATAGGTAGTATGTTTGAGGAAAGGAACCTGGATGTTTTGGCTCTGAGTGAAACGAAGCGCGAGGGTAAAGGGAAAGAGTGGTTTGGGAATGTCTTGGGAGTAAAGTCAGGGGTTAGTTAGGGGAGAAGAGCAAGGGAAGGAGTTGCACTACTCCTGAAACAGGAGTTGTGGGAGTATATGATAGAGTGTAAGAAAGTAAACTCTGGATTGTTATGGGTAAAACTGAACGTGGATGGAGAGAGATGGGTGATTATTGGTACATATGCACCTGAGCATGAGAAGAAAGATCTTGAGAGGCAAGTGTTTTGGAAGCAGTTGAGTGAGTGTGTTAGTAGTTTTGATGCACGAGACCGGGTTATAGTGATGGGTGATTTGAATGAAAGGTGAGGAATGTGGCAGTTGAGGGAATAGTTTGTATACATGGGGTGTTCAGTGTTGTAAATGGAAATGGTGAAGAGCTTGTAGATTTATGTGCTGAAAAAGGACTGATGATTGGGAATAACTGGTTTGAAAAGAGAGATATACATAAGTATATGTATGTAAGTAGGAGAGATGGCTTGAGAACGTTATTGAATTACGTGTTGATTGATAGGCTCGTGAAAGACAGACTTTTGGATGTTAATGTGCTCAGAGGTGCAACTGGAGGGATGTCTGATCATTATCTTGTGTAGGTGAAGATTTGTAGAGGTTTTCAGAAAAGAAGAGAGAATGTTGGGGAGAAGAGAGTGGTGAGAGTAAGTGAGCTTGGAAAGGAGACTTGTCTGAGGAAGTACCAGGAGAGGCTGAGTACAGAATGGAAAAAGGTGAGAACAGAGGACGTAAGGGGAGTGTGGAAGGAATGGGATGTATTTAGGGAAGCAGTGATGGCTTGCGCAAAAGATGCTTGCGGCATGAGAAGCGTGGGAGGTGGGCAGATTAGAAAGGGTAGTGAGTGGTGGGATGAAGAAGTAAGATTATTAGTGAAAGAGAAGAGAGAGGTATTTGGACGATTTTTGCAGGGAAATGAGTGGATATATATATATATATATATATATATATATATATATATATATATATATACATATATATATATATATATATATATATATATATATATATATATATATATATATATATATGTATATATATATATATATATATATATATATATATATATATGCATACTATGAAAGTATGCAGAAAAAGAGGCTCTTTCTGGATAACGTTTCCATATCACATACAAGTATAATGCTTTTTTTGGTCATCTCAGCTACATGTCGAAATCCAACTAATATTTTTGCAGGAAAAATCACTCGCCTTTGTCAATGACTGAGTGTGTGTAAGATAATTAGACTAATGTCACAACAGTACATTTATAGCTAAGTTTAAATCTTGATTGTGTGGTCTTAAAAGAATGATGGATATCTATAGTGATATGCATGCTTGCACTTCTGTTAAAATATTTCATATACTCAGAAATTGTTATCATTGCCAAGAATGCAACCAACCTTACAGGCTGAGGGGGATGAAATACGTGTGTTAGAATCTAACATTTACCCTCAGCACCCTAGGTACAAAACTTCTGCATGCGCGGCTTCACGTCAGCATTTCGAAGTTTTGTCGTGTTCGAAGTACGAACGTCGGCTTTGTGAGCCTGAAGTCTTGGGGGAGGGAAGCGGGCTATGGCGCTCTGGTGTATTGGAGTTGGCAGAATAGTTTCGTGGGCAGCTTTGTGTCAGTATCAATGGGTGAAGACGTCATCAGAGTCGAGCTGAACTCAATTTGTTGCCCGACAGGCGAGGGGAGGATATAGTGTATTCATGGATGAATAAGTTTGGGAAATAATGTTATTGATAGATGGGTTTACATTCATCCTCATATGAGTGGACTAGCCATTGTTAGATATACTTTTTAGAAAGGTATCTTAATCTATTAGAAAGATAAGTAGCATAATATATAATGCTCGTATCTATAACGTTCGTATATATTATACTTCAGGGTAATCCAAAGGTAAGGATGCACACTGATGAGAGCAAGGGAGCTCCGTACTATGTTATATGATGACCTTACTTTTTAGTATCAAGTGAATTCCAAAATGGGGCGGATAACGAGCATCAGATCAGTAGAGGATGTGGGATTTTGTGATATTTGATTCTGTTCAAAAAGAACATGAAACCCCGATTACACATCACATTTCACTACACAGTCAATCTTTTCTTGGTTACTGTCCCACTGACTTACTCCTGTGCTTTTGGAGGGATATGGTCCATAAGATTGTAACTAGATTACATCTACAAACATATTCTTGTTATCCACATATATTTGTAAATCAACGTTTATAAACATTACATGGTACATTATGTACTTAGCACCCTCTTATGAAGTATGTTTCTTTGTGAATCAGTGCTTTCACATGTTATGATGAGAAATTTGCATCAGATTGAAAGCAATGACGAATGTATCAGTTGTTCGATTCCTATTTCTGAAATTGGGTGAAAAAAAAAAAAAGCTTTATTGCGTGACATTTGTGTCATTTATGTCCCATACGCCAACTCCGTCAATATCTTCCTGATATATCAACGGTGTCAGGTATCCCTTCATTCAGCATGTGTTAGACATCCCCAGTATCGGCTCTTGCTTGAGTTAACATATATGTCAGCTTGACCTTGAAGTAGGATCAGTTTCATTTCCCCCGTTGTCTGACCTCCCTTTAGCAATGTCCCTCTATAGTATACCTTTGCATCATTTCTCCCCCAACTTGTCTTACGTGTGCTAGTATCCTCTACGATCCAGTTTCTCTGTCTACTGCCTCAGTAGCCTTGTTCTTATGTCAGTTCCTCCTGATTTCTCTTTTTTTCTCTTTCGTAGCAGAAACAGCTCGAATAAGTGAATGCCTTAATAATGGCGATCTAATTAGCAATATATATATATATATATATATATATATATATATATATATATATATATATATATATATATATATATATATATATATATATATATATACATATATATATATATATATGTATATATATATATATATGTATATATATATATATATATATATATATATATATATATATATATATATATATATATATATATATATATATATATATATATATATATATATATATGTATATATATATATATATATATGTAGAGTAGAGGATGTGTGGATCAGGTGTTTGCTTTGAAGAATGTATGTGAGAAATACTTAGAAAAGCAAATGGATTTGTATGTAGCATTTATGGATCTGGAGAAGGCATATGATAGAGTTGATAGAGATGCTCTGTGGAAGGTATTAAGAATATATGGTGTGGGAGGCAAGTTGTTAGAAGCAGTGAAAAGTTTTTATCGAGGATGTAAGGCATGTGTACGTGTAGGAAGAGAGGAAAGTGATTGGTTCTCAGTGAATGTAGGTTTGCGGCAGGGGTGTGTGATGTCTCCATGGTTGTTTAATTTGTTTATGGATGGGGTTGTAAGGGAGGTAAATGCAAGAGTCCTGGAAAGAGGGGCAAGTATGAAGTCTGTTGGGGATGAGAGAGCTTGGGAAGTGAGTCAGTTGTTGTTCGCTGATGATACAGCGCTGGTGGCTGATTCATGTGAGAAACTGCAGAAGCTGGTGACTGAGTTTGGTAAAGTGTGTGGAAGAAGAAAGTTGAGAGTAAATGTGAATAAGAGCAAGGTTATTAGGTACAGTAGGGGTGAGGGTCAAGTCAATTGGGAGGTGAGTTTGAATGGAGAAAAACTGGAGGAAGTGAAGTGTTTTAGATATCTGGGAGTGGATCTGTCAGCGGATGGAACCATGGAAGCGGAAGTGGATCATAGGGTGGGGGAGGGGGCGAAAATTTTGGGAGCCTTGAAAAATGTGTGGAAGTCGAGAACATTATCTCGGAAAGCAAAAATGGGTATGTTTGAGGGAATAGTGGTTCCAACAATGTTGTATGGTTGCGAGGCGTGGGCTATGGATAGAGATGTGCGCAGGAGGATGGATGTGCTGGAAATGAGATGTTTGAGGACAATGTGTGGTGTGAGGTGGTTTGATCGAGTAAGTAACGTAAGGGTAAGAGAGATGTGTGGAAATAAAAAGAGCGTGGTTGAGAGAGCAGAAGAGGGTGTTTTGAAATGGTTTGGGCACATGGAGAGAATGAGTGAGGAGAGATTGACCAAGAGGATATATGTGTCGGAGGTGGAGGGAACGAGGAGAAGAGGGAGACCAAATTGGAGGTGGAAAGATGGAGTGAAAAAGATTTTGTGTGATCGGGGCCTGAACATGCAGGAGGGTGAAAGGAGGGCAAGAAATAGAGTGAATTGGAGTCATGTGGTATACAGGGGTTGACGTGCTGTCAGTGGATTGAAGCAAGGCATGTGAAGCGTCTGGGGTAAACCATGGAAAGCTGTGTAGGTATGTATATTTGCGTGTGTGGACGTGTGTATGTACATGTGTATGGGGGGGGGGGGGGCCATTTCTTTCGTCTGTTTCCTTGCGCTACCTCGCAGACGCGGGAGACAGCGACAAAGTATAAAAAAAAAAAAAAAAATATATATATATATATTGCTAGGAATAGAGTGAATTGGAACGATGTGGTATACCGGGATCGACGAGCTGTCAATGGATGGAACCAGGGCATATGAAGCGTCTGGGGTAAACCATGGAAAGTTCTGTGGGGCCTGGATATGGAAAGGAAGCTGTGGTTTCGGTGCATTATACATGACAGCTACAGACTGAGTGTGAACGAATGTGGCCTTTGTTGTCTTTTCCTAGCGCAACCTCGCGCACATGACGGGGAAGGGGGTTGTCATTTCCTATGTGGCGGGGTGGCGACGGGAATGAATAAAGGCAGACAGTATGAATTATGTACATGTGTATATATATATATATATATATATATATATATATATATATATATATATATATATATATATATATATATATTTATATATATATATATATATATATATATATATATATATATATATATATATATATATATATATATATATATATATATATATATATATATATATATATATATATATATATATATATATATATATATACTTTGAGATGAATAGGTATATATATGCGCGTGTGTGGATGTGTATGTATATACATGTGTATGTGGGTGGGTTGGGCCATTCTTTCGTCCGTTTCCTTGCGCCACCTCGCTACCTCCTTCGAAACGTCTTTTTATTCTCCCTAAAATCTAATGATACGCTCTGTCTCCAACTCTCATCTGCCATCTTTTTCATCTCTTGCATCTTTCTCTTGCCTATTTCTTTTATTCATCCCCCACTCATTTGCACTATTTCTCTGTAAAAATCGTCCAAATGCCTCTCTCTTCTTTTTCACTAGCAATCTTACTTCTTCATCCGACCACTCACTACCCTCTCTGATCTGCCCACCTCCCACGTTCCTCATGACACAGGCATCTTTTGCGCAAGCCATCACTGCTTCCCTGAATACATCCCATTCCTCCCCCACTCCCCTTACGTCCTCTGCTCTCACCTTTTTCCGTTCTGCACTCAGTCTCTCCTGGTACTTCCTCACACAAGTCTCCTTCCCAAGCTCACTTACTCTCACCACTCTCTTCACCCTGACTTTCTCTCTTCATTTCTGAAAACCTCTACCTTCGCCTCCACAAGATACTGAATAGACATCCCTTCAGTTGCCCCTCTCAGCACATTGATATCCAAAAGTCTCTAATTTGCACGACTATCAATTAACACGTAATCCAGTAACGCTCTCTGGCCATCTCTCCTACTTACATACGTATACTTATGTATATCTCTCTTTTTAAACCAGATATTCCCAATCACCAGTCCTTTTTCAGCACATAAATCTACAAGCTCTTCACCATTTCCATTTACAACACTGAACACCCCATATATGCCAATTGTACCCTCAACTGCCACATTACTCACCTTTGCATTCAAATCATCCATCACTATAACCCGATCCCGTGCATCAAAGTTGTTAACACACTCAATCAGCTGCTCCCAAAACACTTGCCTCTCATGATCTTTCTTCTCATGCCCAGGTGCATAAGCACCAATAATCACCCATCTCTCTCCATCTACTTTCAGTTTTACCGATATCAATCCAAAGTTTACTTTCTTACATACTATCACATACTCCTACAACTCCTGCTTCAGGAGTAGTGCTACTCCTTCCTTTGCTCTTTTCCTCTCACCAACCCCTGACTTTACTCCCAAGACATTCCCAAACCATTCTTCCCCTTTTGTACGAAGGATGCTTTGGCATCCGTGTCAGCTGTTCCTGTGACCTAGCATCAAGGATCATATGGCATCTGTGCCAGCTGTTACTATGGCCTAGCATTATGGACCTCTAGCCTGTGACCAAAGATGGTCTGGCATCTGTATCAGCCTAACATCAAGGATGATGTGGCATCTGTGTTAGCTGTTCCCGTGGCCTTGTATGGAGGACGCTCTAGCATCTGTGTCAGCTATTCTTGTGGCCTAGCATCAAGGATGGTCTGTCATTTGTATCAGCTGTTCCTGTGGCCCAGCATCAAGGATGGTTTGACATCTGTGCTAGCTGTTCCTATGGCCTAGCATCAAGGATGGTCTGGCATCTGTGTCAACTGTTCCTATGGCCTAGCATCAAGGATGGTCTGGCATCTGTGTCGACTGTTCCTATGGCCTAGCATCAAGGATGGTCTGGCATCTGTGTCAACTGTTCCTTTGGCCTAACATCCGCGTCAGTCCTCCGTGTGACCTGTCTTATGTGTGAAGCCTCCCTTGACCTTGTTTCTCTTTCAAGTCTACCCGTGACCTGACTTCAGAATCAACTCTTTCCTGGCCCATCTTTTTTGGGGGTTTTACTACTCCTCACGTCCTGGGTTTTGTGTCAGCACTGTTTCTGGTCAATTCATTTTTTGCTTTGTTTTGTCTTTGCTAAACTGTTCACGGAATGAACACGATGCGTCCATCTAAAATATCTTTCTAATGCAGTCAGATTAACGGAGGAAAGGCCAGACAAGTAATTGGACTTCTCCAACAGACAAACCTAACAACAAATCTATATATATCATTCATACTACGGAAGGAAAAATACCCGCTGTTCTTTATCCTAAAAAAATGAAAAAAAAATAAGAATCAGTCATTACAATATCTCAACAATTACGTTTACCTCAACAAAAAAAGTTCTCTCTCTCTCTCTCTCTCTCTCTCTCTCTCTCTCTCTCTCTCTCTCTCTCTCTCTCTCTCTCTCTCTCTCTCTCTCTCTCTCTCTCTCTCTCTCTCTCTCTCTCTCTCTCTCCATAGCTTTAAGAAGGCACTATGTATGCAGCCAACGTGCCAAGCGGTTTTTTCTTTTTTTTGCCAAAGAAACTGGATGACACCACTTTTCGCCTCCAGCCTTATGAGACTTTGCAAACTTTTACCTTCACATAACCAGCTGCCCTTTGCTTGGGGTTGGGGTTGGGGTGGATGGTGGAAATGTCACGCTTCAGCGGCGATTTTTCGGGCATAATGAGAATATTGAGGAGGAGGGCGTGTGGTCAACCCGGGGGTAGTAGGTGAGGTGATACGGTACGAGAGATCGGGACAGAGGGAGGGGGGCTTCTCCTCACCTCTTCAAGGTTGGAAGTGATGTTATGGATATTGGTTCAACCGTACGTGGTACAAACTACTGTATGACTGGAAAATGACGGGAAATGTTCAGTAAGTGTGGTGACGGAATGGTACATGTATCGCGTATGATTGTGAACTGATTCTCTCTCTCTCTCTCTCTCTCTCTCTCTCTCTCTCTCTCTCTCTCTCTCTCTCTCTCTCTCTCTCTCTCTCTCTCTCTCTCTCTCTCTCTCTCTCTCTCTCTCTCTCTCTCTCTCTCTCTCTCTCTCTCTCTCTCTCTCATCCTCCATATGTGTCGCCTCTCCTTCTCTCATCGACATTTGTGTGGTTCCTCCATCTATCACTGAATCTGACTAACATCTCACCTTGAAACTCTCTCGTCCCACCACTTCCCATTTCCTGGCCCATGAGTCAACTTGACTCTTCCCTTTGCATCTCGCTCTCATCCACTGCGGTAACGGTATCATCCTTTAGTAAACATCAGAGCCGGAATCACTTTGCATCTTACGGGTCACCGGCTGCTGAGGAGATGGAATTCGTGTACCTCTTAAGATGCCAGGGAAGACTCTCGGTACATACCCTGCACTCTGCTTGCATCCCTGTGTGTGTGTGTGTGAGTATGTGTGTGTGTGTGTGTGCGTGTGTGTGTGTGTGTGTGTGTGTGTGTGTGTGTGTGTGTGTGTGTGTGTGTGTGTGTGTGTGTGTGTGCATTTTGGAATCTCCCTTCTTCCTTGTCTCTCTGTCTGTTTTACCTCTTATAATCGACTCCTTATGCTCTGCTTCTCTGTAATCGTGATCCTCTACATGTTAGTATGAGTCATAAACTCATTTTCTTTAGCTTAGTGTCTTCTTGCTTGTCAAACTCACGTATTCGTGTACCTAGCAAGTCTCACTTCTAAATGCTGTTACCGCGATATTCCGTCCAACATTGTAAGTGCTATCATCAGTAGCCATTTGAGAATCAGTTGTACTCTATCATCACCATCCTCTCTACGTAATGATGGACCAATGAACTGTCATGGTGACCTGTCTGGTTCGGTGTCGAGTGGTTTATTCCAAGTATTCTATCTGGCTACCCCTATTGCATCTACTACTCTGACAAACAGATTCTAATCAAGAATATGTGGAAAACGACAGATTCTCAGCCGATATTCTTCCCTTTATAATCTCGTAGATATCTGATGCTTATTTTTTTCTTCACCTGAATTAAGTATTGTTTTGATTTCAGCGTGCCCCTGGAGTTTACCTTTTGAACTTAACAAAGAAAGATAAAAAAGGAATTCCAACACGTAGATAAAGTTAACCACCAGAATGGTTGCTTCATTCCCCCGATCAATCCTGCTGGCAATGAAAAGTGTGTCAGCTAAAGCTTTCTGTGAGTGGTCTGATGTGCACTCCCCAGTTGCACTACCAGCTTTGTCGCTGAGCGGTATAAAAATAAGCTCCGAGGTCGACACCCTCGAGGCATAAACTTTCAGCGTGAGTGTAACGTGTGTCAACGGAGCTCAGCTTCCTAAGATTCTAAGAGAGAGCCAAGTGTGCCCAGGTACTTGATGTGCGTCAGACAACAAGCTTGGTTCAGCCTTGTGAAGACGAATCTTCTGTTGATGTATAGTCGCTTAACGCGTGGCATGGCACCAAGAGTTTCAAGAGGTAACCATCTTGACTTGATGGTAAGAAAAAATTGGAAGTGGGTGAATAGAGAATATATACATATAGGGGAGAAAGAATACTTCCCACGTATTCCTCACGAGTCGTAGAAGGCGACTAAAGGGGGCAGGAGCGGGGGGTTAGAGACCCTCCCCTTCTTGTATTTCAACTTTCTAAAAGGGGAAACAGAAGAATGAGTCACTCGTGGAGTATTCATCCTACTCGAGAGCTCAGATTTGGTGTCTAAATGTTGGTGGATGTAACCAAGATGAGAAAAAAGGAGATATAGGTAGTATGTTTGAGGAAAGGAACCTGGATGTTCTGGCTCTGAGTGAAACGAAGCTCAAGGGTAAAGAAGAAGAGTGGTTTGGGAATGTCTTGGGAGTAAAGTCAGGAGTTGGTGAGACGACAAGAGCGAGGGAAGGAGTAGCACTACTCCTGAAACAGGAGTGGTGGGAGTATGTGATAGAGTGTAAGAAAGTAAATTCTCAATTGATATAGGTAAAACTGAAAGTGGATGGAGAGAGATGGGTGATTATCAGGTGCATAAGCACCTGGGCATGAGAAGGAAAATTTTAAGAGGCAAGTGTTTTGGGAGTAGCTGAGTGAGTGTGTTAGTAGTTTTGATGCACGAGACCAGGTCATAGTGATTGGTGATTTGAATGCAAAGGTGAGTAATGTGGCAGTTGAGAGAATGATTGGTGTACATGGGGTGTTCAGTGTTGTAAATGGAAACGGTGAAGAGCTTGTAGATTTGTGAGCTGAAAAAGGATTGGTGACTGGGAATACCGGGTTTAAAAAGAGAGATATACATAAGTATACGTATATAAGTAGGAAAGATGGCCAGAGAGCGTTATTGGATTACGTGTTAATTGATAGGAGAGTGAAAGAGAGACTTTTGGATGTTAATGACCTAAGAGGTGCAATTGGAGGGATGTCTGATCATTATCTTGTGGAGGCGCGGGTTAAGATTTGTAAAGGTTTCAAAAAAGAAGAGAGAATGTTGAGGTGAAGAGAGTAGTGAGAGTAAGTGAGCTTGGGAAGGAGACTTGTGTGAGGAAGTATCAGGAGAGACTGAGAAAAGAATGGAAAAAGGTGAGAACAAAGGGCGTAAAGAAAGTGGGGAGGAATGGGATGTATTTAGGGAATCAGTGATGGCTTGCGCAAAATATGCTTGTTGCATGAGAAGCGTGGGAGGTGGGCAGATTAGAAAGGGTAGTGAGTGGTGGGATGAAGAAGTAAGAGTATTAGTGAAAGAGAAGAGAGAGGCATTTGGACGATTTTTGCAGGGAAATAATGCAAATGACTGAGAGATGTATAAAAGAAAGAGCCAGGAGATCAAAAGAAAGGTACAAGAGGTGAAAAAGAGGGCAAATGAGAGTTGGGGTGAGAGAATATCATTAAATTTTAGGAAGAATAAAAAGATGTTTTGTAAGGAGGTAAATAAAGTGCGTAAGACGAGGGAACAAATGGGAACATCAGTGAAGGGGGGGGGGGGGGTAATGGGAGGTGATAACATGTAGTTATGATGCGAGGAGATGGAGTGAGTATTTGAAAGTTTGCTGAATGTGTTTGATGATAGAGTTGCATATATAAGGTGTTTTGGTCGAGATGGTGTGCAAAGTGAGAGGGTTAGGGAGAATGATTTGGTAAACAGAGAAGAGGTGGTAAAAGCTTTGCGGAAGATGAAAGCCGGCAAGCAGCGGGTTTGGATGGTACTGCAGTGGAATTTATCAAAAAAGGGGGTGACTGTGTTGTTCACTGGTCGGTAAGATTATTCAATGTATGTATGACTCATGGTGAGGTACCTGAGGATTGGCGGAATACTTGCATAGTGCCATTGTACGATGGCAAAGGGGATAAAGGTGAGTGCTCAAATTACAGAGGTATAAGTTTGTTAAGTGTTCCTGGAAAATCATATAGGAGGGTATTGATTGAGAGGGTGAGGGCATGTACAGAACATCAGACTGGGGAAGGGCAGTGAGGTTTCAGAAGTGGTAGAGGATGTGTGGATCAGGTGTTTGCTTTGAAGAATGTATGCGAGAAATACTTAGAAAAAGAAATGGATTTGTATGCAGCGTTTATGGATCTGGAGAAGGCATATGGTAGAGTTGATAGAGATGCTCTGAGGAAGGTACTAAGAACATATGGTGTGGGAGGTAAGTTGTTAGAAGCAGTGAAAAGTTTTTATCGAGGATGTAAGGCATGTGTACGAGTAGGGAGAGAGGAAAGTTATTGGTTCTCAGTGAATGTCGGTTTCCGGCAGGAGTGCGTAATGTCCCCATGGTTGTTCTATTTCTTTATGGATGTGGTAGTTAGGGAGGTGAATGCAAGAGTTTTAGAGAGAGGGATAAGTATGCAGTTTGTTGTGGATGAGGGCTTGGGAAGTGAGTCAGTTCTTGTTCGCTGATGATACAACGCTGGTGGCTGATTCGTGTGAGAAACTGCAGAAGATGGTGACTGAGTTTGGTAAAGTGTGTGAAAGAAGAAAGCTGAGAGTAAATGTGATTAAGAGCAAGGTTATTAGGCATAGTAGGGTTTAGGGACAAGTCAATTGGGAGGTAAGTTTGAATGGAGAAAAACTGGAGGAAGCGAAGTGTTTTAGATATCTAGGAGTGGATTTGGCAGTGGATGGAACCATGGAAACGGTAGAGTCATAGGGTGGGGGAGAGGGCGAAAGTTCTGGGAACGTTGAAAAATGCGTAGAAGGCGAGAACGTTATCCAGAAAACAAAAATGGGTATGTTTGAAGGAACAATGGTACCGACAATGTTATATGGTTGCGAAGCGTGGGCTATAGATATAGTTGTGCGGAGGAGGGTGGATGTGCTGGAAATGAGATGTTTGAGGACAATATGTGGTGTGAGGTGGTTTGATCGAGTAAGTAATGAAAGGGTAAGAGAGATGTGCGGTAATATATTGCGTGTGGTTGAGAGAGCAGAAGAGGGTGTTTTGATATGGTTTGGTCTCATGGAGAGAATGAGTGAGGAAAGGCTGACAAAGATGATATATGTGTCAGGGGTCGAGGGAACGGGGAGATTTGGGAGACCAAATTGGATGTGGAAAGACTGGGTGAAAAAGATTTTGAGTGATCGGGGCCTGAACATGAAGGAGGGTGAAAGTCGTACAAGGAATAAAGCGAATTGGAGCGATGTGGTATACCGGGATCGACGTGCTCTCAGTGTATTGAACCAGGGCATGTGAAGCGTCTTTGGTAGACCATGGAAAGTTTTGTCTCTAGCTGTAATGTATAATGCACTGAAACCACAGCTCCCTTTCCACATCCAGGCCCAACAGAACTTTCCATGGTTTATTCCAGACGCTTCACACGCCTTGGTTCAATCCATTGACAGCACGTCGACCCCAGTATACCACATCGTTCCAATTCACTCTATTCCTTGCACGCCGTTCACCCTCCTGCATGTTCAGGCTCCGATCATTCAAAAGCTTTTTCACTTCATCATTCCACCTCCAATTTGGTCTCCCACTTCTCCTTGTTCCCTCCACCTCTGACATATATATCCTCTTTGTTAATCTTTCCTCACTCATTCTCTCAATGCGACCAAACCATTTCAAAACACCCCATTCTGCTCTCTCAACCACACTCTTTTTATTAACACATATCGCTCTTACCCTATTATTACTCACTCGATCAAACCACCTAATACCACACATTGTCCTCAAACATCACTTTTCCAGCACATCCACCCTCCTCCGCACATTTCTATCTATAGCCAACGCCTCGCAACTATATAACATTGTTGGAACCACTATTCCTTCAAACATACCCATTTTTGCTTTCCGAGATAATGTTCTCGACTTCCACACATTCTTCAACGCTCCCAGAACTTTCGCCCCCTCACCCATCCTATGATTCACTTCCGCTTCCATGGTTCCATCCGCTGCCAAATTCACTCCTAGATATATAAAACACTTCACTTCCTCCAGTTTTTCTCCATTCAAACTTTCCTCCCAATTGACTTGTCGCTCAACCCCTCTGTACCTAATAACCTTGCTCTTATTCACATTTACTCTCAGCTTTCTTCTTTCACACACTTTACGAAACTCAGTTACCAGCTTCTGCAGTTTCCCACACGAATCAGCCACCAGCGCTGTATCATCAGCGAACATATATATATATATATATATATATATATATATATATATATATATATATATATATATATCTGTATACATATTTTCTTTTTTTTCTTTTTTTTGTTTTTGCTTTGTCGCTGTCTCCCGCGTTTGCGAGGTAGCGCAAGGAAACAGACGAAAGAAATGGCCCAACCCACCCCCATACACATGTATATACATACGTCCACACACGCAAATATACATACCTACACAGCTTTCCATGGTTTACCCCAGACGCTTCACATGCCCTGATTCAATCCACTGACAGCACGTCAACCCCGATATACTACATCGATCCAATTCACTCTATTCCTTGCCCTCCTTTCACCCTCCTGCATGTTCAGGCCCCGATCACACAAAATCTTTTTCACTCCATCTTTCCACCTCCAATTTGGTCTCCCACTTCTCCTCGTTCCCTCCACCTCCGACACGTATATCCTCTTGGTCAATCTTCCCTCACTCATTCTCTCCATGTGCCCAAACCATTTCAAAACACCCTCTTCTGCTCTCTCAACCACGCTCTTTTTATTTCCACACATCTCTCTTACCCTTACGTTACTTACTCGATCAAACCACCTCACACCACACATTGTCCTCAAACATCTCATTTCCAGCACATCCACCCTCCTGCGCACAACTCTATCCATAGCCCACGCCTAACAACCATACAACATTGTTGGATCCATTATTCCTTCAAACATACCAATTTTTGCTTTCCGAGATAATGTTCTCGACTTCCACACATTCTTCAAGGCTCCCAGAATTTTCGCCCCCTCCCCCACCCTATGATCCACTTCCGCTTCCATGGTTCCATCCGCTGCCAGATCCACTCCCAGATATCTAAAACACTTTACTTCCTCCAGTTTATCTCCATTCAAACTTACCTCCCAATTGACTTGACCCTCAACCCTACTGTACCTAATAACCTTGCTCTTATTCAAATTTACTCTTAACTTTCTTCTTTCACACACTTTACCAAACTCAGTCACTAGCTTCTGCAGTTTCTCACATGAATCAGCCACCAGCGCTGTATCATCAGCGAACAACAACTGACTCACTTCCCAGGCTCTCTCATCCCCAACAGACTGCATACTTGCCCCTCTTTCCAAAACTCTTGCATTCACCTCCCTAACAACCCCATCCATAAACAAATTAAACAACCATGGAGACATCACACACCCCTGCCGCAAACCTACATTCACTGAGAACCAATCACTTTCCTCTCTTCCTACACGTACACATGCCTTACATCCTCGATAAAAACTTTTCACTGCTTCTAACAACTTGCCTCCCACACCATATATTCTTAATACCTTCCACAGAGCATCTCTATCAACTCTATCATATACCTTTTCCAGATTCATAAATGCTACAAACAAATCCATTTGCTTTTCTAAGTATTTCTCACATACATTCTTCAAAGCAAACACCTGATCCACACATCCTCTACCACTTCTGAAACCACACTGCTCTTCCCCAATCTGAAGCTCTGTACATGCCTTCACCCTCTCAATCAATACCCTCCCATATAATTTACCAGGAATACTCAACAAACTTATACCTCTGTAATTTGAGCACTCACTCTTATCCCCTTTGCCTTTGTACAATGGCACTATGCACGCATTCCCCCAATCCTCAGGCACCTCACCATGAGTCATACATACATTAAATAACCTTACCAACCAGTCAACAATACAGTCACCCCCTTTTTTAATAAATTCCACTGCAATACCATCCAAACCTGCTGCCTTGCCGGCTTTCATCTTCCGCAAAGCTTTTACTACCTCTTCTCTGTTTACCAAATCATTTTCCCTAACCCTCTCACTTTGCACACCACCTCGACCAAAACACCCTATATCTGCCACTCTATCATCAAACACATTCAACAAACCTTCAAAATACTCACTCCATCTCCTTCTCACATCAACACTACTTGTTATCACCTCCCCATTTGCGCCCTTCACTGAAGTTCCCATTTGCTCCCTTGTCTTACGCACTTTATTTACCTCCTTCCAGAACATCTTTATATTCTCCCTAAAATTTAATGATACTCTCTCACCCCAACTCTCATTTGCCCTCTTTTTCACCTCTTGCACCTTTCTCTTGACCTCCTGTCTCTTTCTTTTATACATCTGGTTTAAAAAGCGAGATATACATAAGTATACGTATGTAAGCAGGAGAGATGGCCAGAGAGCGTTATTGGATTACGTGTTAATTGACAGGCGCGCGAAAGAGAGACTTTTGGATGTTAATGTGCTGAGAGCTGCAACTGGAGGGATGTCTGATCATTATCTTGTGGAGGCTAAAGTGAAGATTTGTATGGGCTTTCAGAAAAGAAGAGTGAATGTTGGGGTGAAGAGGGTGGTGAGAGTAAGTGAGCTTGGGGAGGAGACTTGTGTGAGGAAGTACCAGGAGAGACTGAGTACAGAATGGAAAAAGGTGAGAACAATGGAAGTAAGGGGAGTGGGGGAGGAATGGGATGTATTTAGGGAATCAGTGATGGATTGCGCAAAAGATGCTTGTGGCATGAGAAGAGTGGGAGGTGGGTTGATTAGAAAGGGTAGTGAGTGGTGGGATGAAGAAGTAAGATTATTAGTGAAAGAGAAGAGATAGGCATTTGGACGATTTTTGCAGGGAAAAAATGCAATTGAGTGGGATATATATATATATATATATATATATATATATATATATATATATATATATATATATATATATATATATATATATATATATGTATATATATATAAATGTATATTGGCAGAATTACCCGA
This sequence comes from Panulirus ornatus, assembly GCF_036320965.1. NCBI lineage: Eukaryota > Metazoa > Arthropoda > Malacostraca > Decapoda > Palinuridae > Panulirus > Panulirus ornatus. The sequence continues at coordinate 42,058,869 of NC_092238.1, read as the reverse complement.
TCCCGCAGGAGAAAATGGTTTTTATCTAAAAAGTTTCTTATAATAATGGCCTTTGTTGCCTTTCAAATGGCTTTCAAAGCCGAATGTTGAAAAGTTGAAACGCCTGGTCACTGCTGAGTTGAATTAGAGCAATAAAACTTTAGCAACACTAAACCTTGTAAGGCAACCTTTGTTGACCTTTAATTAGATTCCGGGTTCTGGTACCCTTACATCCTGCCCTTGATCCTTAGGTACCTTCATAATGATTCAAGGCTTCCAGATTACCTATTTGGATTGATTGTAGCCAAGTAAATGTAATATAGAATAATGGGATAGCCTTTCTCTCACTTCGCTAGCCTCAAAATCGCTTACAGAGCCAATTCGATGTGGCTTAAAAACTTGCTCTGATTTTGAAGTACCTACACAAACATTTGGGCCTCTAAGTGCTACAGAAGCTATAGCAATTCTGATCCTTAAAAGCTTTCCTCTGCTGACCTACACATCCAATATCTGATACCCTTCGATCCTGCTTTTGATCCTAAGATGCCTTTAAGATGATCTGAGGCCGCTACGCTGCTTATTTAGAATGAATGCAATAAATCAAGTGTCATCTATAAAGTTTTGGTAACCTCTGGTGGCCTCAAAACGTCTTTCATGGCCAACATACAGTAGCTGAAAACCTTACCCATATTCTGAGATACCGACACCGAGAACGCTTTAAGGTGCCAACTGGAGCTGTAGTAGGTCTGAACCTTGAAACGCTGTCTTTGTGTGTTTTTAAGGCCTGACTCTGGTACCCTTGGATGGTGTGCCTTTGATCCCAAGGTCCCTTCATTATAACCGAAGGCTGATAGGTTTCCCAGTTTGAAAGACTGTAGCGAACTGATACACGGGATCTCTAGGTGCCACTTGATAATGAAGTAAGTCTGAACCTTGATATATGGCCTCATTTAGCCTTTAAGGCCAGAGTCTGGTATCAATGAATCCTTTCTCTGTTCTAGTGGCACCTTCGTTACAATGTTAGGCAACTTGATGTCCTGTTTTGAATGAGTGCTGTCAACTAAGTGAAACATAAATGGGGTGGCCTTTGGCGGCTTCAATATGGCCTTCAAGGCCAACATGCGGTTTAGTAAAACCTGGCCCAGATTCTGAAGTAGTTACATCCAAAATGTGAGTCTCCCGGGTGCGGCAGTTTGGTTTGAAAAGGACAGCTCAAACAAATGTAAACACTTCAAATGAATTAGTTTATACATACTCGTGTGTGCAAAAATACATATATATATATATATATATACGAATAATGTGCATATGAACGCGCACCTTCATAGAGCATACAAACTTCCAACAGCCAGGATCGATCACGGGACCCCTGAGAAACAGGCGGGAATGCTACCGCTAGGCTATGGGCCTGGATAATAGGACATAACTATTTGAATAGTGTGTACTCGAATACCCTTCGTCTCACGTTGGTGAGCAACAGTAAAATGCTATCTGCCGGCTATGTGCGCCTGTTGGGAAATATATATATATATATATATATATATATATATATATATATATATATATATATATATTCTAAAAGAAAAGATATATATATATATATATATATATATATATATATATATATATATATATATATATATATATATATATATTTCTTTCATACTATTCGCCATTTTCCGCGTTAGCGAGGCAGCGTTAAAAGCAGAGGACTGGGCCTTTGAGGTAATATCCTCACCTGGTCCCCTTCTCTGTTCCTTCTTTTGATTTAAAAGAGAAAATAAAACCAGAGGGGAGGATCTCCAGCCCCCGCTCCCTTCCCTTTCAGTCGCCTTCTACGACACGCAGGGAATACGTGGGAAGTATTCTTTCTCACCTATCCCCAGGGATAATATATATATATATATATATATATATATATATATATATATATATATATGTAGTACCTTAAGAAGTAAGTCAATTGAAAACTGCGCAGGTTTTCTGCAGGGGAAAACAGACGCAAATATGGTAACGTGAGGAGGTTAGCCGATGTAAAACCTCGTTAGTCCATCAGAGATATCGCTCCTGATTGCTCATTAAAGCGATGTGGCGAAGCATCTTGTCTGGTATGTCCTATTTTCCGACACAGGAAAACTTCTCTGATGTGCAGATCCTTAGTGTACCTGTTATGCTTGAATATTTTTTCTTGAATTTATTATCTGTTTTCATCTCAGGATGGTTCCATTTTGCTCTTCCATTTGCGGCTTGGATGCGCCTTGCTGGAGGTGAATAGTGATGCGTTTAACGTGCGTGGTGGTGGTGTTGATGACCCTCACACAGAGTATGTTATCATCCTTCTTCTTGAAGTGTGAATTAGTAACTTACATGGGAGCTCAGGGGAGGGGGGGGGGGGGGGTCTGATCCAGGGTGATGTTTTAGGCCATGAAGAAATTCTTAGCTTTTATGTTCCTGTGAGTCGTAAGAATTTTGGTTTGGTCTTGAGGTTCTATGCACTTAGTGCTGATGCTGAAGGAGTATCCTGTCTTTTTTGTAAATTAATCATATATGGCTATAATATAAACACTTATATGAGGTTCATATAGAGGTCATGATAATACAGCAAATATTGTCGACTTTGTTTGAGGAATATGTGAAGCTGCTTGTCTACTCCTCTGTTGGAATATCCGTTGTTGACGTGGGTTGTGAAATAAGTCCTACTTATAATATGGCTAATCAGCTCGACTGCGGAAGGTTTTGATGACACCAATTTTCTATCTCCTCGGACATTTAAAAGCAGAATTAGGGCAGCGCTCAAGACCAGTTGGCATGTTTTGATAAACAGTGCTGAACTGATGAATGTTTTCAACGAGGATGTCTCGGAAAGAAATTTCGATTGCTGTAGCTCAATCCATAAGGAATTTCTTCGACTGAGCTGATCTCTACAGCATACCTGCGGTTGATAAGATGATCCTTGTGACTGGCCACTACACATATATCCTCAGCGCAGGATCTAGTTGTCGGAAATGATACTGAAGAATATGCTCAAGAAGGCAAATGAAGAAACTGACGTAAGGTGGTCATAATAAGCTACCCATGGCAACATCAGTCTTGCTGAAGAAATAGGGACTGAGCATGGGTTGTGTAGGAACGAAGGTGGGTTTCTGTTATGGTCCTGGGGGATGATTAGTCCTTATACCTCTGAATGCAGATGAGGTTTGATGGGATCATGTTGCAGAAAAACTTTCCACATTTCAAAATACAATGACGCCAAAAGGTTCTTGTAAAGTCAAGGATTTTTAAAAACTCGTCTGTTGACTGTATGATGAAAACTCAACTGACCTGTGTTTCGTTATGATGCCGCCGAGCTGCTTTACTGAAGTGGATGAAAATGTGGTGACGTGATATGATGTGGTGAAGATGGTTGGCTTTGTGGGTCTTCACATTACCATGTATGGTGCGTGGAGTGTGGGCCCAGTGACGGCCCCTTGTGCTGTGTTGGTTGTTGATATGAATTTCTGTTCATCGATGTTCAGTTTTCTGTTGAGTCGCAGGCGATCCCTTTAGATTGAGATGTGTCACTGAGGATAGACTCGAGATTGTTTTCTGTAGCCGTTTTTTTGTTTAAAGGAATATAAATACTGGATTCATCCGCTCGATGACTGATAATTTCTTCACTGAGGCATAGATTTCTTGCAAGTTGTGAAAGTTCACAGGTAAGTCGTCAAAGCTGCTTTGTTTCGTGTTTTGTGAACGCATATGGCGCCTTTAAGTCAATAGATACATCTTTTCAACAGTCAGTCGGAGGCGAGATCTACCACGGACTGATGGAGTTTTCCAACTGCCGCGTTTCTGACACTGGTACGTCTGCATTCGCTTCTTTTGCATGAAAACAAACCTGCTCCAGAAGATGCTTAAGAAGACTTATGCAATCATCTTACAGATAGTCCCATGAAAATAAGGGAAGAAAATTAGATTTATAGATTCATTTTCCTAGGCTGCTGAGACGTCTGAAAGACGAGCTGTTCCGCGTTGCATCTCTCTCTCTCTCTCTCTCTCTCTCTCTCTCTCTCTCTCTCTCTCTCTCTCTCTCTCTCTCTCTCTCTCTCTCTCTCTCTCTCTCTCTCTCTCTCTCTCTCTCTCTCTCTCTCTCTCTCTCTCTCTCTCTCTCTCTCTCTCTCTCTCTCAGCTTTAGAGTCGCCATCCCTTACCACAGTCAGCACCGGCGCGCTATGAATGTTGCAGAGGAGGGGGGGAGTTTGAAGAACTGTTGAATATATCCATAAATAAATGATGATCCTCCTTGCCCGCTCTCCATTATACAGAACTCCAGCGCACATAGACCGGCCAGAGGCTACTGAGTTGCTGTCGAGGAAGTCAACAAAGTTAACTGGAGCTTGTAGTATGCTATATCCACGATCCAATAATGCATCGTAATACTCTAAGAGGTTAATGATTTTTATCTAGGTATATGTTAATTACAATGCCTTCTAGCGTCTATAAACCGTTACATAATTAGCACATCAGTATGCTATGATCTCTCAGTTATCAACATAATCAAAGGTTTTAAATGAACGTGTGGAGGGTCGGGGGGAGAGAGAGAGAGAGAGAGAGAGAGAGAGAGAGAGAGAGAGAGAGAGAGAGAGAGAGAGAGAGAGAGAGAGAGAGAGAGAGAATTTGGACTCGTGATCGAGGCTGACGACCTGCTCATTACTTCCTGACGGTCAAGCCTTGTGCCTGGGTGGGTGTGGGTATCTCTGTGATTCCCCTACGCTGTAATCGAAGGCTTCGTATACTGTTGCTGGGCTCTGATGACAGTGAGCCTCATCGGTAGTATTGAAACTGAGAATCTAATTCCAGCTAGATTACAACTCCTGGGAAATATATTCGTAAGGACAGTTGAAATTCACCCTTCCTTTCCGAGATGAGGAAATTTGAAAACTTGCAAATTTGCGAGAGAATGTAATCAAGAGGTGTGATCTAGTCAAGCTTACGATGAACTGAATTATGTTACTCATAAAAAAAGATAATCTCCCTGCAGCATCTTATGATTCTGGAATTATCAGATACTCAGTGAAAATCACATGAGAAAGTAGACCTATACTCATAGTTTGAGCAGATAGATATATTTCACAGATAAATGAAATCTCTTATATGGTATCTCGTATCAAAATGTCAATAAATATGAAATGGGAAAAGAGTTTACAGTTGCTGTGTAATTCTGGAAGCCATGTCGTTTTTTAACAAAATCAATTAGTGTGTACAGGGTATACAGGGGTCGACGTGCTGTCATTGAACTGAACCAAGGCATATGAACCATGGGAAGGTCTGTGGTGCCTGGTTTTGGAAAGGGGCTTTAGTTTCGGGTCATTACATACAACAGCTAGAGAATGGCTGTGAGCGAATGAGGCATTTTTCTTCGTCTGTTTCTGGCGCTACCTCTCAAACGCGGGAAAAGGCAACCAAGCGTGATAAAAAGAAAACAAAAGAGAGAATCAACCAGGGTATTGAAAAAGAACATCCAGGTGTTACACTAGCTCGATATTTTTGTTTTTTACTGAATTACAATTAATGAGCTCAGGAAAATACTTGAGTGAGAATGAGAGGAACGCCTCCTCTCACAGAATCAAACATGGGAATATATGGATTATAACAAAAGGGACAAAACTCTACAGCGAGCTGTACAGACACACTTACTAGAATCCTCGACCCATTAACCAACAGAGAAACAGAATAACGGGACTCATTTACCGGCAATCATGCCATTAATTGCAAGAATACTAAAGTGATAGTAACATACTCATCTCTGGTGGTAATTATCATCTAACTCAATCTTAGTGTGGTTGACACACTGTCCGAGACGCCACTTAGTGACGGATACATCATCTTCCCCAAGGACAAAACTTCAAATGTCAGAACCAAAGTTAACAAGAAGTCAACTAAAGTTCGCTAAAAGTTAACTTGTTATGAGTTATACATTATCTAGACTTCCACTTGTAATGTGTTCGCCTGGAATCGTTGATAATGGTGTGTGTGTATGTGTGTGTGTGTGTGTGTGTGTGTGTGTGTGTGTGTGTGTGTGTGTGTTTAGAAGGATCCTTGATAACAGTGCATTACAGGAGGAACGTTAATACTGGTGTGTGAAGGAAGGAGCACTAACACTGGCGTGTGAGAGAAGGAACATCAATACCGGTGTGTGAGGAACGAATCAATATTGCTGGTACGTGAGAAAGGATCCCCTCACATTGGAATTTGGAGGGAGGAACACTATCACCAGTTTGTGTTGGATTACTTCATCTGGTGTGCGAGGAATCTGGGGCTGGAGAGCATTCACCAGCAGCTATATGTGAGGAATCATTAACTTTAACGTGTTAGTTATCAGTAGCAGAACTCGTAAGTGTGGGAACTACAACATTCCAGGCCTGAGGGAGACTTTACCTTGAGCCCTCCGCCAGGCATCCCGCCGAGCATAATATCCGCTCTGCTGAGCTGATGGATCTTCCGCAGCAGCCAAGGACGCCTTCTGGTTGCCTATTGGTACGGCTCACTTAAGCGAACAACTTAGTTAGCCGGATCCGCCTTTGAGAAAGCAGCCATGAGATTATATATATAGCTACACTCGTCTCTCATAGTTCGATGTCTCGACATGTTTTATTCCAGTATCAGACACATGAAGTAAGTTCTGGTTTGGTATAGTACTTAAAAATCTATGGTAGCTATAAAATAATGTCTATAGACTCATTCTGAACGCATCAACGTTTTGAAAGCAAGTGCCACAGTTCTTCCGGGTTATGGATAGTGTTTGGAACCCCAGGGTTGTGAATGTAACACGTACATAAGCTGTGGCAAAATTAGTGAAACACCAATCATTGCATCTATATTACGGAGGTGTGTGAAGTAATGCAAGACCATCTTCCTCCCTGAAGGAATGATGAAGAACATTTCTTTTTTAATTGGGTGTTGGCCAACATAAACCCATGCTCATCATCGAACTGTCACTATCTTTAGCATCTTCCTCCGATCACAAATTTCGATGCCCAGTATTCGCCAGTGAGAAAGACGAAGTAATTTTGACTGGTTCTACATAAACCAGCACAAGCACAGTAGATGAGGGCAATCGCTATACTAAGGTAAAGCTACACACTGAGACCTTGAGTACATAACCCGAAAGCCACTACAGTGATAGGAGTCTGACACAAAGTGGCTCTCAGTGTTCAGGTTACCACCAATGTTGAGCTGTTGACCTAATACAAGGAAGTATTTGTTTGACCTAATGCAGGCAAGTTATGTTTTTCGATTTGTATGGCCGATGCTATGAAGAGTATGTGTGAGAAATACTTAGGGAAAGAGTAGGATGTGTATGTGACATTTGTGGATCTGAAGAAGGAATTTATCCTTTCTAAAACAACTGCATTTGTTTTTAAGCTCTGACGCATGCCTAGATTTTTCAAACTTCAAAATTCTCACCCAGGAATCCTACATAATTTGAAATGTATCTCACAGATGAAAAAAAAAAATCTGGCACTGGTGGTGTTCGTGTAACTCACTTCTGACATCCAAAATCAGAAGGACTCTTCGGCAAATATTCATATTCACTGAATTATTTTCTTTTAATGCATAATGATAAAATGCACTATACACGTTAATGGTAAGGAATTCACTGAACAGTCAATATAATTATTAATAACACAAAATGAACTTGATTCTTGGTTGGTACAGGTAACTTTATGACCTCCAGACGTCTCGGTAAAGTTGCCTTGGTCACGAGTGTCCAAAGAGCTATTGCAAGCCATGTATTCAAAGACTGACTTAGTTTACACCTACAGTCTTGCTTAGGCTGACCAATCTAATCATTATCATATGTTACCAAAAATGTGATGAATCATGTTGTGTAAGCAATATAAACATGTCGTGGCCTTAGGTACATATACTGTATACCGCTGACAATGTGAGGGAGCGGGGGGCTAGAAACCCTCCCCTCCTTGTATTTTAACTTTTGAAAAGGGGAAACAGAAGAAGGAATCACGCGTAGAGTGCTCGTCCTCCTCGAAGGCTCAGATTGGGGTGTCTAAATGTGTGTGGATGTAACCAAGATGAGAAAAAAGGAGAGATAGGTAGTATGTTTGGGGAAAGGAGCCTGGATGTTTTGACTCTGAGTAAAACGAAGCTCAAGGGTTAAGGGGAATAGTGGTTTGGGAATGTCTTGGGAGTAAAGTCAGGGGTTAGTGAGAGAACAAGAGCAAGGGAAGGAGTAGCACTACTCCTGAAACAGGAGTGGTGGGAGTATGTGGTAGAGTGTAAGAAAGTAAACTCTAGATTGATATGGGTAAAACTGAAAGTTGATGGAGAGAGATGGGTGATTGTTGGTGCATATGCACCTGGGCATGAAAAGAAAGATCATGAGAGGCAAGTGTTTTGAGAGCAGCTGAATGAGTGTGTTAGTGGTTTTGATGCACGAGACCGGGTTATAATGATGGGTGATTTGAATGCAAAGGTGAGTAATGTGGCAGTTGAGGGAATGATTGGTAAACATGGGGTGTTCAGTGTTGTAAATGGAAATGGTGAAGAGCTTGTAGATTTATGTGCTGAAAAAGGACTGGTGATTGGGAATACCTAGGTTTAAAAAGGAGATATACATAAGTATACGTATGTAAGTAGGAGAGATGGCCAGAGAGCGTTATTGGATTACGTGTTAATTGATGGACGCGCAAAAGAGAGACTTTTGAATGTTAATGTGCTGAGAGGTGCAACTGGAGGGATGTCTGATCATTATCTTCTGGAGGCGAAAGTGAAGACTTGTAGAGGTTTTCAGGAAAGAAGAGTGAATGTTGGGGTGAAGAGAGTGGTGAGAGTAAGTGAGCTTGGGAAGGAGGCTTGTGTGAGGAAGTACCAGGAGGCACTGAATACAGAATGGAAAAAGGTGAAACAAAGGAGATAAGGGGAGTGGGGGAGGAATGGGAAGCATTTAGGGAAGCAGTGATGGCTTGCACAAAAGATGCTTGTGGCATGAGAAGAGTGGGAGGTGGGCAGATTAGAAAGGGTAGTGAGTGATGGGATGAATAAGTAAGATTATTAATGAAAGAGAAGAGACAGGCATTTGGACGATTTTTGCAGGAAATAATGCTTATGAGTGGGAAATGTATAAAAGAAAGAGGCAGGAGGTCAAGAGAAAGGTGCACGAGGTGAAAAAGAGGGCAAATGAGAGTTGGGGTGAGAGAGTATCATTAAATTTTAGGGAGAATAAAAAGATGTTTTGGAAGGAGGTAAATAAAGTGCGTAAGACAAGGGAACAAATGGGAACTTCAGTGAAGGGGGCTAATGGTGATGTGATAACAAGTAGTGGTGATATGAGAAGGAGATAGAGTGACTATTTTGAAGTTTTGTTGAATATGTTTGATGACAGAGTGGCTGATATTGGATGTTTTGGTCGAGGTGGTGTGCAAAGTGAGAGGGTTAGGGAAAATGATTTGGTAAACAGAGGAGAGGTAGTAAAAGCTTTGCGGAAGATGAAAGCCGGCAAGGCAGCGGGTTTCCATGGTATTGCAGTGGAATTTATAAAAAAGGGGGGTGACTGTGTTGTTGACTGGTTGGTAAGGTTATTTAATGTATGTATGATTCATGGTGAGGTGCCTGAGGATTGGCGGAATGCTTGCATAGTGCCATTTTACAAAGGCAAAGGGGACAAAGGTGAGTGCCGAAACTACAGAGGTATAAGTTTGTTGAGTATTTCTGGTAAATTATATTGGAGGGTATTGATTGAGAGGGTGATTGAGAGGGTGAAGGCATGAACAGAGCATCAAATTGGGGAAGAGCAATGTGGTTTCAGAAGTAGTAGAGGATGCGTGGATCAGGTGTTTGCTTTGAGGAATATATGTGAGAATTACTTAGAAAAGCGAATGGATTTGTATGTAGCATTTATGGATCTGGAGAAGGCATATGATAGAGTTGATAGAGATGCTCTGTGAAGGGTATTAAGAATATATGGTGTGGGAGGCAAGTTGTTAGAAGCAGTGAAAAGTTTCTATCGAGAAAAGTGATTGGTTCTCAGTGAATGTAGGTTTGCGGCAGGGGTGTGTGATGTCTCTATAGTTGTTTAATTTGTTTATGGATAGCGTTGTTAGGTAGGTGAATGCAAGAGTTTTGGAAAGAGGGGCAAGTATGCAGTCTGTTGTGGATGAGAGAGCTTAAGAAGTGAGTCAGTTGTTGTTCGCTGATGATACAGTGCTGGTGGCTGACTCGGGTGAGAAATTGCAGAAGCTGGTAACAAAGTTGGTAAAGTGTGTGAAAGAAGAAAGTTGAGAGTAAATGTGAATAAGAGCAAGATTATTAGGTACAGTAGGGTTGAGGGTCAAGTCAATTGGGAGGTAAGTTTGAATGGAGAAAAACTGGAGGAAGTAAGTGTTTTAGATATCTGGGAGTGGATCTGGCAGCGGATGGAACCATGGAAGCGGAAGTGAATCATAGGGTGGGGGAGGGGGCGAAAATCCTGGGAGCATTGAAGAATGTGTGGAAGTCGAGAACATTATCTCGGAAAGCAAAAATGGGTATGTTTGAAGGAATAGTGGTTCCAACAATGTTGTATGGTTGCGAGGCGTGGGCTATGGATAGAGTTGTGCGCAGGAGGGTGGATGTGCTGGAAATGAGATGTTTGAGGACAATGTGTGGTGTGAGGTGGCTTGATCGAGTAAGTAATGTAAGGGTAAGAGAGATGTGTGGCAATAAAAAGAGCGTGGTTGAGAGAGCAGAAGAGGGTGTTTTGAAATGGTTTGGGCACATGGAGAGAATGAGTGAGGAAAGATTGACCAAGAGGATATATATGTCGGAGGTGTAGGGAACGAGGAGAAGTGGGAGACCAAATTGGAGGTGGAAAGATGGAGTGAAAAAGATTTTGAGTGATCGGGGCCTGAACATGCAGGAGGGTGAAAGGTGGGCAAGGATTAGAGTGAATTGGATCGATGTGGTATACCGGGGTTGACGTGCTGTCAGTGGATTGAATCAGGGCATGTGAAGCTTCTGGGGTAAACCATGGAAAGTTGTGTGGGGCCTGGATGTGGAAAGGGAGCTGTGGTTTTGGGCATTATTGCATGACAGCTGGACACTGAGTGTGAACGAATGGGGCCTTTGTTATCTTTTCCTAGCGCTACCTGGCACACATGAGGGGGGAGGGGGATGGTATTCCATGTGTGGCTAGGTGGCGATGGGAATGAATAAAGGCAGCCAGTGTGAATTGTGTGCATGGGTATATATGTATGTGTCTGTGTGTGTATATATATGTGTACATTGAGATGTATAGGTATGTATATTTGCGTGTGTGGACGTGTGTGCATATACATGTGTACCCAACTCTCATTTGCCCTCTTTTCCACCTCTTGCACCTTTCTCTTGACCTCCTGCCTCTTTCTTTTATACCTCTCCCACTCATTTGCATTTTTTCCCTACAAAAATCGTTCAAATGCCTCTCTCTTCTCTTTCAGTAATAATCTTACTTCTTCATCCCACCACTCACTACCTTTTCTAATCAACCCACCTCCCATGCTTCTCATGCCACAAGCATCTTTTGCGCAAGCCATCACTGCTTCCCTAAATACAACCCATTCCTCCCCCACTCCCCTTACCTCCTTTGTTCTCACCTTTTTTCCGTTCTGTACTCAGTCTCTCCTGGTACTTCCTCACACAAGTCTCCTTCCCAAGCTCACTTACTCTCACAACTCTCTTCACCCCAACATTCTCTCTTCTTTTCTGAAAACCGCCACAAAAATCTAACCGTCGCTTCGATAAGATAATGATCAGACATCCTTCCAGTTGCACCTCTCAGCACATTAACATCCAAAAGTCTCTCTTTCGTGCGTCTATCAATTAACACGTAATCCAATAACGCTCTCTGGCCATCTCTCCTACTTACATACGTATACTTTTGTATATCTCCCTTTTTAAAGCAGGTATTCCCAATCACCAGTCCTTTTTCAGCACATAAATCTACAAGCTCTTCACCATTTCCATTTACGACACTGAACACTCCATGTATACCAATTATTCCCTCAACTGCCACATTACTCACCTTTGCATTCAAATCACCCATCACTATAACCCGGTCTAGTGCATCAAAACCACTAACACACTCATTCAGCTGCTCCCAAAACACTTGCCTCTCATGGTCTTTCTTCTCATGCCCAGGTGCATATGCACCAATAATCACACATCTCTCTCCATCAACTTTCAGTTTTACCTATATCAATCTAGAATTTACTTTCTTACACTCTATCACATACTCCCACAACTCCTGATTCAGGAGTAGTGCTACTCCTTCCCTTGCTCTTGTCCTCTCACTAACCCCTGACTTTACTCCTAAGGCATTCCCAAACCACTCTTCCATCTTACCCTTTAGCTTCGTTTCACTCAGAGCCAAAACATCCAGGTTCCTTTCCTCAAACATACTACCTATATCTCCTTTTTTCTTATCTTGGTTACATCCACACACATTTAGACACCCCAATCTGAGCCTTCGAGGAGGATGAGCACTCCTCGCGTGACTCTTTCTTCTTTTTCCCCTTTTAGAAAGTTGAATTATAAGGAGGGGAGGGTTTCTGGCCCTCCCGCTCCCGTCCCCTTTAGTCGCCTTCTACGACACGTGAGGAATGCGTGGTATGTATTCTTAATCCCCTATCCCCAGGGATATATATATATATATATATATATATATATATATATATATATATATATATATATATATATATATATATATACATATATATATATATATATATATATATATATATATATATATATATATATATATATATATATATATATATATATATTCCCTGGGGATAGGGGAGAAAGAATACTTCCCACGTATTCCCTGCGTGTCGTAGAAGGCGACTAAAAGGGAAGGGAGCGGGAGGCTGGAAATCCTCCCCTCTCGTTTTTTTTTTTTTTTTTTTTTTTCCAAAAGAAGGAACAGAGAAGAGGGCCAGGTGAGGATATTCCCTCAAAGACCCAGTCCTCTGTTCTTAACGCTACATCGCTATCGCGGGAAATGGCAAATAGTATGAAAGAAAAGAATATATATATATATATATATATATATATATATATATATATATATATATATATATATATATATATATATATATACGTTGAGATGTATAGGTATGTATATTTGCGTGTGTGGACGTGTATGTATATACATATGTATGTGGGTGGGTTGGGCCATTCTTTCGTCTTATTCCTTGCGCTACCTCGCTAACGCGGGAGACAGCAACAAAGCAAAATAAAAAAAAGAATGAAAATAATAATAATAATAATAATATATATATATATATATATATATATATATATATATATATATATATATATATATATATATATATATATATATATTTATTTATATATATATATAATATATATATATATATATATATATATATATATATATATATATATATATATATATATATATATATATATACATATATATATATAAAAGGATGGATACCATTATGAATAACTGAATTCTTAATTTTCGCAAAATATGTCCGTAATACATTATCATGGGAATCATTACTAATGATTTCCGTCTGCAGAAATCGTTTTTTGTGTCCTAGTGATTCTGCCACGAATTTCTTTTTTATGAGGCAGTAGTTCCATCAGCTGTCTCTTGTATTGTGGCAGAGGGTGACACAGGAAGATTGCAACCCTGGCCGAGTCTGGAAGGACGACACTGTTGCCTTGGAGCTCAAAGTACCATCTAAAATACGCTCTGTTGCCAGTTTGTGCTTTTCAAAGATTCTGAGTAAACACATTTCATCTTGGATTATCTCTTTCATATATCTTGGACCACCTACATAAGCACCTGGTAAGAAAATTGATGTGTTGCTAGACGGCAGAGCTCTGTCACGTCTTCGAGCATCACGAGAGTTTTGAGTAACATCTTGAATATTATCACGTTACTTCTCTTTTTGTATTATCAGTCCACGTTTCACCCAAGGTATATACTCATCCGTGTGCTATCCTCACACCTCACGTGGCAGATGAGGGGTTGTTGGTGGGTGATGTGAACCCCATATCAACATGCCTCTTGCTCTAACCCATCATCCTACAAAATTTGATTGGAACTGGCTCGGTGACCTAGAAGTACTGGTAGTTAAATAACGGACAGAAAAAGAGACAGACCTATGACTTGTTTTCAGGTATAAGCTCATTAATGTAAGACTTTCATGGATCTTACCCAAGTCCAGATATATATATATATATATATATATATATATATATATATATATATATATATATATATATATATATATATGTATAGATAGATAGATAGATAGATAGATAGATAGATAGATAGATAGATAGATTGATAAGCGACAGATAAATAAGTAGAAGGGTAACGATAGAAGTATAGAAACAAATGATAGCAAAATTCTAACACCCAAGACAAATGGAATATCTAGTGACAGTATCATATGAGATGATATAGGAACAACAGAAAATAGGACGAGATTGTACGTGAGTTTAAAAGACAGTGACACCATTGTGAAAATAATCAAAAGGATGATATAGGAAAGTTTAAACCAGTGAGCGAAAAGAGAGAATGATACTTGATGGTGACGTGATCAGCTTAAATCTGGCATTAGGGTGAACTAGGTCTGAAAACCTGCCAGAAGGCAAGATATAAAGTGAAACCCAGGACTACTGCCTAGTAGAGACAAACAAGGATCTCCCAATCACAGGACCTTATATTCGTCAATGACGTTGATGTGAATGGATCTATCTTCATGTGTTGTTGGCTGACCCTATCGTGTTCTATTTATCACTGACACAATACCTACGTTTAATGTGTTAAAATGAGGGACTTCCATGCATGATAGTCCGCTTGCCAACAGAGAGCCCTAGGCAACCTGGCACCCTGCCTTTGCCAGACTGGCTCCCCTCAGGTCTGCATAATTGCCTAATTATCAAGGCTGGGGATGTTAATCAGCCTCATTAACGACGAACCATAATACGATGATTTTCATAATCAGGTGTCGTGTTGGGTGGTCCATTGTAATAAGCGACCTCGAACAAGGATTACCGATGTGGTGAGCTGATGCCTAGAATGCCAGTTAGAATCACCTTGATGGACTTCATCTGGACAACAACTATCGTGGTATCAGAGCTGGAAACACCACCTTGCTAATCAACCTTCCAAAATGAATTTGAGAGAATTGGAATCCAATGAAATCTTCATGAATACAGTAGTGGATTAGAATCCATCCAGGTAAAAGCTTTTTTACGAGTGTTGACTTCAACACTTATTACAAATGCGCCTCTTTTTTTTTAGGGGAAGTGGAAGAAGAGGAGGGGACAGAGAGGTTGTACCTAAAGAGCTAAGAGCTATGTGATTCCAGGATGTAAACTTTAAGAGGATTGAGCGTGTGGTGAATGAATTAAGTGTCCGAAAACCATTTATATGTTAACGGGGCTTTGTTCTGATGAAGAGGAAGACGTAGTGAAGCAGTGTATTTGGTTTTTGATGTATGTTTCCGTGTGTTTCCTATCTTTTCGTCTGTCTGTATCGATATACTAAATCACTCAGTGTCTTATACCGCTAACTTGACTACACTGTCATAAGTAACATGTTACTTAAAGTATGTAAAACGGTTGGCCCAAATAACTTTTTCAAGGACAATGAAAGAAGCAAAACTTTATATAACTGAGTCCTTAACTGCTCTTTTGAGTAAGCTACTTGCTAGTGGGTAATTTCCCTGAGGACTGGAAATTAGCTAATGTAACGCTTATACTTAGAAAAGTTATAAGTCCCTGACAGGTGATCTTTGCCAACCTGGCTTAACGCCCACAGTCTGTAGACTTATGAACGCCATCATTCAGGATTATTTCGTATATCATCACATAATGAACTATTTTCAACATAGTTTTCAGCGAAATCGTTCATGTATGACAAATTTGTTTGACTATTTTCATAATATAATCAACAGTTATGATGTAAAGATGAAAATCAAACAGTTGGCATCGTTCATTTGATTTTCGGAAATCCTTTAATTAAATCCTGCATTACTGATTACTAACTGAATAGTATGGTATAATTGGAGTAGCTCTTAGGTGGTTGCAAAACTGATTCATCTGCTCTAAGAAATTAGCAGTGATAAATGTTTTACATTCAGGATGCTTAACCACAGCAAGTAGCGTGCCAGAGGGAGCAGACATGGATTTGTTCTCTTTCTTATATTCATTAATGGCAATGATAACTGACTGTGTTGTGAAGTATCAAAATTTGCAGACTCTACTGAGATGAGAAACAAATCTCCAACAGATATTGAACTTTTACAGCTTAAAACTGACAAAGACAAATTAATGTACTAGGTTCAAAAGTGACCAAAGAGTTTTGAAACATACGTTATAAGCTGTACACATCTGTTGACCTTCAGAAGGTAAATGAGGAAGAACTTATTTTTGATAATCTCTGATGACTCAAAACCAAGTAAATAGTGCACAGATGCAATGAAAAGAACAAAGTTCTACGTTCAAAGGTAAAGAATCTAAGTCTAACAAAGCAATCCTTATTCTTTACCATGTACTGGTGCGTCCCAACTATGAACATTTTTGGTCACCATACTTGAGAAGACAGAGTGGGGAGAGTACAGCGGTGAGCAGCTATGAGGATTCCCGGAGTGAGAAATGAATAATCTAAGATCCGTCTAAACGGATTAAATTTACATTGTTTGGAAATAAGATTATAAGGTGATCTGATAAAGGTATTCAAAATTATCAAATGTGTGAAACGCCGCAGGTAATTCACCACAGTAGGTACTACACAGTGACAGATACGTCATTGCTGCTGATGTTTTACATCATTGAATATCTGAATGAGCGACACTGAAGAAAAAACAATGAAGGTTCTTCATGAAACATACTAAGAGGGAGCGTGAGTGTAATGGTTGATAACAGTGGCAGTCTCTATTCGAAACTAATCCCATCAACCTTCTGGTTAGTTAAAGATGTCCTCTCATTATGATCATTTTTTCCTTCCCTTCTTTCACATTAGGCTCCTTTTCCTCTCACATTCATGCTTCACAGCCTAATTCTTGCATATATGCACTGGGTTTATTGTGGCCCAGGTCACACTCGAGGAGTAAAATGGAAAATCAAGGAATAAGTCATTTAGCAGTATGTGTGTGTCTCTCTCTCTCTCTCGGCTTGAAGGAACACCCAAAGGACGGAGCTCTTGCTCACAACATTATGATACAGGATTCCCCAGCTCCTTCCTCTATGTATCTAATAGGGGAAAGCAGGTCAACTGGTGCTTTCTCCCCAAGTATCACATGTTATTAGAGGCAATACGTTTTACGTCACTTTGATGGAGGTGTTTATGATTCGCGTGATGCGTTTACGAGATTAAATAATCATTACACAACAGCAAGTGGCCTTTCCATTCAAAGCTAAAACAATATGTACATCCGGATTTCCCATGGCCATCATACAAAGGCATATATTTGTTTTAGCTGGATATGAGTGTTGTCTGTATATTGGTGCCAGCTGTGTGTTGTTCTCGACTGAATGATGTAAGCTATGGCCTGGCGTTGGGTAGATGTTGAAATGTAATGCATGTTGCTGTGAGTCCAGAGTCAGTGTTGTTTTAAGTACTGGCATAGGTCGAGTGGTGTTGGTCCTGAATCGTCGCTGGCGTCGGTTGGATGGCGGTGTGATCTGGGTGTTGGAATAAGCTAGCTACTGTGTTGGCTTGATGTTATTATTAGATGAGCGTTGGTGTGAGGGTGGATGTTAGTGTCGACTTTGAATTGCTGTAACGTGGGAGTACATATGGGTTGGGAAATGCTGTGGTCTCAATGTTGGCTGGAGGTAGATGTAGGATTTGTGTTGGTGTATGTTGGGTGCTGTAGCAACTTTGATATAGCGACTCCTGAAAGTGTCTGTGAGTTTGTGAATATCCAAAGGAAATTGATTATTGAATCTATAGATTTTCTTAAGAACAAGGAAATAATCATATCTTTTGTAAAGAAAGCATCTATCATAGAAACTAAGGTCAAGATTCAATATAGCACTGATTCCGAAATTGTGAGCTCTGCAGAAAATTGTGTAAAGTTTGACACATTCAAAAACACATCAGAAAGTTGTCTCAAAGTTTAACATCTTGGCTGAAGAGGACGACGTCCGCCTTGCCTTGTGGGTTTGTCTATTTGTTACATTCTGGAGGGTTACTGGGCAAGTGCTTGGTCAGCTCTGGATGGAAATTTCTGAATCATGTCGCGGCAGTGCAGATTCCTATTTAGGTAACCTTCTTTTGTTAAAACGTTGCCGTAACAGCCCGGGATGGTATCTAAGCATAAACGGCGTGGGGAGCTGTGCGGCATTCAGATAACTTCAAACAACATTAAAACAGGGAAGATGGCAACATCATTCTCTTGTTAGGCTGCCTTGCTGACGTGAGATGGATGATGATCGAGTTGGGCAACTGTTGTTGTAGAGTTGAATCAGGAGCAACTAGGGACTAATGACTTCCAGTCAGTCTCAGAGAAGAAAGGTCTGATTGCGGACGAAGTACTCACGAGCATCACTTTGGGAGATATCTGTACCTAAGGAGGTGCAAATGGAGACAGTTGTGGTACGAAGGCGAGCCGATTTGTCTTCCGGTTTGAATGAAAAGATAGGGCGTCGAACGGCGCTGTTGCCTCGTGTGCCTGATTGAGCAGCCTCATTTTCAGTTGTTTAGCTTTGAGGTGTCTAAATTTGTTTCGTTTGGTTTTATCTAGCTTGTTCCCCGCTGCACTCTCTCCACTCCGTCTATGTCTTTCATCTTGTAGGATGATCAAAACTTAAGACAATATTTAATGTGAGGACGCACCAGTAAATTGTGTGATAAGAAGATTACTTCCTTAGAAATATACTCGAAACTCTACCTATGATTCCAAGAAATTTGCCTTTTTTAACAGTTTCCATACACAGTTTACTTGGCTTTGATTAATCAGGAATTACTGAACCTTGTCTTGTCGTTCAAAAGAGCTTGCCTTCTTGTTTTTACGACAAATGTGCAAGACTTTGCTTTTTGAAAACTATCAACATTAAGATCTGTTTGCCATTTGTTATTACAGTCTATCAGTCTATGTCAGTTTGAAGGTGGAGACCTAAATTTCTGTTGTAGATTCATCTCCCATCTTCTGTGACTCTTGGTATCATACAACGTAGCTTATTATCAACTAATTAATTACAATTCTATATTTACGGCCAGTCAGCCATTCCTCTAACCAACGAAGTACAGCCCTATCTTCACCGTATAACAACATATGCTGGTAGTCTTTGATGGGGAATTTACTGAAGGTTTTCTGAAATCTAAGTAGATGACAACCTCTTTACTTTCATTATAACATGTTTATAATGGCATTAAAGATATCACACTTATCAGAGATAAACTATTTCGTCGAAAACGATGCGAAGAATGGTTGAATCAGTGGTGATCCTCCTAGTTAAAATGATTTTCATTCTTGTTTTGAATGATGGTCTCCCAAGTTTACCAACCATACTTAGGCAATAATTTCCAGGCAGAGACATATCAACTTTTTGGAATGTTGATGTTACATAAGATAACTTACAATTTTAGAAAATTACCCAGTAGTAGATGACTTATTCAGATGAGAAGCTGAGGGCTTTTATCTCATTTTTTCTTTCTTTTTCCAAATTTGGAGATAAAACTTATACGGGTCTGCCGTTTTATCTATTTCAATTCCATTTATAGTATATCAATATGTTGTAGAATGTCTTCCTCTCCCAGCAGTGGAACTAAAATCAGGATATAAGTTGTCTCTATTAGTAAACACTGATGAACACAAGTATCATTTGGTCTGAGCAAAGTCACCGTTTTTCATGGTTAGTGGAACAACTAAATGGTTAAAATCTGAAAAATTCCTTCTTGAAGTTTCTTTGCCATGCTAGCAATGCATGCTTCATAATAGCATTAACTTAGCCGTAAAATCCTCAGAGTTCTTCCAAACATATTTACATAACTTGCTCTATCATGTTAGCTACCGCATTGTTCTCTTTAAGTGTCTGTTACGCTAATCTCTTTGAAAACAAGCAGTTCTTTGCTTTGCTGCTTAGTTTTCGAAAAGTACTATCTGCAACGTAGTGGTATATAACCTCCGTCTAAAGTTCTGAAAGTTTTGCTGAAGTTTTCATTGATGATGTCATCCTAAGTTTGCCTGTCAGGAGTGATTAGATCATTATGATTTGGAAGTCATAAGATATGCTATAGTTTTGCACGCATTTCACATTAAGCAGTATTACCTGCAGTGTTAAAACTTAACTTAAAAGTGGTTTCTCGGCCATCACTTGTACAAAATTCTACTCTCCAGCTTCAGTATTACAGACAAGATCCTCGTATGTAGCTAGAACTAAGTTCAATATGCTCTTGTTGCTGGTAGGTTGCTCAACGAATTGTATCATGGAACTATCGAGCAAGCTTAGGTACACATCACAGCTTCTTGAGAGGAATTCTCTCCACTTTAGATACCATTATGCTGAGATCTCCTCCCATAATGGAATCGTTTTCAGTGTAGACTCTTACCAACTGGTCATAGAACCTTTGGTCTCCCTTTCGTGTCTGTGCTAGTCGCCTAGAAATTAAATTTGCAGTCATTTTTTTTCTTTACGAAGCCTATATCAAATTTCCACAAATGTAAAGTCAATATTGACAGTATTTAAAACAGCCTTTCAGTATAGGATCAAGATGAGATTTAACTGAGTGCAAGACAGCATAGCCGCCTTTATTTTCCCTGTCACTATTAGACAGAGTGTACCCTGAAAATGTGTATTCCGCGAGGAAATTTTTATTTTTGATATTTAGCCAAGATTTACAGACACCAGTCATGCCATAAATTTTCATCCAAAGGAAATGAGTCTAACTTTGAATATTTGTTCTGCATACTGCGTGCATTAATAAAAGATATTCTAATATATGACTCAAATCTATTGCGAGAGTTACTTTCGGTGTGAGATACCTGCTCCATAAGAGCTGCCTTCATTTCATCTTTTTTTTTCTTTTTGAACAAAATGCTCGTTTAACTCAATGAGGAGCCTGGCCAAATGCGTTGCAACCTGTTCGTTCAGGTGTAGATCGTCTTTCGTTAACATACTAATCAGGGTACATGTAGAAATTCTACCACAAGTTACGAATGCAACTCCCTCCCGTAAACAAAGATAAACTAATCTATTATTCAGAGTGAACGTCT
Organism: Panulirus ornatus; assembly: GCF_036320965.1. NCBI lineage: Eukaryota > Metazoa > Arthropoda > Malacostraca > Decapoda > Palinuridae > Panulirus > Panulirus ornatus. Next base: position 42,037,669 of record NC_092238.1, on the reverse strand, counting down.
TGCTGAAGAGGGCCATCCCAGTGCCCACTGGAGTTACCCATTTACAAGAGAAGTAAAAGATCGCTGAATATGTTATATCTTTTCTGGAGAATCACGAAAGTCTTGAATAGTTAAGTGAATTAGGACGACTCTTCTGAACGAGCACCGAAATGTTATTCACTATTTTCTTTCGTAATGAAAGTGAGTTAGTGGCTCACTCTGAGCGTTTTCAATACCAGCCTCACCGATTCAAACTCCTCTCTCTCTCTCTCTCTCTCTCTCTCTCTCTCTCTCTCTCTCTCTCTCTCTCTCTCTCTCTCTCTCTCTCTCTCTCTCTCTCCTTCCACTAGGAAGCACCTATGATATATCCCTCTTGAGTCTAGAAACCCTTTATCATGTACTAAGTTTGCAGGATTTCATCTGCAAGATCTTTCTGAGTCTTTTCTTTAAGCAAAGTTATTGGAGAAGGTCTAGAGGGATAATGTTAACCGTCTTCCTAGGATTTGTTATTCTTTCCAGCGCAGCTATTTTACGACGGACTTAACGTATGGTTAATTTCTCCACTGAACATATATACATTCCTCGATCTTCTTGGACCAAGAAAATTAGAGATTGCACGTTTGAGAGTTCCTTCAACATCCTCATTTTGCCAGACGGCCGAAATTTCCAAATAGAATTAGTGAAAAATAAGACAGGTCGTAGAGTCTCATTTCGAACTTTCCTTTAAGGTTCAGTGATTGCATGAAACCTTACGACCTCGTATATCTACACCTTAGATTAACGAAACTGGAAGATATCTATGGATTTGTCCTGTAACCTCTGAAGGAGAGTGATCTCTAGGTCTTAAAGATGACATCATATAATACCGAATTCCCTTCCAAATGAAAATTACAAAAGAATTTATGTCTTTTGCCGAGAAAGGGTCACACTTCAACCCTGCTATCACCTACACTTTGTTTTGCATCTATCCACATATAGAAGCAACTGTCTAACTCTCCCTCGACAGATTACCTCGTAATGAAAGAGGAAGCGATACCGAAAGATTCGATAACATACATGATGATTACGGACTCGACTCTGATATCATGGCCCATTTCTGTCGATCATTTCATAATGAAATGGCACCTCCAGATGGGTTCATCCGTCAGGTAGTAAATGGAGGCGACCTCGATGATGAATGCAACACATCTCACTCTCTCAGTGAATGTCCAGTGTTATGGTTTCATCGACAGTGCGACACAACTTATGTTGTCATATGTTCTCTACATCAAATATTATCCCAGATACAATTATAGTTGTCCACCCTAATCCGTTGTCTCCCTACTTCTACCCTTCACTACTACAGCAAGCGTTTATGTTTCTTCTTGCTCTTTTGTGTAGTCTTAAAGACATATCCTTCAGAATCACTCGTTATTTTCAGTCTTTTCTGCAAGGACATGAAGCTTGCCTCCTTTATCTGGCACACAAATTGGTTAACAGATTTCTATGGAATCATTTTCAACCTTAATCCTGGCCTTCTGTGCCTGAGGATTTACGATTGGCCAGGGTCTACATGCACTACTCTGCTGTGAGTAGAGAATAATGAATGCATTATGTATAACTTAAGGAAATCACATGAAATCGCAATTTAGAAGGTCTGAAAAACTCAACGCAGGTACATCTTGATTTATGCCAGTATCCTCCAACAAATTCATTGTGCACCCCATGCTCGTCCCATGAGCGGTAGCGCAAAAGGATTACAGTAGTCACAACGGGTCTAAGTCATACCCCAGTGGGTTGATATTACATAGGCTGTTACTAAGTTGATTCATTATGTGAACTTCATAACATATATAGATGGCTTACTGTCTGCAGTATTTGTTCGACTACATCGTTCTAGAATGGTCATTAAAACGTCTGTGAAGCGTGTGAGTTTTGGCTTAACTTTAATTTTAAAGAGGGCCAATATCATATGTTGTTATGAGGATGTCAAAGTGAATACTTGCCTTATAAAGGGAACTGCAGTATCAAGTTTTGGTAATCCAGACTTCGAAGTCAAAGAGAAATGAAATGACATAAGCTAATTAGGTTCATATTTACCCGGGATGTATGAATCCATGCGCTGTGAGGGTCATAAGACATTATCCCATAGGTTGAAGTGGGAGCTGACGTATAGGGAAAGAGATGATGCTAATTTTCGGTTTAAACGTGATGCACAAGATAACAAAATAATCATAAAACAAATTGTGCTCAAGTTCATTTTACCAGTGTCAGTGTTAACTGCGTAACACACACAGGAGAACTCAAAATCAAAATTCGGAAGAGTACTTGATAACATTAAGCTCGTGAACTTTGAGATATCGATCAAAATACCTCAACCTGATGACATAGATTTCCTCTAGGATGATAATACGAAATCAGGCATACTGATGAAGCTCGTTTTCATTCCATCATTCAAGTGAAAAAGGTAATTATGATAAAATGAACAATCCTGGTCATGGCACAGATGCCAATATAATATTAACACTGGCATAAGATAATTCCATATATGCCAATGTCTATAACATGCCAGGCAATTTAGAAATAACTATATGATTTCAAATATAACATTCGTGAGAAATTCCCAGCGCATTTTCCAGGCCATACCCATTTCTATCTGATGCTACCAGAGTAAAAGACTGAGGAAGAGAATGAAACCGGTATTGAAATCATGGCTTCATTAATGGTAATGATATTCCTGAAAATACATGAGCTTACCTTCTCCTCTAAGTGATCATATTCCCAGGTTAGCCACGGATGGGAATAATATGCAAATTCTCCGTCACATTTTCCTTTAAGATAAAATCGCCGCGAACTAATATCAGAGCTATTGTTTAACTTCTAAGCTGGGTCATTATCTGAGACTCTTCTTCGGAGAATTGCTTTTTGGTATGTATATCATCACGTTCACTAATATGGGTGGGTAGTAAATATACCCATATCGCTGAGACAAGTTAATTGAAAACGGGAAATCTTTTGATCTCAAGCATCAGCCAACAATGGACTCAAGACAATGGTTTTGTGACTGCTTGGTCCACAGTACTATCAGATGTGTGGGCTGTGGGTCTCTTGAGGAGAGTTCCCGGTGTAATAATGGGGTCCCATGATTGGAGGTGAGGAGTGCCCTTGATGCTTCCCTGACAACGCATAATTCACTAAGGTTATTCTTGTATATGAAAAAAAAAATCTTCATTTTCATCCTTCAGTCCAATATTGTTCCATCGTTTCCAACACTTTCCCTTCAATAACACCTGTCTCTCATTTTCCTCACTGCAGCAGACACCTCATTTTTCTTCACCTGCACCCCTCATAACCTGACCCTTCCGTTTGATGATTATGAATCATACGTCTCTAAGTATACGTTCAGCTGTCGAGGTATGACACATGTTCTTGATGTAAAAAAACAAAATGTAAAACATATTTACAACCCATGATACTCATGTAGTAAGAAATAGGGGTCCTAATTCTTGGAAAATAATGATGGCAAATGCACTTGCGGGTGAGGTCAGGTCAAGTCACTTTAAATGTCATGAGGGGGAGGTCAAATGAAGTACCCCCTCACCCTCCCCACTCCACCAGACAGCGACTGCTTGGGGAGTGGGTGTCGGGGGCTCGTCGGACTTCGGTCTAGAAATAGCCGGTGACCAAATCATTCCATGAATTTCGTACGAAAATCATACGAAGAAATGAAATGGAATTTATATCAATATGAGATCAATCCGAAGTAAAATAGTTGATTTGCATTGCTTGGTAAACACTGAACACGTTTATATCCCTGAATTAATATGATCGTTTGTACACACGAATAACAACCATCTTTTAAAAGAGTACCATTTGCCAGGCTATAAACTATTTGTAAGGGACAGAGACAGTTGAGGAGGAGGAACTGCACTAAATGTAAAAACATGCTCTAAACTTACTTGAAATTCAGACTTAAACATCTGCTACTGTTGAACACTTGCATATTCATATCAACACAAATTCTAAACTTATATAAACGTCGTATATTGACGGCCCTAGTCAGCCAGGAGATACTGGCACCATCATTTACGAGAGTTTATTACCAGCAATACATGATAAAGACTTGATCATTCTGGGATATTTCAAATCTTCCAGAAATCAGTTGACGAACGGTTTCAGGTGTGTAAAGTGATTTTGCTCGACTTATCATCTTTGTCAAAGACAACATTTCTTACCAAACTGTCACACAGACAAGGAGAGAAGCTAGTATATTGATTTAGTTCTTGCATCTCAGGAGTTCACAATTACTACTGCCTTGCTAGTGAATATCAAGGTACAAATGACCAAAATATAGTCAGGTTTAATGTAAATTTCAAAACAGATTCCTCTAAAACCAATATTGTTACCCATAATTCTAGAAGGGTGTATTCTCTTAGGTTGCGCGATGCATTGAATAGTCACACTCTTGTTGGTGTAAGCCCAGAGGTATTATGGAGATGTTTTAAGCGTCAGTTTATACACCAACAAGACACATATTTTGTTATGCACGACAAAGACAATTAAGCCAATAACAGGCCTAAAGATTACTCTCTAGATACCGCAAGAGCTATACGGCGAAGAAGTAAAATCTGCAAGCTTAAGTAAGAAATCAGGTAATTACCCAAATCCTACGACGCAGTTTATCACATTTAAAAGAAACGTAAAAAGACTTAAAAAGTCAGCTAAGAGAGAGTACGAAGTGAGTATTGGAAGAGATAACAATAGCGTTCCTAAAAGAATTATAAATCTATCATTATTGAGAAACATATAAGGAATGGGACAAGACCCCAAGCAAACGAAGATGGGGAACTGTTCTGGATGATTCAAGCATAGCAACACACCTGAACAAAACTTTTCTTCTCTGTTTTCACAGCAGAAAGCAGTGACACAAATTTTAAGAGTGGTAAATGGCGCACACACGATACCAGAATTTATCGTCACAGTCAGAGAAGTACTAGCAAAGATAGATTAATTGAGGACTTATTGATAGATGTCCAGGTCCTGATCGTTTCTGTTCACGAGTAATTGGAAACTTCAAACACGAAATTGCCAAAACGTTAACCTATATATTCAGTGAATCTCTTCGGTTGGAATAGTGTCACGGTACTGACGACTGGCAGACGTTACTCCAGTATCAAAACACGTAAAATGTCTGGCTATTTCTGTCCTATTAGGTTCCCATCAATCAAATGTTGAACTCTTAGAGTCTAAAAATATAGAGCGTTGCCTACTTTGAACATTACAGTTTGATCAATAATACACAGCATGCTCTTAGAAAGCATAGACCATGTCTTAAATCCCCCTTTAATTCTATCGTGAATTATTTAGTACCCGCGAGGAGAATAAAACAAGAGATGATATATTTCTGGACTTTCAAAAAACAGTCGACAATGTCTCTAACGTTGAATTGATGCATAAAGTCCGGGGGCTGGAGATTACTGGTTGCATAGGAAACTGGTTAGAAGCCTAGTCACGTGATAAGAGGTAGAGTCGTAAGGAATGAGGAGTCATCACTGTGGTCAACCGTTACTAGTGCCTGACGTCCTTGGTCCTATATTTGTCATCGTTCACGTTAATGATATTGATGTACGGCTGATTGACAGCGTCCAAATTTGCAGAGAAGACAAAGATTGGCATTGCTATATTCAATGAAGATACGCTAGAATTACAAGAGAATCTAGGTAAAATACCCGAATGATCTAGAATGTTGCAAATACCATTTAAAGTCAATAAATGAAAGTTGTTTTAAGAAAAAGAATTCAGTAGAAAAATTTGTTTTTGAACCAATGGGCCACAAGATGAAAGCCACCCCTAGTGTGATGGATCTAGAGGTCACTGTTTACAACTTCAACTTGTCTCAGCATTGCAATGAAGCTGCCAGAAAGTAAATAGGATGCTGGGATAATTAACAGAAACGCTACATACAAAAGCAAGGATGTGATATTGCCACTATGCCTGAGTCTAGCTAAACCCTACTTTTGGGTCTCTACTTAAGCAAAGATATTTCTAAACTGGAAGCTGTGCAGAGAAGAGCAACTCAATCGATTCCTTCCTTGACAACAAACCACATTAGGACATTGCGTTAGAACTGAATCTGATTTCTCTAAGCAAGAATATCATGAAACTACTTAAAGCATTCAACAACATCTATATAGAAAGTTGAAATTATAGTAACACCAGCACTACCAACGTGAGAAAATTGACTATAACTTAGAGGTAACCGAGTTAATTGCTCGAAATATATCTTCACCAACGGCATTAGTCACGCGTGGCATAACTCCCAAGACATATTGTTTACAGAAACACTGTTACTATCCTTGAAATTAAGAATGATCGTCATCTGTCACGCTCCGGTATTGACTGACTCTTTTAATCAACCACCATAACACAGCGGTATATTGTGCTACATTCTCAGTCATTAATCTCATCATGGCCATGCTATGGTAACTTGTCATTATTGATTAACCCGCGTCGCCTTCTATAAGGAAACAAGAAAGCATTATCATATCATAATTTCCCCATCATTAGTAATATAGACATGGCTGGAGCTCAAAGTTTTACCTTACTGTTGTCTTTACAACCAAACGTGAAGGGATGCACGTCGTAGGTGATGGGATGCATGACAAATTCACGCTCATTACCTTATGACTTCCTATAAATATGTTCTTCAGGCAAGGAGTTCTTTATACCTGTGTTCCGTCCGGCGTGTTGACACAGGATACGGAGACACTTATGCTTTACCATCATTTACTCTCTCTCTCTCTCTCTCTCTCTCTCTCTCTCTCTCTCTCTCTCTCTCTCTCTCTCTCTCTCTCTCTCTCTCTCTCTCTCTCTCTCTCTCTCTCTCTCTCTCTCTCTCTCTCTCTCTCCAATTATAGTGCATGTGCTGTAACAGAGAAACAGTAACATCCGTCAAAAAAGACTGATTGAGACCCTTAAAAAAACACTGATAATGTTGTTCAACGTCTCCTTCACCGGGGGCAATGTTTAAGTGAATGGCAGACAGTGTGTTGAAGAAAATGTATTCTGTCTCGTCAACTAACGATAATACAAACCCATCAAAGGTGACTTATTCTAAAAGGGTGAATAAGTGAATAAGAGCAAGGTTACTAGGTAAAATAGGTTTGAGTGACAATTCAATTGGGAGGTAAGTTTCAGTGGAGAAAAACTGGAAGAAGTGAAGTGTTTTAGATATCTGGGAGTGGATTTGGCAGCGGATGGAACCATGGAAGAGGAAGTGAGTCATAGGGTGGGAGAAGGGGCGAAAGGTCTGGGAGCGTTGAAAAATGTGTGGAAGGCGAGAACGTTATCTCAGAAAGCGAAAATGGGAATGTTTGAAGGAATAGTAGTTCCAGTAATAATATATGGTTGCGAGGCGTGGGCTATAGATAGAGCTGTGCGGAGGAGGGTGGATGTGCTGGAAATGAGATGTTTGAGGACAATATGTGGTGTGAGGTGGTTTCATCGAGTAAGTATTGAAAGAGTAAGAGAGATGTGTGGTAATAAAAAGAGAGTGGCTGAGAGAGCAGAAGAGGGTGTTTTGAAATGGTTTGTTCTCTTGGAGAGAATGAGTGAGGAAAGATTGACAAAGAGGATATATGTGTCAGAAGTGGAGGGAACGAGGGGGAGTGGGAGACCAAATCGGAGTAGGAAAGATTGAGTGAAAAAGAGTTTGGATGATCGGGGCCTGAACATGCAGGAGAGTGAAAGACGTGCAAGGACTAAAGTGAATTGTAACGATGTGGTATACAGGGGTCAACGTGCTGTCAATGGATTAAACCAGGGCATGTGAAGCGTCTGGGGTAAACCATGGAAAGATTTGAGGGGCCTAGATGTGGAAAGGGAGCTGTCGTTTCGGTGCATTATTACATGACAGCTAGAGACTGATTGTGAACGAATGGGGCCTTTGTTGTCTTTTCCTAGCGCTACCTCGCGCACATGCAGGGCGAGGGGGCTGTCGTTTCATGTGTCCCGAGGTGGCGACTAGAATGAATAAGGGCAGATAGTATGAATTATGTACATGTGTATATATGTACATGTCTGTGTGTGTATATATATGTATACATTGAGATGTATAGGCATGTATATTTGCGTGTGTGGACATGTATGTATATGCATGTGTATGTGGGTGGGTTGGCCCATTCTTTCGTCTGTTTCCTTGCGCTACCTCGCTAACGCGGGAGACAACGACAAAGTAGAATAAATAAATTCTATATTATTTTCCAAGAGAGTCAACGGGCGTATCATAAACTTATCATTTTACATTTTCTATCAACAATAAAGTTATCTACTTTATGTGGACCATTACTAATGTTAAGATTATAATTCTTTGTGTATTTAATGACTAAAGATTCAATGATATTTCTCGTGGTAATAGTGTTAGAGTTAATAACTGAGATGGCATTACTCCAGTCAATACAATGATCATAGTTTTTAACGTGATTAAACAAGGCATTTGATTATTGTCCCGTTCTCATACTATATTTATGTTGCTTAAGTCTAACAGAAAGATCCTTACCAGTCTGCCCTATATGAAACTTATCACAATTCCTAGATGCCACTTTATAGATGCACCTAGGAGAATTTTCTGGTGAATTCCTGATTAAGATATTCTTTACAGTGTTATTGTTGCTGAAGGCAACATTTACATTAAAGTATTTAAGCAACATGGGAAGTAAAGTAAAATTATTATCAAAAGGGAGAACTAAAAGATTCTTGGTGTCAATGGGAGGTTTGGGCTCAACTCTATAAAATGATTTTTTTGCTAACTTAAGAGATCTATCAATGAAAGATCTAGGGTACTTTAAAATGGATCCAATAGAATATATCTTCTGAAACTCATCATCAACATACTCTGGACTGCAAATACGTAATGCATACATCGGTAGGTTTTCTGTATATGTTAAACTTAAACTTGTTTCCTTGCCTAAGGATCATGCAATCTAAAAATGGTAACATACCATTATTTTCAATTTTTACAGTAAATTTGATGGAAGGTACGAAATTACTGGTGTAATAGATTAAGGAATGAACGCAATAGGCTACAAATGAAACTAAATTGTAAGTTGGACCAACTTATCAAAAACAGCGACTGGACTAAGAACATAAACCCTTCTTTTGTGATAAACATGTCCAACAAACAACTAGATAAAGATACATTGTGTGTCTTAGGCTATGGATCAAGTTTTGTGAGCTCAAACAGGAAACCCAGCTGTGTTGATGTAACATAGTCTTTTTGCAATTTAGAGAAATACAGTAATCTAGCTAATGATGAAACTAATATCTGTAAGAGTTTAGTGTATGCCACTTTGTCAAAACCAGTGGAGCCTAATTGCCATAAAAGATTAATAAGAGCTATCAACACCTCAAAAAAAGACAATGATATACATATTACTAAAGCAGATAAGGCTAACACTGTTGTGATTTTAGAGAAAGATAACTATTTAGCTAAAATGAATGATCTTTTAAATGATGACACAACATATTCTAAATTCAGTAAGAATCCCCTAGAAGCAATTAATTCCCATTTCAATAAAGAAATAAAGTTGGTGTTGAAAGGTAATGGTTCTCTTATCAAATGTTTGTCAGCTTTGTTTCCTTCATTGCCATATATGTATGGACTTATCTAAACAGATAAACAAAATTTTCCAGTAAGACCTATAGTGCGTTCAGTAGGCTCCATGACATATAAACTGTTAAAATGGTTAGTTTCAATATTAAGCCCTTTATTGGGTAAGATATCAAATTCTAATATCATGAACAATGTAGATTTAGTCAAGTTAAACAATATCAATGTTAATTTTGATTTCAAACTAAATAGCTTTGATATTTCCTCACTTTTCACAAAAGTTCCACTCGATGACCTTTTAGAATATTTGTTTGATGTCTTGGATGATATTCATTTACCTGTTTCAAAATCAGTTTTCATTGAACTGATAAAATTGTGTATAAAAGACTGTGTATTTCAATTCAATGGAGATTATTATGCTCAAAAATTTGGTATGGCAATGGGTAACCCTCTTTCACCTGTACTAAGTAATCTTTATATGGAATTTTTCAAAACAAAATTACTAAAGGATGTCTTACCTTCTAATGCTACTTGGTTTAGGTACTTAGATGATGTTCTTTGTGTTTGGCCAACAAATGAAAATTTATAAATATTTCTATCTTTACAAAGCAATTTAGTAACTTCCATCAAATTTACTGTAGATAATGAAAATAATGGTATGTTACCAGTTTTAGATTGCATGATCCATAGTCAAGGAAACAAGTTTAAGTTTAGCATATACAGAAAACCCAACAATGTATGCTCATATATCCATTATTAATCATCTCAACATGACAGAGTTAAATTACCATCATTTCAATCTATGTTCCTAAGGGCATTACGTATTTGCAGTCCTGAGTATGTTGATGATGAGTTTGAGAAAATATATTCTATTGGATCTAAGTTAAAATACCCTAGATCTTTCATTGATAAATCCATTATGTTAGCAAAGAAATCATTTTATAGAGTTGAGCCCAAACCTCCCATTGACACCAAGAATCTTTTAGTTCTCCCTTTTAATAATAATTTTACCTTACTTCCAATGTTCCCGAAATCCTTTAATGTAAATGTTGAATTCAGCAAAAATAATACCATAAAGAATATCTTAATCAGGAATTCACCAGAAAATTCTCCTGGGTGCATCTATAAAGTGCAATGTAGAAATTGTGATAGGCTTTATATTGGGCAGACTGCTAAGGATCTTTCTATTAAACTTAAGCAATATAGATATAGTATAAGAACGGGACAAGAATTAAATGCCTTGTTTAATCACGTTAAAAACTATGATCATCATATTGACTTGAGTAATGCCATCTCAGTTATTAACTAACTCTATTACCACGAGAAATATCATTGAATCTTCTATTACTAACTACACAATGAATTATAATCTTAATATTAGTGATGGTATATAAAAATTATGTAACTTTATTGTTAATAAAATTTGCAAAATGATAAGTTTATGATACCCTCGTTGTCTGTCTTCAACAACCGCATGTTTACCAAATGGCGTCCTAGCGACATCTCTTTGTTGTATATCAACTGATGGTTATATTTCTCTCTTGTGTCTCCCCTAATGATGTGATTATTACACGAAAGTGCACTTAGGTACTTATCGTGTTTCATTTTCCTTAGGAATATACTTGATCACGCGCAAAATTGTGATCCTTTCCAATATATATACATATATATATATATATATATATATATATATATATATATATATATATATATATATATATATATATATATATATATATATATATATATATATATATATATATATATATATACATATATATATATATATATATACATAAATATATATATATATATATATATATATATATATATATATATATATATATATATATATATATATATATATATATATATATATGTATAAATAAAAATAAAATTATTTATATTATATATATATATATATATATATATATATATATATATATATATATATCTTTTTTTTTTTTTTTTGCTTTGTCGCTGTCTCCCGCGTTTGCGAGGTAGCGCAAGGAAAGAGACGAAAGAAATGGCCCAACCCACCCCCATACACATGTATATACATACGTCCACACACGCAAATATACATACCTACACAGCTTTCCATAGTTTACCCCCAGACGCTTCACATGCCTTGATTCAATCCACTGACAGCACGTCAACCCCGGTATACCACATCGCTCCAATTCTCTCTATTCCTTGCCCTCCTTTCACCCTCCTGCATGTTCAGGCCCCGATCACACAAAATCTTTTTCACTCCATCTTTCCACCTCCAATTTGGTCTCCCTCTTCTCCTCGTTCCCTCCACCTCCGACACATATATCCTTTTGGTCAATCTCTCCTCACTCATTCTCTCCATGTGCCCAAACCATTTCAAAACACCCTCTTCTGCTCTCTCAACCACGCTCTTTTTATTTCCACACATCTCTCTTACCCTTACGTTACTTACTCGATCAAACCACCTCACACCACACATTGTCCTCAAACATCTCATTTCCAGCACATCCATCCTCCTGCGCACAACTCTATCCATAGCCCACGCCTCGCAACCATACAACATTGTTGGAACCACTATTCCTCAAACATACCCATTTTTGCTTTCCGAGATAATGTTCTCGACTTCCACACATTCTTCAAGGCTCCCAGAATTTTCGCCCCCTCCCCCACCCTATGATCCACTTCCGCTTCCATGGTTCCATCCGCTGACAGATCCACTCCCAGATATCTAAAACACTTCACTTCCTCCAGTTTTTCTCCATTCAAACTCACCTCCCAATTGACTTGACCCTCAACCCTACTGTACCTAATAACCTTGCTCTTATTCACATTTACTCTTAACTTTCTTCTTTCACACACTTTACCAAACTCAGTCACCAGCTTCTGCAGTTTCTCACATGAATCAGCCACCAGCGCTGTATCATCAGCGAACAACAACTGACTCACTTCCCAAGCTCTCTCATCCCCAACAGACTTCATACTTGCCCCTCTTTCTAAAACTCTTGCTTTCACCTCCCTAACAACCCCATCCATAAACAAATTAAACCACCATGGAGACATCATACTTGCTGCCTTCATCCATTTCCATCGCCACCCTGCCACACATAAAGTGGCTCCCCCTTCCCTCCTTGCGCATGCGAGATAGCACTGGGAAAAGACAACAAAGGCTACATTCGTTCACACTCAGTCTCTAGCTGTCATGTGTAATGCACCGAAACCACAGCTCTCTCTCCACATGCAGGCCCCACAAAACTTTCCATGGTTTACCCAAGACACTTCACACGCCTTGGTTCGATTCATTGACAGCACGTCGACCCAGGTATACCACATCGTTCGAATTCACTCTATCCCATGCACGCCTTTCATCTTTTGGATGTTCAGGCCCCGATCGCTCAAAATCTTTCTCACACCATCCTCCCATCTCCAATTTCTACTTCTCCTCGTTCCCTCCGCCCATGGCACATATATCTGCTTTGTCAACCTTTCTTCACTCATTCTCTCCTTGTGATCGAACCATTTTAATACACCCTCCTCTGCTCTTTCAACCATACTCTTTTTATTTCCGCACATCTCTCTTACTCTTTCATTACTTAATCAAAATACTTCACACCACATATTGTCCTCAAACATCTCATTTCAAACACATTCACCCTCCTCCGCACAACCCTATCTATAGCCCATGCCTCTCACCATATAACATAGTTGGAACCAATATTCCTTCAAACATACCCATTTTTGCTTTCCGAGATAACGTTCTCGCCTTTCAAACATTCCTCAACGTTCCCAGAACCTTCGCCCCTCCCCCACCCTGTGACTCAATTCCGCTTCCATGGTTCCATCCACTGCTAAATCCACTCGCACATTTCTAAAACACTTAACTTCCTCCAGTTTTTCTCCATTCAAACTTACCTCTCAACTGACTTGTCCCTCAACCCTGCTGAACCTAATAACCTTGCTCTTATTCACATTTACTCTCAGCTTTCTTATTTCACACACTTTAACAAACTCAGTCACCAGCTTCTTCAGTTCCTCACCCGAATCAGCCACCAGCGCTGTATCATCAGCGAACAACAACTGACTCACTTTCCAAGCCCTCTCATACACAACAGACTGCATACTTGCCCATCTCTCCAAAGCTCTTGCATTCACCTCCCTACTAAACAAATTAAACAACCACGGAGACATCTCGCTCCGCTGCCGCCAACCAATATTCACTGGGAACAAATCACTTTCCTCTCTTCCTACTCGTATACATCCCTTACATTCTCGATAAGAACTTTTCACTGCTTCTAGCAACTTACCTCCCACACCATATACTCTTGATACCTTCCTCAGTGCATCTCTATCAACTCTATCATATGCCTTCTCCAGATCCACAAATGCTACGTACAAATCCATCTGTTTTTCTAAGTATTTCTCTCACACATTCTTCAAAGCAAACACCTGATCCACACATCCTCTACCACTTCTAAAACCACACTGCTCTTCCCCAAACTGATGCTCTGTACATGCTTTCACCCTCTCAATCAATACCCTCCCATATAATTTCCCAGGAATACTCAACAAACTTATACCTCTGTAATTTGAACATTCACCTTTATCTCCTTTGCCTTTACACACTGGCACTAAACATGCATTCCGCCAATCTTCAAGCACCTCACCATGAACCATATATACAATGAATATTCTCACCAACCAGTCAACTACACAGTCACCCCCTTTCTTCATATATTCCACAGCAATATCTTCCAAATCCGCCGCCTTTCCGGTTTTCATCTTCCACAAGGGTTTCACTACCTCTTCTTTGTTTATCACAATAAAATTCATCATTGGATTAACTTAAGCATTGTCAAGATCGAGTAGGAAACAAAACCTTAAGTATAGAAAGCAAATAAATTAAATGAAAAATTCTGAAATAGTGAATGTTTACAGCATGCAAAGGTTTAAGAAGTTGTACGATAGTATAGAACTTCCAAGTGATTGGCCCTATATCAATAGAACTCCCTTCCTTTACTTTCCAAATAGGTAATTACGCACATCCACACCTTGCTTGAAAGTGACTATCAACCCCCGTCATCAATGAACCTCACTATCATCAATACCAAAACCTAAAACCCCGTTCACACCAGCTCACAACCCTCCCTACTCAACCCTCTTCAAAAACCCAAACCTCAACATTTTTTATGCCCGAAATATCACCCAACCCGCACCGACGACCAACTCACTTCAGCTCCTCACCCACACCATTACATATAACCCACGCCATCACTGACACCACACCAAGACTACCAAGCCAACACGGGAATATGAACTCCTTTCTTAACATAATACTTCTATCCATTCCCTTTTATTAACTTAAACGATAATGAGGTGTGAAGTGAGGAGGCAACTGCAGTATAACGCTATCTAGCCTATCATTTTGAAAGTAATGTTTCTGGCCTTTATGTAAAAATATGAAATAGTACCATCGAGCTGGTGTTATGTGGTTTTGCACTCAAATTACGTGCCTTTGTTCTCATCGGCGAGGATACTAGCACACTACGTTTTTATTGCATGTTCTACGTATCGTACAATTTCTAGCATAAAAGCCATTTTTACATCTTAACCATTTATTAACTCCAGTTAAATACATCTATTTCTGAAAAGTGTCTAAAGCCTTTCGCGCAATATACGTTGCTGTATCCTTCTAAATGTAGCGATTTCGTTCCAGTGTAATGTGAAAATACGGGTTTGGGACGCCCCTGTGCAATAATATAGTAAACATGACCTTCGTCCATTGCGTTTCCCCAACAGCAAACATGCACACTACACACACACACACACACACACACACACACACACACACACACACACTGTATTGGCTTCAAATGTGGAAAATGATATTTGGTCGAGTCTCACCTGAATCAGAATGCAGGTGTGGCAGCCCGGAGAGATTTGTATCTGGGAGGGAAATGAAATGAAAGGGACAAGAATAGCATAACTCTAGCTGATAACATCATACTAAATCAATATTTATCTATATCTCTGAAAGCGTTTCATGAGAAACAGAAAATATAACGCCGTTTTCTTTGGTGTTTAATAATAATAGTTGAATAAAGATTCATTTGGTGCACCTTACGAATAATTTGTGCATTCGAGGCCTATTTCTTAAACATTTCTCATAATATAGCAGTATGGTTGAATGTATGCTCAAACCGATTTCTTTTTTGTATTAGCAGTACTAGGGTTCTTTGTGATGATGCGTTACCTCAGGTGATTTTCACGGTGTATGCATACATGAAGTATTCTGATTCTGTAAACAAGAGTGTCTTGATTACGTCTGTGAAAGGAACTTCAGATCATCTGAGAAACAATATTCTTCCTATGATATGTAAATTTGTTCAGGACATGTAGTGACATATTAACTGATATAAGATATCTCACCCATATGTGCTCGGGATCGAAACCAGGATCATGTGAATATATGCAGTGAGCGAACACCGTGACGCCACCCTGAAGACAAAACTTATCCATCTTAGCCCACGTTTTCTGTGTCCGGTGAGATCCTCCCAAACACATATGGATGGCATACTTAACATCCTTTTTCTCTGAGTCATTATATGTTTTACACTGAACTTACGTCGCCGTAGTGCCTTCGTTCGCCTCTGAGCAGAATCCTTATAGCCAGAGTCAGCGGGTTACTCCTAGCTTCGTTGCTGTCAGACAGCAGACCTCGTTAATCACACACAACATATGGAACCATGGAACCATGAAAGCGGAAGTGAATCATAGGGTGGGGGAGGGGGCGAAAGTTCTGGGAGCGTTGAAAAATGTGTGAAAGTCGAGAACGTTATCTTGGAAAGCAAAAATGGGTATTTTTGAAGAAATAATGGTTCCAACAATGTCATATGGTTGCGAGGCGTAGGCTATAGATAGAGCTTGTGCGGAGGGTGGATGTGCTGGAAATGAGATGTTTGAGGACAATATATGGTGTGAGGTGGTTTGATCGAGTAAGTAATAATAGGGTAAGAAAGATGTGTGGTAAAACAAAGAGCGTGGTTAAGAGAGCAGAAAAGGGTATTTTGAAATGGTTTGGTCACATGGAGAGAATGAGTGAGGAAAGATTGACAAAGAAGATATATGTATCAGAAGTGGAGGGAAGGAGGAGAAGTGGGAGACCAAATTGGAGGTGGAAAGATGGAGTGAAACAGATTTTGAGTGATCGGGGCCTGAACATGCAGGAGGGTGAAAGGCATGCAAGGAATAGAGTGAATTGGAACGATGTGGTATACCGGGGTCGACGTGCTGTCAATGGATTGAACCAGGGCATGTGAAGCGTTTGGGGTAAACCATGGAAAGTTTTGTGGGGCCTGAATGTGGAAAGGGAGCTGTGGTTTCGGTGCATTATACATGACAGCTAGAGACTGAGTGTGAAAGAATGTGGCCTTTTTTGTCTTTTTCTAGCGCTACCTCGCGCACATGCGGGGGGAGGGAGTTTTCATTTCATGTGTGGCAGGGAGGCGACGGGAATGAATAAGAGCAGACAGTATGAATTATGTACATGTGTATATATGTATATGTCTGTGTGTGTATATATATGTATATGTCTGTGTGTGTATATATATGTATACGTTGAGATGTATAGGTATGTATATGTGCGTGTGTGGACGTGTATGTATATACATGCGTATGTGGGTGGGTTGGGCCATTCTTTCGTCTGTTTCCCTGCGCTACCTCGCTAACGCGGGAGACAGCGACAAAGTCTAATAGATAAATAAATAATAATAAAAAAAAAAAATATATATATATATATATATATATATATATATATATATATATATATATATATATATATATATATATATATGTGCGTGTGTGTGTGTGTGTGTGTGTGTGTGTTGTCTGTTGTCTTGATAATGATGAGGACTTGGTGTCGAGACTGGCCTTGAGTGTACGCCGTTATGGGCAGTGTGAAGCTATGTGCTGGATATCGACAATTGACGCTTGTGTGTCAGGATTGCGTAAGATTGTTAGCTAGGTGCTGACCTTCACATTGTGCTGGTGTGGACTAAGGATTGTTATCAGTTTGGTCACTTTTTCACATCCTTTTCAAAGGTCTGAATTTCAGTGTAAAAGACACCGCTCTATAATTTACAACTGCCGTGACTAGAGTGCGAAAATTATACCAAAAACTGGAACAGAAATATTCATCACGTAATGGACAATCAAATATCAGTTCCTGATTTACAACCTTGATTCGACCTTCCCGGTCTGATGTATGGAATGAAAGTGATACTGATAATCAATTAACAATTGATATTAGGAGAGAAAGAAAATCTTAGTTAATGAATCATTCAAGACGAAATATCTGATGCTTTTTTCCTGTGTTTATGAAATGCTAATAAGGAATGGATGTTGTTCTTCTGATGGAGCTGGTTTGACATGATAGGCTTGGCAAGTATAGACAGTACCATTCCTGTGACTTTGTTATAGACTGAGCGTTGATGTGTTATGAGTGTTGGTGTTGGTTTTGTGTTGCTTTGTTTCATTGTTGTCATGAGTATGGTGTTGGCGTGAGTCGAATATTAGCATAAAATTGGTGTCAAAATCACTTGCATGTTTCTGCTGGCTGAGTGTTGGCGTGGGCTGTTGTGTTGGCGTGATCAGAACGTTGGTGTGGGGCTGAGTGTTGGTGTGGGGCTGAGTGTTGGTGTAGGCTGAGAAGTGGAATGGGTTTTGTGTTGGTTTACCCCTGGTGTTGGTGTGGGCTTAGTGTCTACATGAGCTAGGTGTTGATTCTGTGGGTAATAAACATGTGGGGGTATCAATATGCTCTCTACGTTGACATGAGTTAACTAGTGTGTGAATTGGGTGTTGGCGTGGACTAGGATGCACGTGTCGGTGGAGACAGTCTTACCATGGCTCTGATGTTAATGTATATCATCATGCTAGTGTGTTAGTTCTGATAACGGATGGGATTCGGTCTGAATGGGATGTTAGTATGAAATGATATATCTGTGTGGCCTGGTGTTCTCCTACTTTGTTGAGTATCTGGGTGTGTGTATGATCCAGGCCATTTACTGCCGGAAAATGATGGCATCTGCCTGGTGACGATGTGAAATAGTTCTTGACGTTGACTACTGAGGTTCTGCAGTGACTTCAGTGACTTTAGCCAGAAGCACCTCGCCGGCCACCTTTATTTTACAAAATGAATCAGCGTAAAAGTATGATTGTGTGTATGTGTGTGTGTGTGCGTGTGTGTGTGTGTGTGTGTGTGTGTGTGTGTAACCTGGTATCAATTCATGTATGTTATTGTTATGAATATATGTGACAATACCGTCGAGCATTCCTAGAAATGATCAGACGCTTCTTTGTCGAAGTGAGTTGCCGCGGCGCTTCCTGCATTGACTCGCTTCATAAAAGAGTTTTTCAGACATGACACAAAGCTAATGAGAGGAAACTAGATAACGGAATCAGCGCACGTTGCAGAGGCCGCTACGAATCTGGTCCATTTTTTGATAGGAAAAAAAATGACTTGTCGACAGTGTTAAGGTAAAATCTTGCTGAAGATATCTAGCAAAGTAGTTTTAGTTATGATTTAGTTACATCACAAATAGACATGTTTTATGGCTTACTCTCTTGTATATGAGAAATCTCTCTCTCTCTCTCTCTCTCTCTCTCTCTCTCTCTCTCTCTCTCTCTCTCTCTCTCTCTCTCTCTCTCTCTCTCTCTCTCTCTCTCTCTCTCTCTCTCTCTCTCTCTCTCTCTCTCTCTCTCTCTCTCTCTCTCTCTCTCTCTTGACCTAGTGCCTCTTCCTCTTGTGCGTCGTACACCAACCCCAAATTAGAATATGCTTCTCAAGTTTAGTCATCGTAATTTAGGAATCATAAAGGGCAAAAGACAGTACCGGGCTTAACGGAGCTGAATTACAGCGATATCTTAGAAGCTATAAGTTTGACCACTATAGAACAAAGAAGAGTAAAGGCGACTTGATCACAACCTCTAACTTTTTATACTAGTCAACATGAACAGTTCTTCGAAATATGCGTTGATAGAGCATCCAGAAGACATAACATGAAACAAAGCAAGAATCTTATAAAAAAGAAAAAGATACGAAGTAGTATTTTCATTGTCTCTGAGAAGTGGATGAACTGAAAAAATGAGTGTGGAAAACATGTGAACGCTGATATATAGAGTTGAAAAAGTTCTATCATATTAGAAAACGTTCAAGAGATAGGGCGCCATGAGCGCACTACTCCCTCTCTGTGCAGTGAAATAGGTAGATAGGTAAAGGTAATTACACACACACACACACACACACACACTTGTACCTTGCTTAGGCTGGGGTGTGTCTTCATTTGTGTGCATGCGCAGAGAACAGCGAAGACATGGTACATATGTATATAAAAGCTAAAGAGACGGGGTAACACGAGTGTAAAAATCTCTCCCGGTAACGCACAAATAGAAATCGTACATACACCTTCATGCACACACACACACACACGTGGCAGTAAGAGCACACAATTACTCACACACGTAAAAGATATAAGTTAATGTGAAAAGCATGTCAAAAGATTACTCCACTGGTACACTTTAACTGTATTTACTTCATATATATATACCACCAGACTGCATCTCCACGTGTCTCTCCCAGGATAGGGATCTTGGGAGATGCAGGAATAGACATTGTGCAATATTGGCCGCAAGAGATATGAAGAACATTATTTTCCCAAACTAGAAGCCATTACTTCGTTGGCGCCGGTTGCTTGCTGGTGTGGGTTGGTTGCTACATTGAACTGGGTACATGAATATAGTACGGTGTATGTGGGTGTCCGCTGGGTATTGGTATGCGGTAGGTTTTGATATGGGTAATGGTTTGTGTTAGATATCAACATGGTCTAGGGGTGTGTGTGTGTGTACTAGGTGTAGATGTAGCAGGCGCTGTTGCTGTTTCTTTAGCATGAATGGTAGTGCGGACTCATTGCTCTTTAAGTCTTAGTGTTAATGTATTCCAGGTGTTTGGTATGGGTTTTGTGTTGGGGATTAGCTTATGATAGCATAGACTTGTGTTGGTGTGAATGAAATACTTGTGTTGATTGGTTGTTGATGTGGCCTAACTGTTAAAGCGAGCTGGATTTTGCTCGAGGAGTGGTGTCAGCGTTGTCTGGCCTGCGTGTTAAGGCATGATTGGTTCAGTTGTGTAAAGCATTGGTGATAGTTGGCTAACTGTGATAAATGGCGGTATTGTTGGATGGATGATAATATGGATTATGCTCCGATGTAGGCTCGGTGTTGTAATGAGCTTGATGATGGCGTGAGCTCTGTGTTGGTGCAGGCTAAGTACTGGAACAGGCAGAGTTCTGTTGGTGTGGCCTGAAGCTGTCTTAGTTTGTAATGGGTAACCGTGTGGACTGTGTGTTAATGTGAGATCGTCCTTGGTATAGTTTGAACATTGACATGCCCTGGATTATAGGTGGTTGAGATGTTGGTGTAAGATAGTTTCCTGTGTATATGTATTAGTTCGGGGTTTGCTGCTACTGAGGGCTGGGTGCTTTTGGTGGATGGATTTTAGCGATGGACTCACATTATTCTCAGATGAGTTATGCTAGTGGCTTGGACTAGTGAGGGCAAGATATTTGGGTGCACTTCTGCCGGTGATGGCCGGACGTTAGGAATGGATATTGGTACGACGAGTGTGTATATATAAGGGTAGGATCTCTGTGACTGCTAACTGTTGGCGAGTGATGGAGGTTGGTCTCCTTGAGTGTTCGTGTGGGGGTTAGGTAAAAAGACTTAGGTGTTAGTGTAGGTTACGTATTAATTTGGGTTGGATGTAGATATGGGATGTTTGCTGGTGACAGTAAAGTGTCATGTTACTGCGTTTCGGTGGCGGTAATGTGTAGTGTTGATGTCAGGTGAATGATGTTGTGGGGTGAGTGTTGGCGTTGACTGTTTATCAGTTTAACCTAGAAGGTCGTGATTTTAGGGTTACTGTTGCAGCTAAATTCGTACTGAGATTTAGTTGGAGTGTTCAGAGTGATGGCAGTGCAGGGTTTTGGTGAGGTCTGGTTTACTATTGTGTTCTGAGTAAAAAGAATCTGTTACGAGGCGCATTTTGGTTAGAACTGAGCTATATTTCTTCTAGAGGCTCATATAGCTAATGGTGTAATGGTGTAACAAGGTGTCGATAAAAACAGTGTGATGCTTTTCTGGATATCTTTTTGGGCAGGCGTTGATATGAAGTAGATGCTAGTAATTTCTACCTATTGGTGTCGGTGATACCCACTGTAGACCGGTTGTTCCTTCAAGCCTTGCATTCGTATTTACGTGTTTTCATTTTTCATTTAGTGTGTGCAGGCTGAGTATTGGTATAAGCTGCTTGCCAATGTGACCATCATCATTATGGTAGGAGTGGTGATTTTGGGGCGGCTATGTTGTGCCGTTAGGTCAGTCTAAGCTGAAATTTAGTGCACACTAGATGCAGGTGTAAGCTGCTATAACAATTGTTCTAGACAATGATGGTGCTGAGTTCCTGGATACTGGTGTAGACTGGGTGTTGAGAACGATGAGCAAAAGAATCTCTTTAAGTAATCTGATCCCTTTGAGTGTGGTATTGTAATAGATACTCGTGTGGTCAAAATACTACGGTATGTAATCGTGTATCACTGTGACCACTGTAGTCACCCAGTGTTATAATCCATTATTGATGTTCTTCTCGTGATGGCATGTTCTATATGTGATGATGATTCAGGACTCTACATTTCTTTTACTTATGGTGAATTTCACCTCATACCGCATCATTCTTTATAGGAATTTCAGTATGAATGAGCTTCTTTTATTTGTTGTCATATGCACAGTTATCTACTCCTATGGCTCTGTCTTCGACACTAACTCTAACCAGCATGATGGTTCAAAAACCTACTAACTTCCATACTTTTCTTGTATCCTTAAGGTCCTCAGTATCTCGTCTCTCACCTTATCTCGACCGCGCCAAATATGACCTACTCCTTCTGGCTTTTCCTTTTTTCGTTGATATCTAATTCACGTCTATCTTTACATCCAGTCCTGGGAGTCTCTAAATTGCGTGTAAGATATTTTTTCATTTTAATACAATACGTGAATAACTTACAACTGGATTGTGATAAGAACTCGGAATACATATCACTACATCTGATCTCTCTCTCTCTCTCTCTCTCTCTCTCTCTCTCTCTCTCTCTCTCTCTCTCTCTCTCTCTCTCTCTCTCTCTCTCTCTCTCTCTCTCTCCCTCTCTACTTTATTCATGGAGATTCGGCTGTTTCCTGGTCATCCATCCCTTTCATAACTCATTTTTTTTTCATTCCTTCAAACGTGTTCAATAAATAACCACAGCTTTTTTGTGTCCTAGTGTCAGATATGTTGGCGAACGTGTTCTACACGAACTGAATAAAACTCAGATCCAGTTTACGTCATGGATGACATGCAAGGCAAAAGTAAGTATATTTATATATATATATATATATATATATATATATATATATATATATATATATATATATATATATATATATATATATATATATATATATATGATAGAGTTGATAGAGATGCTCTGTGGAAGGTATTAAGAATATATGGTGTGGGAGGAAAGTTGTTAGAAGCAGTGAAAAGTTTTTATCGAGGATGTAAGGCATGTGTACGTGTAGGAAGAGAGGAAAGTGATTCGTTCTCAGTGAATGTAGGTTTGCGGCAGGGGTGTGTGATGTCTCCATGGTTGTTTAATTTGTTTATGGATGGGGTTGTTAGGGAGGTAAATGCAAGAGTCCTGGAAAGAGGGGCAAGTATGAAGTCTGTTGGGGATGAGAGAGCTTGGGAAGTGAGTCAGTTGTTGTTCGCTGATGATACAGCGCTGGTGGCTGATTCATGTGAGAAACTGCAGAAGCTGGTGACGGAGTTTGGTAAAGTGTGTGGAAGAAGAAAGTTAAGAGTAAATGTGAATAAGAGCAAGGTTATTAGGTACAGTAGGGTTGAGGGTCAAGTCAATTGGGAGGTGAGTTTGAATGGAGAAAAACTGGAGGAAGTGAAGTGTTTTAGATATCTGGGAGTGGATCTGTCAGCGGATGGAACCATGGAAGCGGAAGTGGATCATAGGGTGGGGGAGGGGGCGAAAATTTTGGGAGCCTTGAAAAATGTGTGGAAGTCGAGAACATTATCTCGGAAAGCAAAAATGGGTATGTTTGAAGGAATAGTGGTTCCAACAATGTTGTATGGTTGCGAGGCGTGGGCTATGGATAGAGTTGTGCGCAGGAGGATGGATGTGCTGGAAATGAGATGTTTGAGGACAATGTGTGGTGTGAGGTGGTTTGATCGAGTAAGTAACGTAAGGGTAAGAGAGATGTGTGGAAATAAAAAGAGCGTGGTTGAGAGAGCAGAAGAGGGTGTTTTGAAATGGTTTGGGCACATGGAGAGAATGAGTGAGGAAAGATTGACCAAGAGGATATATGTGTCGGAGGTGGAGGGAACGAGGAGAAGAGGGAGACCAAATTGGAGGTGGAAAGATGGAGTGAAAAAGATTTTGTGTGATCGGGGCCTGAACATGCAGGAGGGTGAAAGGAGGGCAAGGAATAGAGTGAATTGGAGCGATGTGGTGTACAGGGGTTGACGTGCTGTCAGTGGATTGAATCAAGGCATGTGAAGCGTCTGGGGTAAACCATGGAAAGCTGTGTAGGTATGTATATTTGCGTGTGTGGACGTGTGTATGTACGTGTGTATGGGGGTTGGGCCATTTCTTTCGTCTGTTTCCTCGCGCTACCTCGCAAACGCGGGAGACAGCGACAAAGTATAAAAAAAAAAAAAAAAAAAAAAAAAAAAAATATATATATATATATATATATATATATATATATATATATATATATATATATATATATATACATATATATATATATATATATATATATATATATATATATATATATATATATATATATGCAGGAGGGTGAAAGGAGGGCAAAGAATAGAGTGAATTGGAGCGATGTGGTATACCGGGGTTGACGCGCTGTCAGTGGATTGAATCAAGGCATGTGAAGCGTCTGGGGTAAACCATGGAAAGCTGTGTAGGTATGTATATTTGCGTGTGTGGACGTATGTATATACATGTGTATGGGGGTGGGTTGGGCCATTTCTTTCGTCTGTTTCCTTGCGCTACCTCGCAAACGCAGGAGACAGCGACAAAGCAAAAAAAAAAAAAAATATATATATATATATATATATATATATATATATATATATATATATATATATATATATATATATATATATATATAAAATATATATATATATATATATATATATATATATATATATATATATATATATATATATATATATATAGATATGTATATATAGTATATATATAGTACATACAATTATTATAATTTGTCGCTGTTTCCCGCGTTAGCGAGGTAGTGCAAGGAAACAGACGAAAGAATGGCCCAACCCACCCAAATACACATGTATGTACATAAACACCTACACACGCACATATACATACCTATACATTTCAACTTATACAGAAATATACATATATTCACATGTACATATTCATGCTTGCTGCCTTTATCCATTTCCGTCGACACACCGCCACACATGAAAAACACCCACATACATGCGTATGTGGGTGGGTTGGGCCATTCTTTCGTCTTTTTCCATGCGCTACCTCGCTAACGCGGGAGACAGCGACAAAGCAAAATAAATAAATATATATATATATATATATATATATATATATATATATATATATATATATATATATGTATATTGTATTTAGACTGTTTACTGCTATACCAGAGAATCGATCCCTCGATGATCTTTGCGGCAGCCAGGTAGCCTAACCCAAGGTCCAAGACTATCCTCGCACCTCCTTACTTACATGAATAGTTTGCAGGGTTTTATTCTTGAATGATCTACATAACTTACTACCGTCACACCAACCTGTGAGTTTCTCATATCTTCCGCCATCATAAACAGCCGCTGAAGGATTCAATGGTCTGTTGATGTTTGAATTCATTTGTATGTTGCTGTTATCTACACTAGTGTAAAGTCTCCTCTCTATGTACATGGTACATACAAAGATTTTTGCGTTACAAAATCTTTCTTGCGCATATGCATCACCAAAAACTGATTATTAATAACCTAATAACATTTTATGAATAACATTTAATCATGCTAAGAAGTTCACGGGTGTGGAAATTCATGACAATGGATCTGCTTTAGGCGTTCGCTGTCCAGTTGCTGGGATTTGGTTTCACTAGGGTCCATGGTTTTGACTAGGCTTGCATCTCCAAGTGGAAGATTTTGTTCACATGGACGCTACGTAAACAACCATCTCTCTCTCTCTCTCTCTCTCTCTCTCTCTCTCTCTCTCTCTCTCTCTCTCTCTCTCTCTCTCTCTCTCTCTCTCTCTCCCCCGTCTCATAACGTAAACGCAAAAGATCCGCCAGGGCTCCTTTATTTCCGAGTCTACAAGAATTTACGTGTGATTATTTCAGCCTCACATCTGGGTTCCTCTCTCCATTCTGGTGCATGTGACTTTTTGGTAAAATATTCTGCTGACGAAGATCTTTCCATCCCTCCACCACCATTATCGTCCTTTTTTCTTCTTCTTACTCACGTTTTCTGTTTTCTTCCCCTGGGTACAAAGAGATATTTCCTCTTTCTTTTTTTCATTCAATATTTAATCATTTTCGTGTCATTATGCTATTCGTCTCACGTGAATACTTGGTGTCCTATTTTCATTCATCAGCACATCATCGTAAATACTTGTAGTCATAACTCTTGTCCCTGTGTTGCTTGATGCAGTATGACTCTTTTTGTTTTCCGATCCTATATTCTAATCCTCAGTAATCAGATGTCATAAATAGTACCTCTGCAAAAAATGATACAAGAAAGGTGTAAAAATCAGAGATGTCATTCTAAAATTTGTAAGAGAGAGAGAGATATCTGCAGTCCATCAGCTACATGTGCTATGTGTGTGTGTGTGTGTGTGTGTGTGTGTGTGTGTGTGTGTGTGTGTGTGTGTGTGTTTTGAGCGTGTGTATGCCAGTAAAACCACAAGGAAACGGAAAATACGCAGTGTTAAGCATTTTCTTATAAGTAAACACTAACGAATGAGTCCAGAAGGACAGAACCAGTATTTGATATGCTAGCTTCCACTGGAGAGGCAGGCAAATGAATTAGGAAACAGGTGAAGGGATTAGGGCACAAGTCACCCTCAACGACTTAACCTCTCTCAATTTTTCAAACAAACTCAGGTTAACGTAGGTTCAAGGAAACATATTCAGATGGTTTTTCACTGATGAAGCTACTTAATTTACATAAACCAACATCTTTATTCACGTTGATATATCTACTATGTTTGATGAGAATCGGTTCAGCAATATCCATATCCATTACTGAGATATTGTACGTGATTGCCTTGAAAATGCTCCAGTCGATTTGATGTTCAGAGTCTTGGAAGTGTACAGAAAGTGCACTAAATTCTTGACCATATCTAACACTGTTATTCATTCCCGATACCAAGAACCTTACCATTTTGTCCAACGTAAAATGATCACACTCTTTACAGGGGACCTCGTACAAATAACCCTTCTGAGAAGTTATATAATTTCTGATAAGACTTTGCCTGACCGTATTATCATAGCTGAACACTACAATAATCTGAAAACTTATAAACAAAGTAGAAACATTATGCAAGTTCTTCCAATAGTGTAATTCTAACACGTTTTTGTTCACAAACGATTTTCTAGGTTGAATGTTGTCAAAAGGCTCTCAAGCATAATTACAAGCTGCGTAATTGAAATGTTTGGAATACTGGAATTCATAATCAGAGAGTTAAACTTTCATGAGTTCTGGACTGCATACGCGAAATGCTCTTAGGAACATTAATGAAAACGCACAACGTTGCAATTCATTCTGGTGAGTTAAGTAGTAGTTAATATATGAAGAGACATTTTTAGGTTTACAGATAGTAAATATCCTAAATTTTAGGATATTCTGTTCCCTATGAATACTATAGTCTAAGAATACCAATATATTGTGCGACTCAGTTTCAGGATTGAAGTTCACTGAGTCTACCAAACAATTCAAAATGTTAAGAATTAATAGCAATTTTTATCAAGGGGTCAAAAACAAATAACATCAGCACCTGATATTACGTAAGATGTCATAAATCATCTTGCTTTAAAAAATATTCATATGTAGATGACATCAGAAGGCTGAGAGAGGACTTTAAATCAATAAATTGAAGCTTTCAATCTATAACTCATGTTTTAATCAACTCTAAAATGATACTTGAAAGCAATGGGAAAGTATATTTTCATAGAGATGAAAATAATCTAAAATTTAGTATATATTGTAAACCTACAAATGTCTGTTCATATATTCACTACTATTCTCCTCATCATAATAAAGTGAAACGTTCTATGTTCCCATCAAAGTTTCTTAGAGCACTTCTCATATGTAGTCCAAACTCATTGATGATGACTTCTGGAGTATCTATAAGATTGGTGTAAACTCAGTATCCCAAACAATTCCTTGACTCAGCTTGTAATTCTGCTAGTGAGTATTTTACAATGTTCAACCTAAAGAATCATTTGCGAACAAATACTTTTAGTATTACACTATTGTTAGATCTTGCTTAATGTTGCTGTTTTGTTAGAAAAAAAACATCTTCATGTTAATGTAATTTTTAGCAATAACATTAGGATAGGGAATGTCTAATCAGATAAATGTAACATTTCAAAAAGGTTGTGTAAACTGTTAACGATATTGGTCAAACTGGCCAGGTTCTTGATATCAAGGTTAAGCAAAAAAAAAAAAAAAAGTAGTGTTAGGATAGGTCAAGAATCCAATGCACTATTTGTCCACCTCCAAGACTTGGTAATCACATTGACTAGTGCAGGTTTAATGACATAACACACTAACTCAGAAATGGATAGCAATATTCTTGAATCATCTCTCATCATAGTAGACACATTGATAGGAATAAAAAAGTTGCTTAATATAAAGAATATAAGGTTATAAGTGATATAATTATAAACTTTCTTCCGAGAACATAAGTAAACTTGAGTTTGTAACTTGAGAGAGGTGAGGTCATCGACGGTGACCTGTGCCCTAATCCCCTTAGCTGCTCTTAATTAATTTCCCGGCCCCGCCCAATGACGGCAGGTATATATATTCCGTCTATCTGTGCTCAATCCCGACGATGCAATTGTAAGAAAGCATTTGATGCTTCGTATTGTCCGTTTCCTTGTTCCTTTAAGAACACTCATTCTTTGTATACTTTATATATATATATATCCTTTGTCGCTGTCTCCCGCGTTAGCGAGGTAGCGCAAGGAAACAGACGAAAGAATGGCCCAACCCACCCACATACACATGTATATACATACAAGTCCACACACGCAAATATACATACCTATACATCTCAATGTACACATATATATACACAAACAGACATATACATATATACATATGTACGTAATTCATACTGTCTGCCTTTATTCATTCCCATCGCCACCTCGCCACACAAGGAATAACAACCCCCTCCCCCCTCAGGTGTGCGAGGTAGCGCTAGGAAAAGACAACAAAGGCCCCATTCGTTCACACTCAGTCTCTAGCTGTCATGTAATAATGCACCGAAACCACAGCTCCCTTCCCATATCCAGGCCCCATGGAACTTTCCATGGTTTACCCCAGACTCTTCACGTGCCCTGGTTCAATCCATTGACAGCACGTCGACCCCAGTATACCACATCGTTCCAATTCACTCTGTTCCTTCCACGCCTTTCACCCTCTTGCATGTTCAGGCCCCGATCACTCATAATCTTTTTCACTCCATCTTTCCACCTCCAATTTGGTCCCCCACTTCTCCTCGTTCCCTCCACCTCCGACACATATATCCTCTTGGTCAATCTTTCCTCACTCATCCTCTCCATGTGACCAAACCATTTCAAAACTCCCTCTCCTGCTCTCTCAACCAAACTCTTTTTATTTCCACACATCTCTCTCACCCTTACATTACTTACTCGATCAAACCACCTCACACCACATATTGTCCTCAAACATATCATTTCCAGCACATCCATCCTCCTGCGCACAACTCTATCCATAGCCCACGCCTCGCAACCATACAACATTGTTGGAACCACTATTCCTTCAAACATACCCATTTTTGCTTTCCGAGATAATGTTCTCGACTTCCAAACATTCTTCAAGGCTCCCAGAATTTTCGCCCCCTCCCCCACCATATGATTCACTTCCGCTTCCATGGTTCCATCCGCTGCCAGATCCACTCCCAGATATCTAAAACACTTTACTTCCTCCAGTTTTGCTCCATTCAAACTTACCTCCCAATTGACTTGACCCTCAACCCTACTGTACTTAATAACCTTGCTCTTATTCACATTTACTCAACTTTCTTCTTTCACACACTTTACCAAACTCAGTCACCAGCTTCTGCAGTTTCTTATATGAATCAGCCACCAGCGCTGCATCATCAGCGAACAACAACTGACTCGCTTCCCAAGCTCCCTCATCTACAACAGATTGTATACTTGCATTTCTTTCCAAAACTCTTGCATTCACCTCCCTAACAACCCCATCCATAAACAAATTAAACAACCATGGAGACATCACACACCCCTGCCGCAAACCTACATTCACTGAGAACCAATCACTTTCCTCTCTTCCTACACGTACACATGCCATACATCCTCGATAAAAACTGTTCACTGCATCTAACAACTTGCCTCCCACACCATATATTCTTAATACCTTCCACAGAGCATCTCTATCAACTCTATCATATGCCTTCTCCAGATCCATAAATGCTACATACAAATCCATTTGCTTTTCTAAGTATTTCTCACATGCATTCTTCAAAGCAAACACCTGATCCACACATCCTCTACCACTTCTGAAACCACACTGCTCTTCCCCAATCTGATGCTCTGTACATGCCTTTACCCTCTCAATCAATACCCTCCCATATAATTTACCAGGAATACTTAACAAACTTATACCTCTGTAATTTGAGCACTCACTCTTATCTCCTTTGCCTTTGCACAATGGCACTATGCAAGCATTCCGCCAATCCTCAGGCACCTCACTAGAATCATACATACATTAAATAACCTTACCAACCAGTCAACAATACAGTCACCCCTATTTTTAATAAATTCCACTGCAGTACCATCGAAACCCGCTGCCTTACCGGCATTCATCTTCTGCAAAGCATTTACTACCTCTTCTCTGTTTACCAAATCATTCTCCCAAACCCTCTCACTTTGCACACCACCTCGACCAAAACATCCTATATCTCTCACTCTATCATCAAACACATTCAACAAACCTTCAAAATCCTCACTCCATCTCCTCACATCACCACTACTTGTTATCACATCCCCATTAGCCCCCTTCACTGATGTTCCCATTTGTTCCCTTGTCTTTCGCACTTTATTTACCTCTTTCCAAATCATCTTTTTATCCTCCCTAAAATTCTATGATACTCTCTCACCTCTATTCTCATTTGCCCTCTATTTCACCTCTTGCACCTTTCTTTTGACCTCCTGCCTCTTTCGTTTATACATCTCCCACTCATTTGCATTATTTCTATGCAAAAATCGTCCAAATGCCTTTCTCTTTTCTTTCATTAATGATCTTGATTCTTCATTCCACCACTCACCACCCATTCTAATCTGCCCACCTCCCACGCTTCTCATGCCACAAGCATCTTTTGAACAAGCCATTACTGCCTCCCTAAATACATTACATTCAACACCCTTCCCCTTTTATTCTTTGTTCTCACCTTTTTCCATTCTGTACTCAGTCTCTCCTGGTACTTCCTCAAACAAGTCTCCTTCTCAAGCTCACTTACTCTCACCACTTTCTTCACCCCAACATTCTCTCTTCTTTTCTGAAAACCTCTACAAATTTTCACCTTCGCCTCCACAAGATAATGATCAGACATCCCTCCAGTTGCACCTCTCAGCACATTAACATCCAGAAGTCTCTCTTTCGCGCGCCTATCAATTAGCACGTAATCCAATAACACTCTCTGGCCATCTCTCCTACTTCCATACATATACTTATGTATATCTCTCTTTTTAAACCAGGTATTTCCAATCACCAGTCCTTTTTCAGCACATAAATCTACAAGCTCTTCACCATTTCCATTTACAACACTGAACACTTCATGTATACCAATTATTCCCTCAACTGCCACATTACTCACCTTTGCATTCAAATCACCCATCACTCTAACCCGTTCTCGTGCATCAAAACCACTAACGCACTCATTCAGCTGCTCCCAAAACACTTGCCTCTCATGATCTTTCTTCTCATGCCCAGGTGCATATGCACCAATAATCACCCATACCTCTCCATCAACTTTCAGTTTTACCCATATCAATCTAGAGTTTACTTTGTTACACTCTATCATATACTCCCACAACTCCTGTTTCAGGAGTAGTGCTACTCCTTCCCTTGCTATTGTCCTCTCACTAACCCCTGACTTTACTCCCAAGGCATTCCCAAACCACTCTTCCTCTTTACCCTTGAGCTTCGTTTCACTCAGAGCCAAAACATCCAGGTTCCTTTCCTCAAACATTCTACCTATTTTTCTTTTTTTTTTATCTTGGGTACATCCACACACACTTAGACACCCCAATCTGAGCCTTCGAGGAGGATGAGCACTCCCCTCGTGGCTCCTTCTTCTGTTTTCCCTTTTAGAAAGTTAAAATACAAGGAGGGTGCGCAGGAGCGTGGATGTGCTGGAAATGAGATGTTTGAGAACAATATGTGGTGTGAGGTGGTTTGATCGAGTAAGTAATGTAAGGGTGAGAGAGATGTGTGGAAATAAAAAGAGTGTGGTTGAGAGAGCAGAAGAGGGTGTTTTGAAATGGTTTGGTCACATGGAGAGAATGAGTGGGGAAAGATTGACCAAGAAGATATATGTGTCAGAGGTGGAGGGAACGAGGTGAAGTGGGAGACCAAATTGGAGGTGGAAAGATGGAGTGAAAAAGATTTTGGGTGATCGGGGCCTGAACATGCAGGAGGGTGAAAGGCGTGCAAGGAATAGAGTGAATTGGAACGATATGGTATACCGGGGTTGACGTGCTGTCAATGGGTTGAACCAGGGCATGTGAAGCGTCTGGGGTAAACCATGCAAAGTGTGTGGGGCCTGGATGTGGAAAAGGAGCTGTGGTTTCGGTGCATTATTACATGACAGCTAGAGACTGAGTGTGAACGAATGGGGTCTTTGGTGTTTTTCCTAGCGCTACCTCGCACACATGAGGGGGGAGGGAGTTGTTATTCCATGTGTGGCGAGGTGGCGATAGGAACAAATAAAGGCAGACAGTATGAATTATGTAAATGTGTATATGTATATATATATATGTCTGTGTGTGTATATATATGTGTACATTGAGATGTATAGGTATGTATATTGTGCATGGGTGGACATGTATGTATATACATGTGTATGTGGGCGGGTTGGGCCATTCTTTCGTCTGTTTCCTTGCGGTACCTCGCTAACGCGGGAGACAGCGACAAAGCAAAATAAATAAAAATAAGATAAATATATATATATCTATCTATCTATATATATATATATATATATATATATAATATATATATATATATATATATATATATATATATATATATATATATATATATATATATATGTATATACATGTGTGTGTGTGTGTTTGTGTGTGTGTGTGTGTGTGTGTGTGTGTGTGTGTGTGTGTGTGCTGTGAGATGGCTTGATTGAATAAGTAATGAAAGGGTAAGAGAGGTGTCTGGTAATAGAAAGAGCGTGGTTGAGAGAGCAGAAGAGAGTTTGTTGAAACGTTTTAGGCACATGGAGAGTATGAGTGACAAAAGATTGAAACAGAATATATGATATATGATATATCACAAAACACTATGTGCATTACTGAAATCGTCATATATTCATTTTCTTTTTTCAACATTGCTTGTATAAGATCCATTCGTTGTAATCATTCCGATGGGATATGTCCATTGACTATCTCTCCTCTGGGATGGCGTCTAATTAAGAGTTACACAATGGGTGATTATCTTGCAGGAGATTATTCTATAGAGCTAAGCCCATGAGGGAATTGGACTGGGAAGAGTGTTATCAATGGTTAATCTGTCGTCTAGTAAATCATCCTCTGAACTTTACGTATGATTAAGTGTTGTCTAGAGACATCTCATAAGGAGCTGTCTAATGTGGGGTTCTCAAATTTGGAGTCTTATACTGTAGAGGTTTCTGGTGTGGAATTTTCTAACAAGGAGTCTTATACTGAGGAGCTTTCTGTTGGAATTTTCCAGTGTGGAGTCTTTTGCTTTGGAGTTTTCTGGTGTGGAATTCTTTAACGAGGAGTCTTATACTAAGGAGTTTACTGGTGTGGAATTCTTTAAAGAGGAGTCTTATACTGTGGAGTTTTCTGATGAGAAGTTTTCTGTATATTCTTATGCTATGGAGTTTTCCAGTACAGCATTTTCTTTATTGAAGTCTTATACCGTTGAGTTCACTCGTGTGAAATTCATTAATGTGGAGTTTTATACCGTGGAATTCTCTGGTGTTAAATTCTTAAAGTCCTCTCGTATGGATATATTCAGAGTTCATTTACCTTCGAGAGAAATGGTTCAACGAATTATACCAGTCTTTCCGTGTTATGCTGCAAGGCGTCTGGTAAAGGTCTATTGTGGGGTTGTGTTCCCCATTATGAGGCTGTACAATGAGGAACTGCCTATCTGGAGTACCTAAGCTTGATTCATGGTTTAGACTTGCCTGGTGGCGATGTATGGTGTAGAGACTTTATTTCTGTAGTCTTGAGTGTGGATTTGCCTGTCATGGGGTTGTGTATTCCGGTATTGTTCAGCGTGTTGTCCTTTTGGAGGAATTAGATGGAGTGGAGTTCCTTGGTGCTGGATCCTGTGTCTAGTTAAGCACATCTGTGTAAATCAGGAATACATGAGGTGAAGCAGTCTCGTATTCAGTGGTTGTATTCTAGACTACGTTTGACGCATTCTGTTGTGCAAAATAACGCTGATTTCTTTTTTTCTTTATCTCCTGATGGATAATATCATTTGCCTGAGCTAGCACGAAAATACTTTTGACCCGCACCAAGCACGCTGGGCTAACTAAAAATTCCTGCCACGCGCAGAGCGAAATTTTTCTTAACTGTGTTGATTTTCTTTTATCTTTTTGAAAATACTGCCCTGTCCGAGTGTATGTCATTGCGTCTAACTTTCATTTCGGTATATATATGTGTATATATATATATATATATATATATATATATATATATATATATATATATATATATATATATACACCGCTTCCCGTGTTAGTGAGGTAGTGATACAAACGGACAAAAAAGATGGCCCAATTCGCTCACATTCATTCTCTAGCTGCACTGGTGTTACCCGGAGCTCATTTCCTGAGACTCCTGCCGCCCAAGGCTGCGCTGCTTCCAGCGGCAAAGAAAACGATGGATTCTTTGGGAGTGAAAGTTCTTTCACTCACGGTGTAATATCCGTGCAGTCTGAATCCGGTAACACCTACATCTAAATGTATATATATATATATATATATATATATATATATATATATATATATATATATATATATATATATATATATATATATATGTATGTATATATATATATATATATATATATATATATATATATATATATATATATATATATATATATATATATGAGAGAGAGAGAGAGAGAGAGAGAGTGAGAGAGAGAGAGAGAGAGAGAGAGAGAGAGAGAGAGAGAGAGAGAGAGAGAGAGAGAGAGAGAGAGAGAGAGAGAGAGTGTTGATGACCACATCATGAGGACTGATAATGATACAATATCAACCCACTGCACTAAAAGAGAAATCAATAAATTCTTCTATCTTTATTCTGATCGCGAAAAATTATATTTACGCCAACCAGCTCAGGCGTTGCTTCACGCCGTAATAATCCTCGCTTATATCATCACCTGTAGCTCAGCTGCGTTACGCACCATTACCGGCTTATAGCAGTAGTAGCAGAGGCAGCAGCGGCGCTGGCTCCTCCAGCCACACCAGCAAGATTAACTGCAGCGCCAGCATGGCCTTGTCTCCCACTCTCCCCCGCCACCACCACCGCCACCGCCGCCGCCGCCAACAACACCAGCACGACCAAAAGTGGCAACAACAACTGGATTCCCCCACAGTGAAAATTGATAGTCCTACTGCGTGCTGTCACTCGTCACCAAAATTCTTTTATTTTTTGAGTCGTCCACAAGTGAATAATATGCAAAGGTGAGATAAGAATAGAAAGATGGAATGTTAGGGACAAATTCTCCTCGGCTATATATGGTAAAGTATTTCAGAATAAAAAGAAATACTAAAAGTGGAGAGGA
Source organism: Panulirus ornatus (assembly GCF_036320965.1). NCBI lineage: Eukaryota > Metazoa > Arthropoda > Malacostraca > Decapoda > Palinuridae > Panulirus > Panulirus ornatus. The sequence continues at coordinate 42,001,679 of NC_092238.1, read as the reverse complement.
AGGAATCAAGGTATTTGGTCAGAGAAAGTGTATCGAGGTTTAGCCAGGAGTATGTGAGTGAACTGGAGAAACAATCTTTTCTTTAAGTTACGTATCAGGATGCGTACATTGGTTATATTGAATAATTAACCAGAATTAGAGTTAAGAAATGTACAACATACTGGAAAAAAATACTTCGTGTTCCTTTAACGTAAGATCTAAAGATAGTTTATCTTTCCAGATACAGTACTCTCATTGACCTTATTGCATGAAACCTAGTATATGTGAGGGACCGTAAAGATATTCACATTCTAATTTAAGGAAATATAACATTCTGATAGGTAAATTCAGCACTTAATATTTTATCGTTTTTATGAACCAGGTGAGAAAATTCCAATAATCTACAAATTTGGACTAAGTGTTGAATCAACTGATTACTGCTTGACAAATTAGAAATACAGGTTTCAGCAAATATTGTAAAGAATCCATTGCCTTCTCAGCTTCCATTACCAGCCCTTTAAAGTGTGACCACGAAGGCACAAGTTATGCCGCCATAAAATGGTTATCGATTCATCGGCTTCTGTATGACTTGCTCCAAGTTCGTGTTGATAATACGAATAAGATGATGTGTCTATATTCATATTAGGGGCGTTTAGAAGCAAATCTTATATATCTGTCTCGTCAGAAGGTGGTAACTATATGAATATATATTACAAAGGTCACAGTGATACGCTTGGTATGGTATATGCAGGTATTTCACGGAAAAATGAAACATAGTAAGATCCCAAGTGCACTTTCGCGTAATGATCACATCATCAGGGGAGATCCAAGAATGATATATAGAACAGTCAGTTGATATACAAGAAACAGACGTAACTAGGACGGTTGTTTACCATTGGTGTCCTACCTACGTTTCTTCCCTGTATATCAACTGACTAATCTAAATCTCATTCTTATATCTCCCCTGATGATGTGATCATTACACGAAAGTGCACATGGAAACGTATCATATTTCATTCTCACGTGGACTATCTGCATATATATCTAAATATATATATATATATATATATATATATATATATATATATATATATATATATATATATATATATATATATATATATATATATATATATATATATATATAAATATATATATATATATATATATATATATATATATATATATATATATATATATATATATATATATATATATATATATATAAATATATATATATATATATATATATATATATATATATATATATATATATATATATATATATATATATATATATATATATATATATATCCCTGGGGATAGGGGATTAAGAATACTTCCCACGTATTCCCTGCGTGTCATAGAAGGCGACTAAAAGGGGAGGGAGCGGGGTGCTGGAAATCCTCCCCTCTCGTTTTTTTTTAAATTTTCCAAAAGAAGGAACAGAGGGGGCCAGGTGAGGATATTCCAAAAAAGGCCCAGTCCTCTGTTCTTAGCGCTACCTTGCTAATGCGGGAAATGGCGAATAGTTAAAAAAAAAAAAATATATATATATATATATATATATATATATATACATATATTTATATATATATATGTATATATATATATATATATATATATATATATATATATATATATATATATATATATATTTTTTTTTTTTTTTGCTTTGTCGCTGTCTCCTGCGTTTGCGAGGTAGCGCAAGGAAACAGACGAAACAAATGGCCCAACCCACCCCCATACATATGTATATACATACGTCCACACACGCAAATATACATACCTACACAGCTTTCCATGGTTTACCCCAGACGCTTCACATGCCTTGATTCAATCCACTGACAGCACGTCAACCCCGGTATACCACATCGCTCCAATTTACTCTATTCCTTACCCTCCTTTCACCCTCCTGCATGTTCAGGCCCCGATCACACACACACATATATATATATATATATATATATATATATATATATATATATATATATATATATATATATTTTTTTTTTTTTTTTTTTTTTTTTTTTATACTTTGTCGCTGTCTCCCGCGTATTGCGAGGTAGCGCAAGGAAACAGACGAAAGAAATGGCCCAACCCCCCCCATACACATGTACATACACACGTCCACACACACAAATATACATACCTACACAGCTTTCCATGGTTTACCCCGGACGCTTCACATGCCTTGATTCAATCCACTGACAGCACGTCAACCCCTGTATACCACATCGCTCCAATTCACTCCATTCCTTGCCCTCCTTTCACCCTCCTGCATGTTCAGGCCCCGATCACACAAAATCTTTTTCACTCCATCTTTCCACCTCCAATTTGGTCTCCCTCTTCTCCTCGTTCCCTCCACCTCCGACACATATATCCTCTTGGTCAATCTTTCCTCACTCATTCTCTCCATGTGCCCAAACCATTTTAAAACACTCTCTTCTACTCTCTCAACCACGCTCTTTTTATTTCCACACATCTCTCTTACCCTTACGTTACTTACTCGATCAAACCACCTCACACCACACATTGTCCTCAAACATCTCATTTCCAGCACATCCATCCTCCTGCGCACAACTCTATCCATAGCCCACGCCTCGCAACCATACAACATTGTTGGAACTACTATTCCTTCAAACATACCCATTTTTGCTTTCCGGGATAATGTTCTCGACTTCCACACATTTTTCAAGGCTCCCAAAATTTTCGCCCCCTCCCCCACCCTATGATCCACTTCCGCTTCCATGGTTCCATCCGCTGACAGATCCACTCCCAGATATCTAAAACACTTCACTTCCTCCAGTTTTTCACCATTCAAACTCACCTCCCAATTGATATATATATATATATATATATATATATATATATATATATATATATATATATATGTATCTATATATATATATATATATATATATATATATATATATATATATATATATATATATATATATATATATGTATATATATATATTTATATATCTTTCTTTCTTTTAAACTATTCGCCATTTCCCGCGTTAGCGAGGTAGCGTTAAGAACAGAGGACTGGGCCTTTTTTGGAATATCCTCACCTGGCCCCCTCTGTTCCTTCTTTTGGAAAATTAAAAAGAAATATATATATATATATATTTTTTTCAAACTATTCGCCATTTCCCGCATCAGCAAGGTAGCGTTAAGAACAGAGGACTGGGCCTCAGAGGGAACATCCTCACCTGGCCCCCTTCTCTGTTCCTTCTTTTTGAAAATTAAAAAAAAAAACAAGAGGGGAGGATTTCCAGCCCCCCGCTCCCTCCCCTTTTAGTCGCCTTCTACGATACGCAGGGAATACGTGGGAAGTATTCTTTCTCCCCTATCCCCAGGGATATATATATATATATATATATATATATATATATATATATATATATATATATATATATATATATATATATATATATATGTATATATGTATATATATATATGTATATACAAACCCCATTTACTCTTCTCAAACCTGGAGGCAATTTTACATATTTCATAACCTCATTTTACATATATCTTTTGAAATGAGAATCAGCCCTCAGATACATTAAAATTATGCACAGAGCTAATGAGACTGGCTTCGACAGTTCTGCGTTTAACATAATTACCATATTTAAAAACACTGTTACTGTTGTTGAAATCAATGCTATGGTCATTATCATTTGCATGTACGAAAGCTGCACCTTTACCACGTAACTCCACTCTGACCATTGTTTTTTTTAAATCTGACGATTACGTTAAGAGCAAAATTTGCCGAACCCAGTCTCATTAGCTCTGTGAATGATTCTATTGCATCTGGAGGCTAATTCTCATTTATCTAGATTATATGTAACGGAGTTACAAGTAAAACCGCCCAGACGCTTACTAAGAAGGGAAGGGGTTACAAGGTATGACAAGGTATTATGACAGTCAGATAACGGGTTAGATGGTGTCAGGGAAAGATCTAGCATATATATATATATAGATATATATATATATATATACATATATATATATATATATATATATATATATATATATATATATATATATATATATATATATATATATATATATATATATATATATATATATCTATATATATATATATATATATATATATATATATATATATATATATATATATATATATATATATATATATATATATATATATATATATGTATATGGTTACATCCGCTGCCAGATACACTCCTAGATATCTAAAATACTTTACTTCCTCCAGTTTTTCTCCATTCAAACTTACCTCCCAGTTGACTTGACCCTCAACCCCACTATACCTAATGACTTTGCTCTTATTCACATAAACTCTTAACTTTCTTCTTTCACACACTTTACCAAACTCAGTCACCAGCTTCTGCAGTTTCTCACATGAATCAGCCACCAGCGCTGTATCATCAGCGAACAACAACTGACTCACTTCCCAAGCTGTCTCATACACAACAAACTGCATACTTGCCCTCTTTCCAAAACTCTTGCATTCAATTCCCTAACAATCCCATCCATAAACAAATTAAACAGCCATGGAGGCATCACACACCCCTGCCGCAAGCCTACATTCACTGAGAACCAATCACTTTCCTCTCTTCCTACACGTACACATGCCTTACATCCTCGATAAAAACTTTTCACTGCTTCTAACAACTTGCCTCCCACACCATATTTTCTTAGTACCTTCCACAGAGCATCTCTATCAACTCTATCATATGCCTTTTCCAGATCCATAAATGCTACATACAAATCCATTTGCTTTTCTAAGTATTTCTCACATATATTCTTCAAAGCAAACACCTGATCCACACATCCTCTACCACTTCTGAAACCACACTGCTCTTCCCCAATCTGATGCTCTGTACATGCCTTCACCCTCTCAATCAATACCCTCCCATATAATTTACCAGGAATACTCAACAAACTTATACCTCTGTAATTTGAGCACTCACTCTTATCCCCTTTGCCTTTGTACAATGGCACTATGCACGCATTCCGCCAATCCTCAGGCACCTCACCATGAGTCATACATACATTAAATAACCTTACCAACCAGTCAACAATACAGTCACCCCCTTTTTTAATAAATTCCACTGCAATACCATCCAAACCTGCTGCCTTGCCGGCTTTCATCTTCCGCAAAGCTTTTACTACCAAATCTCTGTTTACCAAATCATTTTCCCTAACCTCTCTCACTTTGCACACCACCTCGACCAAAACACCCTATATCTGCCACTCTATCATCAAACACATTCAACAAACCTTCAAAAAACTAACTCGATCTCCTTTTCACATCACCACTACTTGTTAGCACCTCCCCATTAGTGCCCTTCACTGAATTTCCCATTTGCTCCCTTGTCTTACGCACTTTATTTACCTTCTTCCAGAACATTTTTTTATTCTCCCTAAAATTTAATAATACTCTCTCACCCCAACTCTCATTTGCCCTCTTTTTCACCTATTGCACCTTTCTCTTGACCTCCTGTCTCTTTCTTTTATACATCTCCCATGGAAGCGGAAGTGAATCATAGGGTGGGGGAGGGGGCGAAAATCCTGAGAGCCTTGAAGAATGTGTGGAAGTCGAGAACATTATCTCCGAAAGCAAAAATGGCTATGTTTGAAGGAATAGTGGTTCCAACAATGTTGTATGGTTGCGAGGCGTGGGCTATGGATAGTGTAGTACACAGGAGGTTGGATGTGCAGGAAATGAGATGTTTGAGGGCAATATGTGGTGTGAGGTGGTTTGATCGAGTAAGTAATCTAAGGATAAGAGAGATGTGTGGAAATAAGAAGAGCGTGGTTGAAAGAGCAGAAGAGGGTGTTTTGAAATGGTTTGGGCACATGAAGAGAATGAGTGAGGAAAGATTGACCAAGAGGATATATGTGTCGGCGGTGGAGGGAACGAGGAGAAGGGGGAGACCAGATTGGAGGTGGAAAGATGGAGTGAAAAAGATTTTGAGTGATCGGGGCCTGAACATACAGGAGGGTGAAAGGCGGGCAAGGAATAGAGTGAATTGGATCGATGTGGTATACCGGGGTCGACGTGCTGTCAATGGATTGAACCAGGGCATGTGAAGCGTCTGGGGTAAACCATGGAAAGTTCTGTGGTGCCTGGATGTGGAAAGGGAGCTGTGGTTTCGGGCAATATTGCATGACAGCTAGAGACTGAGTGTGAACGAATGGGGCCTTTGTTGTCTTTTCCTAGCGCTACCTCGCACACATGAGGGGAGAGGGGGATGTTATTCCATGTGTGGCGAGGTGGCGATGGGAATGAATAAAGGTAGACAGTGTGAATTGTGTGCATGGGTATATATGTATATGTTTGTGTGTGTATATATATATATATATATATATATATATATATGTGTACATTGAGATGTATGGGTATTTATATTTGCGTGTGGGGACGTGTATGTATATACATGTGTATGGGGGTGGGTTAGGCCATTTCCTCCGTCTGTTTCCTTGCGCTACCTCGCAAACGCGGGAGACAGCGACAAAGCAAAATAAAGATAAAATGAAATATGTATATATGTATATGTGTGTGTGTGTGTGTGTGTGTGTGTGTGTGTGTGTGTGTGTGTGTGGCGGAGTGGCGGCGAGAATGATGAAGGTAGCATGTATGAATCTGTGCATGTGTATATATGTATATATTTGTGTATGTATATGTATGCATACGTTGAAATGCGTTGCATGTGTATATATGTATATGTCTGTGTATGTACATGTATGCATACGTTGAAATGTATAGGTATGTATAAGCGCGTGGGTGGGCGTTTATGTATATACATGTGTATGTGGGTGAGTTGGGCCATTCTTTCGTCTGTTTCCTTGCGCTACCTCGCTAACGCGGGAGACAGCGACAAAGTACAGTATTAATAATAATATTAATAATAATAATAATATTAATAATAATAATAATAATAATAATAATATTAATTATGATAATGATACATATATATATATATATATATATATATATGGGTGTGACCATGTCCTTGCTGGAGTTGCAGCCCAGTAGTTGAGGATGGGCTGGAGTTGTAGATCCAGCTGGCGTCACCGGACAGTATCTTGCTGGTTGCCATTTCCTTGGAATAGTAGCGGCTGTTGGTCTTGGAATAGTTGGGGCTGTTGGTCTGCTCAATCTTCCATTCGCGAGCCTACGTGTAGTTAGCGTGGCTGAAGGCGTCCCTCTACCTCTTATCAATCAGCAGGTTCACGTTCATATCTGGATGGAAGTGAAAGATTATATTGATAATATCTTGGTCTCCCCAGGTAATAGCCAATTTGACATGGTCACACCCATCGACAACGGTAACCTCCAGAAGACCGATTTCGACGATGAAGGCCTGCACTGTGGCTGAGAGATTGACTTGAGGAGGCAGAAGTGATATTGTGACAGTGATTGTGTCAGCGTCGCGTCGCCTCGCCGCAGTGTATCGAGACAGACTTCCCCAGAACCTTTAAAGGGGAAGTAAATGTTTATAGTTGTGTTAATGGAGTGATAGTTTTCATGCATGGTGTTTTTGACAAGAAAATAGTGAAGTTGGAGAAAAATGTAGCTTAGACATTGAAGCTTATTGACACAGTGGTGAAATTGATGAGAACTGCTATTGACGTTTGTGTGAATAAATTGTACATTTCCTTTTCCATAGCCAGAGGTTGAACCATTATGTGACATTCATTTTTTTTCATTCATTTCAAGCTAAAAGTTTGTTTTCTAAATTGTTTCTTACATTTTTCATATGTATATATATGTATGTGTGTGTGTGTGTGTGTATGTGCATATGTGTGTGTGTGTGTGTGTGTGTGTATATGTATATATATATGTATATTATCCCTGGGGATAGGGGTGAAAGAATACTTCCCACGTATTCCTCGCGTGTCGTAGAAAGCGACTAGAGGGGACGGGAGCGGGGGGCCGGAAATCCTCCCCTCCTTGTATTAACTTTCTAAAATGGGAAACAGAAGAAGGAGTCACGCGGGGAGTGATCATCCTCCTCGAAGGCTCAGAGTGGGGTGCCTAAATGTGTGTGGATGTAACCAAGATGTGAAAAAAGGAGAGATAGGTAGTAAGTTTGAGGAAAGGAACCTGGATGTTTTGGCTCTGAGTGAAACGAAGCTCAAGGGTAAAGGGGAAGAGTGGTTTGGAAATGTCTGGGGAGTGAAGTCAGGGGTTAGTGAGAGGACAAGAGCAAGGGAAGGAGTAGCAATACTCCTGAAACAGGAGTTGTGGGAGTATGTGATAGAATGTAAGAAAGTAAATTCTCGATTAATATGGGTAAAATTGAAAGTTGATGGAGAGAGGTGGGTGATTATTGGTGCATATGCACCTGGGCATGAGAAGAAAGATCATGAGAGGCAAGTGTTTTGGGAGCAGCTAAATGAGTGTGTTAGCGGTTTTGTTGCACGAGACCGGGTTATAGTGATGGGTGATTTGAATGCAAAGGTGAGTAATGTGGCAGTTGAGGGAATAATTGGTATGCATGGGGTGTTCAGTGTTGTAAATGGAAATGGTGAAGAGCTTGTAGATTTATGTGCTGAAAAAGGACTGATGATTGGGAATACCTGGTTTAAAAAGCGAGATATACATAAGTATACTTATGTAAGTAGGAGAGATGGCCAGAGAGCGTTATTGGATTACGTGTTAATTGACAGGCGTGCGAAAGAGAGACTTTTGGATGTTAATGTGCTGAGAGGTGCAACTGGAGGGATGTCTGATTATTATCTTGTGGAGGCTAAGGTGAAGATTAGTATGGGTTTTCAGAAAAGAGGAGTGAATGTTGGGGTGAAGAAGGTGGTGAGAGTAAGTGAGCTTGGGAAGGAGACCTGTGTGGGGAAGTACCAGGAGAGACTGTGTACAGAATGGAAAAAGGTGAGAACAATGGAAGTAAGGGGAGTGGGGGAGGAATGGGATGTATTTAGGGAATCAGTGATGGATTGCGCAAAAGATGCTTGTGGCATGAGAAGAGTGGGAGGTGGGCTGTTTAGAAAGGGTAGTGAGTGGTGGGATGAAGAAGTAAGAGTATTAGTGAAAGAGAAGAGAGAGGCATTTGGACGATTTTTGCAGGGAAAAAATGCAATTGAGTGGGAGAAGTATAAAAGAAAGAGACAGGAGGTCAAGAGAAAGGTGCAAGAGGTGAAAAAAAGGGCAAATGAGAGTTGGGGTGAGAGACTATCAGTAAATTTTAGGGAGAATAAAAAGATGTTCTGGAAGGAGGTAAATAGGGTGCGTAAGACAAGGGAGCAAATGGGAACTTCAGTGAAGGGCGTAAATGGGGAGGTGATAACAAGTAGCGGTGATGTGAGAAGGAGATGGAATGAGTATTTTGAAGGTTTGTTGAATGTGTCTGATGACAGAGTGGCAGATATAGGGTGTTTTGGTCGAGGTGGTGTGCAAAGTGAGAGGGTTAGGGAAAATGATTTGGTAAACAGAGAAGAGGTAGTAAAAGCTTTGCGGAAGATGAAAGCCGGCAAGGCAGCAGGTTTGGATGGTATTGCAGTGGAATTTATTAAGAAAGGGGGTGACTGTATTGTTGACTGGTTGGTAAGGTTATTTAATGTATGTATGACTCATGGTGAGGTGCCTGAGGATTGGCGGAATGCGTGCATAGTGCCATTGTACAAAGGCAAAGGGGATAAGAGTGAGTGCTCAAATTACAGAGGTATAAGTTTGTTGAGTATTCCTGGTAAATTATATGGGAGGGTATTGATTGAGAGGGTGAAGGCATGTACAGAGCATCAGATTGGGGAAGAGCAGTGCGGTTTCAGAAGTGGTAGAGGATGTGTGGATCAGGTGTTTGCTTTGAAGAATGTATGTGAGAAATACTTAGAAAAGCAAATGGATTTGTATGTAGCATTTATGGATCTGGAGAAGGCATATGATAGAGTTGATAGAGATGCTCTGTGGAAGGTATTAAGAATATATGGTGTGGGAGGCAAGTTGTTAGAAGCAGTGAAAAGTTTTTATCGAGGATGTAAGGCATGTGTACGTGTAGGAAGAGAGGAAAGTGATTGGTTCTCAGTGAATGTAGGTTTGCGGCAGGGGTGTGTGATGTCTCCATGGTTGTTTAATTTGTTTATGGATGGGGTTGTAAGGGAGGTAAATGCAAGAGTCCTGGAAAGAGGGGCAAGTATGAAGTCTGTTGGGGATGAGAGAGCTTGGGAAGCGAGTCAGTTGTTGTTCGCTGATGATACAGCGCTGGTGGCTGATTCATGTGAGAAACTGCAGAAGCTGGTGACTGAGTTTGGTAAAGTGTGTGGAAGAAGAAAGTTGAGAGTAAATGTGAATAAGAGCAAGGTTATTAGGTACAGTAGGGGTGAGTGTCAAGTCAATTGGGAGGTGAATTTGAATGGAGAAAAACTGGAGAAAGTGAAGTGTTTTAGATATCTGGGAGTGGATCTGTCAGCGGATGGAACCATGGAAGCGGAAGTGGATCATAGGGTGGGGGAGGGGGCGAAAATTTTTGGGAGCCTTGAAAAATGTGTGGAAGTCGAGAACATTATCTCGGAAAGCAAAAATGGGTATGTTTGAGGGAATAGTGGTTCCAACAATGTTGTATGGTTGCGAGACGTGGGCTATGGATAGAGATGTGCGCAGGAGGATGGATGTGCTGGAAATGAGATGTTTGAGGACAATGTGTGGTGTGAGGTGGTTTGATCGAGTAAGTAACGTAAGGGTAAGAGAGATGTGTGGAAATAAAAAGAGCGTGGTTGAGAGAGCAGAAGAGGGTGTTTTCAAATGGTTTGGGCACATGGAGAGAATGAGTGAGGAGAGATTGACCAAGAGGATATATGTGTCGGAGGTGGAGGGAACGAGGAGAAGAGGGAGACCAAATTGGAGGTGGAAAGATGGAGTGAAAAAGATTTTGTGTGATCGGGGCCTGAACATGCAGGAGGGTGAAAGGAGGGCAAGAAATAGAGTGAATTGGAGTCATGTGGTATACAGGGGTTGACGTGCTGTCAGTGGATTGAAGCAAGGCATGTGAAGCGTCTGGGGTAAACCATGGAAAGCTGTGTAGGTATGTATATTTGCGTGTGTGGACGTGTGTATGTACATGTGTAGGGGGGGGGGGGTGGGGCCATTTCTTTCGTCTGTTTCCTTGCGCTACCTCGCAGACGCGGGAGACAGCGACAAAGTATAAAAAAAAAAAAAAAAAAAAATATATATATATATATATATATATATATATATGTATCATTATCATTATTAATATTATTATTATTATTATTATTATTATTAATATTATATATATATATATATATATATATATATATATATATATATATATATATATATATATATATATATATACATAAACACGCGCATATACATACCTATACATTTCAACGTATGCATACATATACATACACAAACATATACATATAAACACATTATTCTCTCCGCTACCCCGCCACACATACACACACACAGATACATATATATATATATATAAATATATATATATATATATATATATATATATATATATATATATATATATATATATATATATATATTCCATGTTTGGTATTCCATGTGTGGCGAGGTGGCGATGGGAATGAATAAAGGCATTGTGAATTGTGTGCATGGGTATATATGTATGTGTCTGTGTGTGTATATATATGTGTACATTGAGATGTATAGGTATGTATATTTGCGTGTGTGGACGTTTATGTATATACATTTATATGGGGGTGGGTTGGGCCATTTTTTTCGTCTGTTTCCTTGCGCTACCTCGCAAACGCGGGTGACAGCGACAAAGCAAAACAAATGAATAAATAAATATATATATATATATATATATATATATATATATATATATATATATATATATATATATATATATATATATATATATATATATATATATATATATATTCCTATGAGTCCACGGGGAAAATGAAACACGAAAAGTTCCCAAGTGCACTTTCGTGTAATAATCACATCATCAGGGGAGACACAAGAGAGAAATATAACAGTTATATTTCTGTCCAAATTCACATGTTTACCAAATGGCGTCCTAGCTTCGTCTCTTTGATGTATATCTACTGACTGTTATATTTCTCTCTTGTGTCTCCCCTGATGATGTGATGATCACACGAAAGTGCACTTGGGAACTTTTCGTGTTTCATTTTCCCCGCGGACTCAGGAATATCTTGATCACGCGGAAAAATTGTGATCCTTTCCAATATATTTACATATATATATATATATATATATATATATATATATATATATATATATATATATATATATATATATACATATATATATATAACTTGGGTCTCTCTGTTTCTGATGTCACTGCCACTGAGGGGGGCTTGTGGAAAGCCGAAACTTCATTGGATTTGTAAATAAATCATTATGCCTCCGTCAAGGGTGATTTTCTAACCCTCATGATTTTGTCACGAGAATGTGCTCTTTTACTTTATATACATAAATAATTGTTTAACCTTTTACGAATCAATATATTCATCCCATGAATGTACTTAAATACTTTTCCACAGTATTGCTTAGTATGTACATTTCTAACTTATGTATCTGAATAGGAATTGTAAAGGCAAAAGAACAACTAGTAATCAGTTGCACTTTGATAAGATAAATCTCCACTTTGAGAGTTTCAGTTATGCATGTTATAATTTGTCGAAGAAACCTGCCAGGAAAAAATTGCCTATTGCTGCCGGCGTAGCTGTCGTAAAAATGTTACTTTACCCAAAATTTTCATATCTAAGCAAGAATATCTTGGGGGAAGGGGGGGATTCTTGTTCTATTGGTTGTAACCCTCTGATGTAAAGGATGTGCACGACGTGTCCAGTAGTGAGAATTGTACTTCGTTATTACTGTCCCATACTCGTATTAAAGTTGTGAGACAAAATTGATTTCCAAGAATTATGATGTTCATGGAGGGCGATCGTAAAGAGAAAAGTGTTCTTAGTGTTACTTCAGGAAAGCAGTATAGCATATGGAACTCGTTTAATCTGAACTTTATCAGGAGTAGCATCATAACGCTGGATGGAGGGTTTAAGGGAGACCAAACATAATGAGAGCCACGTAAAAAATGGTATTACATCGGCAAGAGTTTGAATATGTGATATGGTTATTTACGCCCTTCGCCTTGAAGCAGTGACAGGCAATAAGCATATGACTCACATAGTCATAGATCAATTAACATTATCTTCGTGGTAAAGTTTGAAAATTAATTTCTTTCAGATATCCGTTTGTTATCTTCCTTGGCAGATGCTGACTCAGAATGTTATAGACTAAGATTAAGACTCACGGAAGTTATTAATTAGATTACAAGAACTGTACTGTGTGAGGCTATATAACCTGCCATAGACTGAGGATCATTGAACTGATAATGGATAAACGTGCCACTCTTCACCATGCTATACGAGTTTTCGGAAGTTTTCGCATAAATCACCCTGAGCGCCGCTCCTTCCTCTTTCCCTGTCTGACTAGGCCCAACCTGTCGTTAACAAAAGCCTTTCTTTCTGCAGTCGACGCAACACACGTCACTCTTCTGAATACCCCCAATCCACACAGCTTTGCACCGGCCAATATCAAAGGTTTTGGAGTCTTTAGATTGTCCTATCCTCTCGACGTTATATCCTGTTGTAAAAGGTCATGTATTTTGTGACGCATAGGGTGTGAACCATAGCTAACGAAGGGGACATTTAAGTCCAGCAGAGCCACTGACACGAATGAACAGAAGCTGGTCCAGAGGGTACAATTATCAAAAATTTTCAGAAATGTTACCAGCAAACTGTCCGCTATCAACATAAAAAGAAAATGATTGTCCGGTAAAAAAAAATTATGGTAAAAATAGGAGGCAAAACATCAAGTCTTTTTGAAATTCCTGATAAAAGTTGATTTAATTCGGCGGAGTTGAGGAAAACTTATTTCTTTTTTTAAGGCGACTTCGCTCAGATCAATTTCCCCTGCGCAAAATGAATGAAAAATAAATGTACCTAAAAGCAAGAACGAAATGCGGAGCGGTGGTCGCCACGTCCAAATTAAGTTTCATAACGGCAGGGAAAGTTACATGACAGCCCAACACAATGCCAGCACACAGCCACAGCATTTATACATATTCTCCATAATATCCAACGATTGCTGAGTCGTAAACCCCAAAGGTTCAGGAGAAAAGTATATTATCATATGAAAAAAAAAAAAAATCGAAGTTCAATTATTCACTGCCTTTGCAGGTTTTTCTGTTTTTGTTTTTTCGCGCCCTTTTCTAACATAAAATGGAAACATTTCTCATATGAAAAAAAAAAAAATGCTAATAGGAATGTAAGGCAAAAATGAGGCAATTTAGATGGTAAGATCAATAGGCAAATTAATCTAATGTGAATGTGATTAAAGATAAATCTATGGTAAATCAGGCATTTAGATATGTATGAATAAAGAGATACAGCCATGTAAGATGTTTTTTAATTTGCATTGCCTTCACCGAAGTTAGCGTTCCTTCGTATTCCTGTATTGTATAAAGAAAAGAGACATACACGTCGTGTGGTATGCAGAAAACATCACACGTAATTCTTAAATTAAAATTGAAAGCTGGGAAGTATAGATACACAGAAAATGTGACATTTATTATACTGTGAAGTGTGTAAAATGATCTTTGCAAGCATGCAATCATTATCATATAAAGGTATGGTAATGAGACTAAAACCCTCTTGATAAACGTGTCCATGTCAGGCATATATCACCAAAGACGTTTGTGCAGGCATTACATAACACCAAAGATGTTCGTGAGATTTTAAAAGCAGAAAATGTCGAATGCAGCCCTTACTCTGCTAAACCTAACATCATTTATGATGCTAAACACATACCGAAAGTACAGATCGTCACCTGTACATACAGAATGTGTTTACCATTACAAAAGAAGGCGATGAACTTGGCACAGTAAGACAAACCATGCAGCAATATCGTCGAAAATATGAAACCAGTAAAATACAAGTCCTGAATAGGGAAAGACGTAATTCCTTTAAGTCACTGAGAAAGATCATGTTCAAATACTGTCAACACTGGGCTTATCATGTAATAATTTGTGAATGGCTCGAATCACACACACTATATCTTCAAGAATATGGAGACAATAATCTTTCGAGAAATGCTAAGCCAGCAACTCGGCAATGGCCTGCGAGGGACATATATCTCGATTATTACCTTAGCAACTGGAACAAAATGTTCTCCCTTGTAACAGTAACCGTTGCGCCAATATTCTAGACACTGATAACTGTGCAGTACATTGACGCTACCTATGTCCTGGACGACATGAACTGTGCTGGTGGTGTAAAGGACGAGGTAGTAGGGATGGTGGATTCCTTGCTGCTACATCGGACGTGTACAGGTTCAAGTTATGTGGGATTATTGCGTTATCTACAATTGCAGGAGACACCAAGACCTGCTGAGTGACTCGACACACTCGAATAACCAACATTTCCCATTCGTCATTTGCTTTTCCCTTAACCAAAGCGCTATACTCATTCGTATCGTTTTCTGTACACACACACACACACACACACACACACACACACACACACACGCACATATACACAAACACATACACTAACACACACACACATATGTATATGTATGTATTTAGGGAAGCAGTGATGGCTTCAGCAAAAAATGCCTCTGGCATGAGAAGCGTGGGAGGTGGGTTGATTAGAAAGGGTAGTGAGTGGTGGGATGAAGAAGTAAGATTATTAGTGAAAGAGAAGAGAGAGGCATTTGAACGATTTTTGCAGAGAAATAATGCAAATGACTGGGCGATATATAAAAGAAATAGGCAGGAGGTCAAGAGAAAGGTGCAAGAGGTGAAAAAGAGGGTAAATGAGAGTTGGCGTGAGAGACTATCATAAAATTCTAGGGAGAATGAAAAGATGTTTTGGAAGGAGGTAAATAAAGTGCGTAAGACAGGAACAAATGGGAACTTCAGTGAAGGGGGCTAGTGGGGAGGTGATAACAAGTAGTGGTGATGTGAGAAGGAGATGGAGTGAGTATTTTGAAGGTTTGTTGAATGTGTTTGATGATAGAGTTGCAGATATAGGGTGTTTTGGTCGAGGTGGTGTGCAAAGTGAGAGGTTTAGGGAGAATTATTTGGTAAACAGAGAAGAGGTAGCAAAAGCTTTGCGGAAGATGAAAGCCGGCAAGGCAGCGGGTGTGGATGGTATTTCAGTGGAATTTATTAAAAAAGTGGGTGACTATTGTTGACTGGTTGG
>NC_092238.1:41965449-41980449 GCF_036320965.1 Panulirus ornatus | reverse complement strand
TCTTATCCCCTTTGCCTTTGTACAATGGCACTATGCACGCATTCCGCCAATCCTCAGGCACCTCACCATGAGTCATACATACATTAAATAACCTTACCAACCAGTCAACAATACAGTCACCCCCTTTTTTAATAAATTCCACTGCAATACCATCCAAACCTGCTGCCTTGCCGGCTTTCATCTTCCGCAAAGCTTTCACTACCTCTCCTCTGTTTACCAAATCATTTTCCCTAACCCTCTCACTTTGCACACCACCTCGACCAAAACACCCTATATCTGCCACTCTATCATCAAACACATTCAACAAACCTTCAAAATACTCACTCCATCTCCTTCTCACATCACCACTACTTGTTATCACCTCCCCATTTGCGCCCTTCACTGAAGTTCCCATTTGCTCCCTTGTCTTACGCACTTTATTTACCTCCTTCCAGAACATCTTTTTATTCTCCCTAAAATATATATATATATATATATATATATATATATATATATATATATATATATATATATATATATATATATATATATATCCCTGGGGATAGGGGAGAAAGAATACTTCCCACGTATTCCCTGCGTGTCGTAGAAGGCGACTAAAAGGGGAGGGAGCGGGGGGCTGGAAATCCTCCCCTCTCATTATTTTTTTTTAATTTTCCAAAAGAAGGAATAGAGAAGGGGGCCAGGTGAGGATATTCCCTTAAAGACCCAGTTCTCTTTTCTTAACGCTACCTCGCTAACGCGGGAAATGGCGAATAGTTTGAAAGAAGAAAAAAAAAAAAAAATATATATATATATATATATATATATATATATATATATATATATATATATATTGCTTAAGATGAAATGCTGATGATAAAGAACTGTCATATCGGTGATCACAATAGTAACCTTTATAATTCTGAAACGCATGAAAGACTCGGCGAGTTATTGCTTCAACCTCTGAAATGTTCGAAACATTCACTTACGCTGATGGAAAATGTTAGAGGCGCTCCGTCTGAAACTTTATGGGCAAAAAGCTATGTCTCGTATCATCGTAAAATTTAGATCCTGCAGATGCTAAATGTAGGCAATATGATACTACTTTTCCTTTATACTCTCAATCACGAAGTCGCGCTTAATCGACACTGTGAAGCAAGGACGTTGACGATGATGATATGACAATTATTCTTGAGAGGGAATTCATTATTAAGTCTCTGGCTCTACAGTGCTTAGTAACTAGATCTAAGTTCAATGCTGCTGATCACTGTATACTTTATTGTTGAATGGCATGAAGACTCATATAGAGAGGAGGGAAGACGCAGCGGAATTTTAGAGAAAGAAGGTTTTGCTTGTCAGCTGCTGGGTCATAAGTTTTTCACTGTTCGTGAAATTATGCAGGAGCTGCAGTGCTTCGCTAATGAAGATGAAATCATGCGTAACAAAAAGTTAAAGGAAGTGGAAAATGGGAAAAGAAAAGGCATTTACGTCCGAGTCAAAGAATTTTCAAGCGCAATAATCTTTACCTCCAGAGTCTGAAGGATGTTTGGAGTTTGAAGGAGACGGAAGTGTTCCCAACAAAGGTGCAGAGGTTGTAAAAAGAGGCTAAACTTAAGACTTATACGAGAAACTATTTTTTGATAAGTGCAACGAGGAATAAAAAGTAGCATGACTCACACGTCTCTCCATTTCTGCGAGGCGAGGTGGGTTAAGGGATGCAGCACAACGTAACATAGATGATGCATCGCTAAGCTTGATATTAGAGCCCAAATTAAAGTTGAGCTGTTACTAGAATGGCTAAATGAGTATGATTATGAAATAACTGTTCTTAGTACATGTGTATGACTTCCTGTCTGAATATAGCAGATCTACGGATCTGTTCCAGAAGACTGTACACATATTCAGAAACCAAAGAATATATGTTTTTGCTGCAAGATGCATCAGATCTTTGTTGTGGCGAGATCTGAACACACGTAACCAAATTATTTTCTCTAACCAAACTACAGGTAAGTTACAAATGTCTGACATCTTCTGCTATGATAAACAGCTTCGAATTGACCCATTGGTCTGCTTTGTTTATATTCCTTTGTACTTTGTGTTATCATGTATTATATTATATTTCATAGCAGCAACATTCTCGTGTTGCATTATCTTTCAAGTAGAAGATTCATGTACTGTTGATCCAAGCAACAGAAACATAGCCCTCTGACTCAAACAACGGAGACATTCTTTTGATCCATGTATGTAAGATAGACTAATCTTGGGGATAGTGAGCAGACAATGACAGGGAAGCTTCATACTACTGCCGTACACAAGCACGGCGACAGCTGACCATAAAGCAGACTAAGCAACCCTCCTGATCGTGATGAGTAGTAAACACAGGACACTGTAGCTGGAATGGGAGGAAAACATAGGGAGACATTCGACTTACACCACATTCAACCAGCCGAAATAGATATATCATAGGTTACTATGTCAGGTGTCCAGGACGCAGTTTGTGATGCGGAACTGCGTTAAAAGGTCATTCCTGCACACACAGTTTATGAAGTGACCTCCTGAAAATCTTACAGGATCTGCTATTGCCCCAGGCAGGCAATGCCAGAGGGTGAGATGGCTTCTCCGCGATGGTACAGGATGAACAGTGGCCCGGTAGCTCTGCTGGTTCGAGGAAAACGTGCTGGCTAACAAGCTTGGCTGTCTTACAAAACGATCATTTATCTGGAGAGTGTGTGTGAGGATAACACACTCTCTCTCTCTCTCTCTCTCTCTCTCTCTCTCTCTCTCTCTCTCTCTCTCTCTCTCTCTCTCTCTCTCTCTCTCTCTCTCTCTCTCTCTCTCTCTCTCTCTCTCTCCTCCGTTCTATTGCAGTTCAGACTTTGGAATGCTTGGAATTCAGCCGTGGGAATGGACACGATGGTATCTTGATATGAATTCAACTCCTGATGGAGACTCCCGCGCGAGGCATCTCTCAGTTGTTAACCTGATCAACAATGTTCGCTCGCCGTATGTGTAAGGTGACCCTTATGTTGTGAAATAGGTCAACATTAACTATGAAGTTTTGATTTTGAAAAATAGATTATGGATTGATTGAAAAGAAGAGTAACATCATCATGCCTATAAGGTGATGAGGCCCAAGGAAATATCTAGTAGCATGTATAATGCAACATTTACTTAATTCAACCAAGTATCTCTATCAAGATGCATGTATAGCAGGGGAATATCTATCAAGCTCTACCAAATGATATGTGTTGCAGGGAAACATCTGTTAAGCTCTACCATGTAGCATGTGTAGCAGGGAAACATTTGTTAAGCTCTACTAAGTAGCATGCGTAGGAGGGAACATGTTAAGCTCTCCCAAGTAGCATGCGTAGCAGGGAAACATCTGTTAAGCTCCATCAAGTAGCATGTGTAGCAGGGAACATCTGTTAAGCTCTACTAGTTTCATATGTGGCAGGGGAACATCTTTTAAGCTCTATCAAGGAGTATGCTGCAGCTGCAAAATCAAGTTCAAGATGTAATAGGTGTCTCTTAATGGAAAGCATTCTACAACAGAATTTACTTTCAATAACCTTAATTAGTCATGATATACCTTCATGTATATACTGATCAATATAACCCTAACTCCTTATTCAACCTGATGTACAGCATCCATGATGAGATCTCAGAGAGTTCAAAATTCTGAAACAGAAATGACCAAAAAGATAAGGTTTACTGAGACATAAATGTTCTTTATCATGATAGGAAAAATACTTGATACAGGCATTTTCTTTATCCATACCAACTTCTATCCTCTTAAGTGGCTTCTAAAAAGTACGCCATAAACAATCAAGGAACGAGTTAATTTCTGTAATAACACAAGGGTTAAAAAACAAAACTAAAGTTCCCGAGATACACATATTATACCTTACGTCCTCATTCACAAAGAAAAATGAATTTTTTGTGGAAAGCAATTAATCACTACTTTGTATCTCAAACTGATCACTTCTACTTCTAAAGTGAGATTTATATGAGCATCGTTACTAAAGACGAGGTTTGAATTTTGTTTGTGTTATGTAAATGACTCGACAGCCCTTGGTAAATTTATGCAGGAGTTGCAAGCCTTCAGAAGTAAATCTTAAATCTTGTGTACCAAAAGTTGACGGAACCGAAAGTTTGTGCGTGTAAAGAGAGAATTCTAAGGGTTGAATGAACAGTTTTCGAGGGAGGCATAGGTCGCTCAGATAGTTAGGATGAAAAGTTCCAGGCAACCGAAAAATGCATACCTAGATAAAACTGAAAGACAATCTTTGTTTTACACTGAGACACAAATATATTTAGATAAAAGACTTCTCGAGTTGTGTTTTCTCATCAAGATGCATCGGAACTTCATGATCTTACGCACAAAGGAACATCACTGCTGGTCAGGTCACGATAACAAAACAACAGAATATCCTATTCAGACTTGCATTGATGCAGTCTTATCTGGAGATGTAACCTAACCATGTTGTGTCATAAGGCAGCCAGTGGGAGTTTTGATGGTGGTAATCCTTCCCTTTTGGTATAAATATCCTTTATCATTCATTTCACTGAACATTCCTGTTCTTCACAGTTTTGGGACCGCTCAATTTAAGCATAATACCCTTGTCACATTCGCAGAGCGAAATCCTCCTCTATCTAATCCTGTATGACTTTAAGAACTGGAGGAGAACAGTAAACACCATGATACTCCCTCCTGACGAATGACTTTTGAAGTGAAAGACATTGAAGTGTGTTAAACGTTCCCATTGAGTTACGCAGGATTTAACAATATTGGCATGACTGCATATATATGGGACATGCGTGCAAATACGGTTGATCGTCTGACATTATTCATGCATGGTGAGGAACGTATATAATATCTTTATTTATTTATTATGCTTTGTCGCTGTCTCCCGCGTTAGCGAGGTACCGCAAGGAAACAAACGAAAGAATGGCCCAACACACCCACATACACATGTATATACATACATGTCCACACACGCACATAAACATACCTATACGTCTCAACGTAGGCATATATATACACACACAGATATATACATATATACAAATGTACAAAATTCATACTGTCTGCCATTATTCCTTCCCGTCGCCACCCCACCACACATGAAATGACAACACCCTCCCCCCAAGTGCGCGAGGTAGCGCTAGGAAAAGACAACAAAGGCCACATTCGTTCACACCGAGTCTCTAGCTGTCATGTATAATGCACCGAAACCACAGTTCCCTTTCCACATCCAGGCCCCAGAGAACTTTCCATGGTTTACGTCAGGCGCTTCATATGCCCTGGTTCAATCCATTACAGCAATTCGACCCCGGTATACCACATCGATCCAACTCACTCTATTTTTTGCAAGCCTTTCACTCTCCTGCTTGTTCAGGTCCCGATCGCTCAAAATCTTTTTCAATCCATCTTTCCACCTCCAACTTGGTCTCCCACTTCTCCTCGTTCCCTCCACCTTCGACACATATATCCTCTTTTTCAATCTTTCCTTACTCATTCTCTCCATGTGACCAAACCATTTCAAAACACCCTCTTCTGATCTCTCAACCACACTCTTTTATTTCCACACATCTCTCTTACCCTTTCATTATTTACTCGATCAAACCACCTCACACCACATATTGTCCTCAAACATCTCGTTTCCAGCACATCCATCTTCCTCCGCACAACTCTATCTATAACCCATGCCTCGCAACCATATAACATTCTTAGAACCACTATCCTTCAAATATACCCATTTTTGCTTTCCAAGGTAACGATTTCCACTTCCACACACTTTTTCAACGCTCCCAGACCTTTCGCCCCCTCCCCCACCCTATGATTCACTTCCGCTTCCATGGTTCCAACAGCTGCCAAATCCACTCACAAATATCTAAAAACTTCACTTCCTCCAGTTTTTCTCCATTCAAACTTTCGTCCCACTTGACTTACCCCCCAAACCTAAGGTACATAATAACCTTGCTCTTATTCACATTTACTCTGAGGTTTCTTCTTTCACATCCTTTACCAATATCAGCCACCAGCTTCTGCAGTTTCTCACACGAATCAGCCACCAGTGCTGTATCATCAGCGAACAAAAACTGATTCACTTTCCAATCTCTCTCATCCACAACACACTGCACACTTGCCCCTCTTTCCAAAACTCTTTCATTCACGTCCCTAACAGCCCCAGCCATAAACAAATTAAACAACCATGGAGACATCACGCATCCCTGCCGCAAATCAACATTCATTGAGAACCAATCATTTTCCTCTCTTCCTACTCGTACACATGCCTTACATCCGCGATAAACACTTTTCACTGCTTCTAGCAACATGCCTCCCGCACCATATATTCTTAATACCTTCCACAGATCATCTCTATCAACTCTATCATATGCCTTCTCCAGATCCATAAATGCTACATACAAATCCATTTGCTTTACTAAGTATTTCTCACATACATTCTTCAAAGCAAACACCTAATCCACACATCCTCTACCACTTCTGAAACCACACTGTTCTTCCCCAATCTGATGCTCTGTACATGCCTTCACCCTCTCAATCAATACCCTCCTATATAACTTCACAGATATACTCAACAAACTTACACCTCTGTAATTTGAGCACTCACTTATATCCCCTTTGCCTTTGCACAATGGCACTATGCAAGCATTTCGCCAATACTCAAGCACCTCACCATGAGTCATACATACATTAAATAACTTTACCAACCAGTCGACAATACAGTCACCCCCTTTTTTAATAAATTCCACTGCAATACCATCCAAACCCGCTGCCTTGCCGGCTTTCATCTTCCGCAGTGATTTTACTACCTCTTCTCTGTTCACCAAATCATTGTCCCTAACCCTCACACTTTGCACACCACCGCGACCAAAATACCCTATATCTGCCACTCTATCATCAAACATATTCAACTAACTTCAAAATACTCACTCCATTTCCTTCTCACATCGTCACTACTCGTTATCACCTCGCCATTAGCCCCCTTCACTGATGTTCCCATTTGTTCCCTCATCTTACGCACTTTATTTACCTCATTCTGAAACATCTTTTTATTCTCCCTAAAATCTAATGATACTCTCTCACCCCAACTCTCATTTGCCCTTTTTTTCACCTCTTGCACCTTTCTCTTGACCTGTTGCCTCTTTCTTTTATACATCTCCCAGTCATTTGCATTATTTCCCGCAAAAATCGTCCAAATACCTCTCTCTTCTCTTTCACTAATAATCTTACTTCTTCGAATCTGCCCACCTCCCACGCTTCTCATGCAACAAACATCTTTTGCGCAACCCATCACGGCTTCACTGAATACATCCCATTCCTCTCCCACTCCCCATACGTCCTTTGTTCTCACCTTTTTCCATTCTATTCTCATTCTCTCCTGGCACTTCCTCACAAAAGTCACCTTCCCAAGCTCACTTACTCGCATTACTCTCTTCACCCCAACATTCTGCTTTTCTGAAAACCTCTACATACCTTCACCTTCGCGTCTGGAGAAATGTCTGATCATTATCTTGTGGAGGCGAAGGTAAATATTTGTAGAGGTTTACAGAAAAGAAGAGAGAATGTTGGAGTGAAGAGTGTGGCAAGAGTAAGCGAGCTTAGGAAGGGGATTTGTGTGAGGAAGTACCAGGAAAGACTGTGTGCTGAATAGAAAAAGGTAAAAGCAAAGGACGTAAAAGGAGTGGGGACGGAATGGGATGTATTTAGGGAACCAGTGATTGCTTGCACAAAAGATGCTTGTGGCATGAGAAGTGTGGGAGGTGGGCAGATTAGAAAGGGTAGTGAGTGATGGGATGAAGAAGTAAGATTATTAGTGAAAGAGAAGAGAGAGGCATTTCGACGATATTTGCAGGGAAATAGTGCAAATGACGGAAAGATGTATAAAACAAAGAGGCAGGAGGTCAAGAGAAAGGTGCAAGAGGTGAAAAGAGGGCAAATGAGTGTTGGGGTGAAAAGAGTATCATTAAATCTTAGGGAGAGTAAAACATCTTGGAAGGAGATAAATAAAGTGCCTACGACAAGAAAACAAATGGGAACATCGGTGAAGAGGGCAAATGGGGAGGTGATAACAGTAGTGGTGAAGTGAGGAGCTGAGTGAGTAATTTGAAGGTTTGTTGAATGTCTTAGTTGATAGAGTGGCAGATATAGGGTGTTTTGGTCGAGGTGGTGTGCGAAGTGAGAGGGTTAAGGAGAATGATTTGGGAAACAGAGAAAAGATAGTAAAAGCTTTGCGGATGATCAAAGCTGGCAAGGCAGCGGGTTTGATGGTATTGCAGTGGAATTTGTTAAAAAAAGGGGGTGACTGTGTTGTTGACTGATTGGTAAGGATATTGATTGTATGTATGATTCATCGTGAGTTGCCTGAGAATTGGCGGAATGCAGCCATAGTGCCATTGTACAAAGGCACTACCTTTCACAGAGCATCTCGATCAACTCTATCATATGCCTTCTCCAGATATATAAATACTACATACAAATCGATTTGCTTTTCTAAGTATTTCTCACATACATTCTTCAAATCAAACACGATCTACACATCCTCTACCACTTCTGAAACCACACTGCTCTTACCCAATCTGATGTTCTATGCATGCCTTCACCCTCTCAGTCAATACCCTCCCATATAATTTCTCAGGAATACTCAACACACTTATACCTCTGTAATTTGAGCACTCACTCTTATCCCCTTTTCCTCTGTACAATGGCACTATGCAAACATATCGCCAATCCTCAGGCACCTCACCATGAATCATACATACATTAAATAACCTTACCAACCAGTCAACAATAGAGTCACCCCCTTTTTTAATAGATTCTACTGCAATACCATCCAAACCCGCTACCTTCCCGGCTTTCATCTTCCGCAAAGCTTTTACTACCTCTTCTCTGTTTACCAAAACATTTTCCATAACCCTCTCACTTTCCACACCACCTCGACCAAAACACCCTATATCTGCCACTCTATCATCAAACGCATTCAACAAACCTTCAAAATACTCACTCCATCTCCTTCTCACATCACCACTTATTGTTATCACCTCCCGTTAGCCCCCTTCACTGAAGTTCCAATTTGCTCCCTTGTCTTACTCACTTTATTTACCTCCTTCCAAAACATCTTTTTATTCTCCCTAAAATTTAATCATACTCTCTAACCCCAACTTTCGTTTGCCTTCTTTTTCACCTCTTGCACCTTTCTCTTGACCTCCTGCCTCTTTCTTTTATACATCTCCCACTCATTTGCATTTTTCCCTGCAAAAATCGTCCAAAAGCCTCTCTCTTCTCTTTCACTAATAATCTTACTTCTTCATCCCACCACTCACTACCCTTTCTAATCAACCGACCTCCAACGCTTCTCATGCCACAAGCATCTTTTGCACAAGCTATCACTGCCTCCATAAATACATCCCATTACTCCCCCACTCCCCTTACCTCCTTTGTTCTCACCTTTTTCCATTCTGTACTCAGTCTCTCCTGGTACTTCCTCACACAAGTCTCCTTCCCAAGCTCACTTACTCTCACCACTCTCTTCACCCCAACATTCTCTCTTCTTTTCTGAAAACCCCCACAAATCTTCACCTTCGCCTCCACAAGATAATGATCAGTCATCCCTCCAGTTGCACCTCTCAGGACATTAACATCCAAAAGTCTCTCTTTCGCGCGCCTATCAATTAACACGTAATCCAGTAACGCTCTCTGGCTATCTCTCCTACTTACATACGTATACTTATGTATATCTCGCTTTTTAAACCAGGTATTCCCAATCATCAGTCCTTTTTCAGCACTTAAATCTACAAGCTCTTCTCCATTTCCATTTACAACACTGAACACCCCATGTATACCAATTATTCCCTCAACTGCCACATTACTCATCTTTGCATTCAAATAACCCATCACGATAACCCAGTCTTGTTCATCAAAACCACTAACACACTCATTCAGCTCCTCCCAAAACACTTGCCTCTCATGATCTTTCTTCTCATGCCCAGGCACCAATAATCACCCATCTCTCTCCATCAACTTTCAGTGTTACCCATGTCAATCTGGAATTTACTTTCTTACAGTCTATCACATACTCCCACCACTCCTGTTTCAGGAGTAGTGCTACTCCTTCCCTTGCGCTTGTCCTCTCACTAACCCCTGACTTTACTCCCAAGACATTCCCAAACCACTCTTCCCCTTTACCCTTGAGCTTCGTATCACTCAGGGCCAGAACATCCAGGTTCCTTTCCTCAAGCATACTACCTATCTCTCCTTTTATCTCATCTTGGTTACATCCGCACACATTTAGACACCCCCAATCTGAGCCTTCGAGGATGATGAGCACTCCTCGCGTGATTCCTTCTATTGTTTCCCCTTTTAGAAAGTTAAAATATAAGGAGGGGAGGGTTTCTAGCCCCCCGCTCCCGTCCCCTTTAGTCGCCTTCTACGACACGGGAGGAATGCGTAGGAAGTATTCTATGTGAGAAATACTTAGATAAGCAAATGGATTTGTATGTAGCATTTATGGATCTGGAGAAGGCATATGATAGAGTTGATGGAGATGCTCTTTGGGAGGTATAAATAATATATGGTGTGGGAGGGAAGTTATTAGAAGCAGTGAAAAGTTTTTATCGAGGCTGTAAGGCATGTGCATGTGTAGGAAGAGAGGAAAGTGATTGGTTCTCAGTGAATGTAGGTTTGCGGCAGGGGTGTGTGATGTCTCCATGGTTGTTAAATTTGTTTATAGATGAGGTTAGTATGGAGGTGAATGCAAGAGTTTTGGAAAGAGGGGCAAGTATGAAGTCTGTTGTGGATGAGAGCTTGGGAAGTGAGTCAGTGGTTGTTCGTTGATGATAGGCGCTGGTGGCTGATTCATGTGAGAAACTGCAGAAGTTGGTGACTGAGTTTGGTAATGTGTGTGAAAGAAGAAAGTTGAGAGTGAATGTGAATAAGAGCAAGGTTATTAGGTACAGTAGGGTTGAGGGTCAAGTCAATTGGGAGGTAAGTTTGAATGGAGAAAAACTGGAGGAAGTAAAGTGTTTTAGTTATCTAGTAGTGGATCTGGCAGCGGATGGAACTATGGAAGCTGAAGTGAATCATAGGGTGGGGGAGGGGGCGAAAATCCTGGGAGCCTTGAAGAATGTGTGGAAGTCGAGAACATTATCTCGGAAAGCAAAAATGGGTATGTTTGAAGGAATAGTGGTTCCAACAATGCTTTATGGTTGCGAGGCGTGGGCTATGGATCGAGTCGTGCGCAGGAGGGTGGATGTGCTGGAAATGAGATGTTTGAGGACAATGTGTGGTGTGAGGTGGTTTGATCGAGTAAGTAATGTAAGGGTCAGAGAGAGTGTGTGAAATAAAAAGAGTGAGGATGAGAGAGCAGAAGAGGGTGTTTTGAAATGGTTTGGTCATATGGAGAGAATGAGTGAGGAAAGATTGACCAAGAGGATGTATGTGTCGGAGGTGGAGGGAACGAGGAGAAGTTGGAGACCGAATTGGAGGTGAAAAGATGGAGTGAAAAATATTTTGAGTGATCGGGGCCTGAAACATGCAGGACGGTGAAAAGCGTGCAAGGAATAGATTGAATTGGAACGATGTGGTATACCGGGGTCGACGTGCTGTCAACGGATTGAACTAGGGCACGTGAAGCGTCTGGGGTAAACCATGGAAAGTTGTGTGGGGCCTGGATGTGGAAAGGGAGCTGTGGTTTCGGTGCATAATTACATGACAGCTAGAGACTGAGTGCGAACGAATGTGGCCTTTGTTGTCTTTTCCTATCGGTACCTCGCACACCTGAGGGGGGAGGGGGTTGTTATTCCATGTGTGGCGAATTGGCGATGGGAATAGATAAAAGCAGACAGAATGAATTATGTACATGTGTATATACGTATGTACATGTGTATATCTGTGTGTGTATATATATATGTATACATTGAGATGCATAGGTATAGATATTTGCGTGTGTGGACGTGTATATATATACATGTGTATGTGGGTAGGCTGGGCCAATCTTTCGTCTGATTTCTTGCGTAACCTCGCTAGCGCGGGAGACGGCGACAGAGCAAAATAAATAAATAAACAGATTGAATAAATATAAATAATATATATATATATATATATATATATATATATATATATATATATATATATATATATCTTTTTTTTTTGCTTTGTCGCTGTCTCCCGCGTTTGCGAGGTAGCGCAAGGAAACAGACGAAAGAAATGGCCCAACCCACCCCCATACACATATATATACAAACACGTCCACACACGCAAATATACATACCTACACAGGTTTCCATGGTTTACCCCAGACGCTTCACAATCCCTGATTCCAATCCACTGACAGCACGTCAACCCCGGTATACCACATCGATCCAATTCACTCTATTCCTTGCCCTCCTTTCACCATCCTGCATGTTCAGGCCCCAGTCACACAAAATCTTTTTCACTCCATCTTTCCACATCCAATTTGGTCTCCCACTTCTCCTCGTTCCCTCCACCTCCGACACATATATCCTCTTGGTCAATCTTTCCTCACTCATTCTCTCCATGTGCCCAAACCATTTCAAAGCACCCTCTTCTGCTCTCTCAACCACGCTCTTTTTATTTCCACACATCTCTCTTACCCTTACCTTACTTACTCGATCAAACCACCTCACACCACACATTGTCCTCAAACATCTCATTTCCAGCACATCCATCCTCCTGCGCACAACTCTATCCATAGCCCACGCCTCGCAACCATACAACATTGTTGGAACCACTATTCCTTCAAACATACTCATTTTTGCTTTCCGAGATAATGTTCTCGACTTCCACACATTCTTCAAGGCTCCCAGGATTTTCGCCCCCTCCCCCACCCTATGATCCACTTCCGCTTCCATGGTTCCATCCGCTGACAGATCCACTCCCAGATATCTAAAACACTTTACTTCCTCCAGTTTTGCTCCATTCAAACTTACCTCCCAATTGACTTGACCCTCAACCCTGCTGTACCTAATAACCTTGCTCTTATTCACATTTACTCTTAACTTTCTTCTTTC
Source organism: Panulirus ornatus (assembly GCF_036320965.1). Taxonomy (NCBI): domain Eukaryota; kingdom Metazoa; phylum Arthropoda; class Malacostraca; order Decapoda; family Palinuridae; genus Panulirus; species Panulirus ornatus. The sequence continues at coordinate 41,967,417 of NC_092238.1, read as the reverse complement.
ACACACTTTACCAAACTCAGTCACCAGCTTCTGCAGTTTCTCACATGAATCAGCCACCAGCGCTGTATCATCAGCGAACAACAACTGACTCACTTCCCAAGCTCTCTCATCCCCAACAGACTTCATACTTGCCCCTCTTTCCAAAACTCTTGCATTCACCTCCCTAACAACCCCATCCATAAACAAATTAAACAACCATGAAGACATCACACACCCCTGCCGCAAACCTACATTCACTGAGAACCAATCACTTTCCTCTCTTCCTACACGTACACATGCCTTATATCCTCGATAAAAACTTTTCACTGCTTCTAACAACTTGCCTCCCACACCATATATTCTTAATACCTTCCACAGAGCATCTCTATCAACTCTATCATATGCCTTCTTCAGATCCATAAATGCTACATACAAATCCATTTGCTTTTCTAAGTATTTCTCACATACATTCTTCAAAGCAAACACCTGATCCACACATCCTCTACCACTTCTGAAACCACACTGCTCTTCCCCAATCTGATGCTCTGTACATGCCTTCACCCTCTCAATCAATACCCTCCCATATAATTTACCAGAAATACTCAACAAACTTATACCTCTGTAATTTGAGCACTCACTCTTATCTCCTTTGCCTTTGTACAATGGCATTATGCACGCATTCCGCCAATCCTCAGGCACCTCACCATGAGTCATACATACATTAAATAACCTTACCAACCAGTCAATAATACAGTCACCCCCTTTTTAATAAATTCCACTGCAATACCATCCAAACCTGCTGCCTTGCAGGCTTTCATCTTCCGCAAAGATTTTACTACCTCTTCTCTGTTTACCAAATCATTTTCCCTAACCCTCTCACTTTGCACACCACCTCGACCAAAACACCCTATATCTGCCACTTTATCGTCAAACACATTCAACATACCTTCAAAATACTCACTCCATCTCCTTCTCACATCACCACTACTTGTTATCACCTCCCCATTTGCGCCCTTCACTGAAGTTCCCATTTGCTCCCTTGTCTTACGCACTTTATTTACCTCCTTCCAGAACATCTTTTTATTCTCCCTAAAATTTAATGATACTCTCTCACCCCAACTCTCATTTGCCCTCTTTTTCACCTCTTGCACCTTTCTCTTGACCTCCTGTCTCTTTCTTTTATACATCTCCCACTCAATTGCATTTTTTCCCTGCAAAAATCGTCCAAATGCTTCTCTCTTGTCTTTCAATAATAATCCTACTTCTTCATCCCACCACTCACTACCCTTTCTATTCAACCCACCTCCCACTCTTCTCATGCCACAAGCATCTTTTGCGCAGTCCATCACTGATTCCCTAAATACATCCCATTATTCCCCACTCCCCCTACTTCCATTGTTCTCACCTTTTTCCATTCTGTACTCAGTCTCTCCTGGTACTTCCTCACACAAGTCTCCTTCCCAAGCTCACTTACTCTCATCATCTTTTTTTTTTTTTTTTTTAATTTTCCAAAAGATGGAACAGAGAAGGGGGCCAGGTGAGGATATTCCCTCAAAGGCCCAGTCCTCTGTTCTTAACGCTACCTTGCTAACGCGGGAAATGGCGAATAGTTTGAAAAAAAAAAAAAAAATATATATATATATATATATATATATATATATATATATATATATATATATATATATATATATATATATATATATTATATTTATCTCTGGGGATAGGGGATTAAGAATACTTCCCTCGTATTCCCTGCGTGTCGTAGAAGGCGACTAAAAGGGGAGGGAGCGGGGGGCTGGAAATCCTCCCCTCTCGTTTTTTTTTTTAATTTTCCAAAAGAAGGAACAGAGGGAGCCAGGTGAGGATATTCCAAAAAAGGCCCAGTCCTCTGTTCTTAACGCTACCTCGCTAACGCGGGAAATGGCGAATAGTTTAAGAAAAAAAAATATATGTATATATATATATATATATATATATATATATATATAT
>NC_092238.1:41832949-41962949 GCF_036320965.1 Panulirus ornatus | reverse complement strand
GACCCACTCCCAGATATCTAAAACACTTCACTTCCTCCAGTTTTTCTCCATTCAAACTCACCTCCCAATTGACTTGACCCTCAACCCTACTGTACCTAATAACCTTGCTCTTATTCACATTTACTCTTAACTTTCTTCTTCCACACACTTTACCAAACTCCGTCACCAGCTTCTGCAGTTTCTCACATGAATCCGCCACCAGCGCTGTATCATCAGCGAACAACAACTGACTCACTTCCCAAGCTCTCTCATCCCCAACAGACTTCATACTTGCCCCTCTTTCCAAAACTCTTGCATTTACCTCCCTAACAACCCCATCCATAAACAAATTAAACAACCATGGAGACATCACACACCCCTGCCGCAAACCTACATTCACTGAGAACCAATCACTTTCCTCTCTTCCTACACGTACACATGCCTTACATCCTCGATAAAAACTTTTCACTGCTTCTAACAACTTGCCTCCCACACCATATATTCTTAATACCTTCCACAGAGCATCTCTATCAACTCTATCATATGCCTTCTCCAGATCCATAAATGCTACATACAAATCCATTTGCTTTTCTAAGTATTTCTCACATACATTCTTCAAAGCAAATACCTGATCCACACATCCTCTACCACTTCTGAAACCACACTGCTCTTCCCCAATCTGATGCTCTGTACATGCCTTCACCCTCTCAATCAGTACCCTCCCATATAATTTACCAGGAATACTCAACAAACTTATACCTCAGTAATTTGAGCACTCACTCTTATCCCCTTTGCCTTTGTACAATGGCACTATGCACGCATTCCGCCAATCCTCAGGCACCTCACCATGAGTCATACATACATTAAATAACCTTACCAACCAGTCAACAATACAGTCACCCCCTTTTTTGATAAATTCCACTGCAATACCATCCAAACCTGCTGCCTTGCCGGCTTTCATATTCCGCAAAGCTTTTACTACCTCTTCTCTGTTTACCAAATCATTTTCCCTAACCCTCTCACTTTGCACACCACCTCGACCCAAACACCCTATATCTGCCACTCTGTCATCAGACACATTCAACAAACCTTCAAAATACTCATTCCATCTCCTTCTCACATCACCACTACTTGTTATCACCTCCCCATTTACGCCCTTCACTGAAGTTCCCATTTGCTCCCTTGTCTTACGCACCCTATTTACCTCCTTCCAGAACATCTTTTTATTCTCCCTAAAATTTACTGATAGTCTCTCACCCCAACTCTCATTTGCCCTTTTTTTCACCTCTTGCACCTTTCTCTTGACCTCCTGTCTCTTTCTTTTATACTTCTCCCACTCAATTGCATTTTTTCCCTGCAAAAATCGTCCAAATGCCTCTCTCTTCTCTTTCACTAATACTCTTACTTCTTCATCCCACCACTCACTACCCTTTCTAAACAGCCCACCTCCCACTCTTCTCATGCCACAAGCATCTTTTGCGCAATCCATCACTGATTCCCTAAATACATCCCATTCCTCCCCCACTCCCCTTACTTCCATTGTTCTCACCTTTTTCCATTCTGTACACAGTCTCTCCAGATACTTCTTCACACAGGTCTCTTTCCCAAGCTCACTTACTCTCACCACCTTCTTCACCCCAACATTCACTCTTCTTTTCTGAAAACCCATACTAATCTTCACCTTAGCCTCCACAAGATAATGATCAGACATCCCTCCAGTTGCACCTCTCAGCACATTGACATCCAAAAGTCTCTCTTTCGCACGCTTGTCAATTAACACGTAATCCAATAACGCTCTCTGGCCATCTCTCCTACTTACATATATATATATATATATATATACATATATATGTATATATATATATATATATATATATATATATATATATATATATATATATATATATATATATATATATATATATATATATATATATATATATATATATATATATATATATATATATATATATATATATATATATAAATGTATATATAAATGTATATATATATATATATATACATATATATATATATATATATATATATATATATATATACATATACGAACACAGTGCATAGAAACGCGCACCTTCATAAAACACACAAACCTCCAACAGCCAGGATCGATCCCGGGACCCTTGTACAAGAGGCGGGAATGTTAACCGTTAGGCTATGGGCCTGGCTAACACGAAATAACTATTCGAATACTACATCGGTCATTTCCCAACAGGCGCACATAGTATTCCAATAGTTATATCCTGTTAGCCAGGCCCATAGCCTAGCGGTTAGCATTCCCACCTCTTGCACAGGGGTCCCAGGGTCGATCCTGGCTGTTGGAGGTTTGTATGTTCTATGAAGGTGCAAGTTTCTATGCACCATGTTCGTATTCATATACCTCCGCGTTGTACAGTTAGGTTCGGTAAAATGCTATCTGCTGGCTATGTGCGTCCTGTTGGGAAATGACCGGTGTAGACCCCGTTGCTCACCAACGTGAGACGGAGGGTATTCGAATACATAGTATTCGTATAGTTATTTAGTATTAGCCAGGCCCATAGCCCAGCGGTTAGCATTCCTGCCTCTTGCACAGGGGTCCTGGGTTCGATCCTGGCTGTTGGAGATATATATATATATGTATATATTTATGTGCGTGTGTGGACGTGTATGTATATACATGTGTATGTGGGTGGGTTGGGCCATTCTTTTGTCTGTTTCCTTGCGCTACCTCGCTAACGCAGGAGAAAGTATAATAAAAAATGATAGAAAATTATATATATATATATATATATATATATATATATATATATATATATATATATATATATATATATATATATATATATATATATCATACTTGATCGCCGTTTCCACTTAGCGCTAGAAACAGAAAATACGAAAGAGAGCATTTGCTTACATATATTCTATAGCTGTAATGTGTAATGTACCAAAACCACAGCTCCCTACCCACATCTAGGCCCCGCAGACCTTTCAATGGTTTACCCTGGACGCTTCAGGTGCCCTTGTTGTGCCCATTGACAACACGTCGACCCCAGTATACTCACCACATCTTTCCAATCCACCTTGTCTTGTACACCCCTTTCTCCCTCCTGCATGTTAGGCCTATTCCACGTACCTAGTTTACCGACCAAGAGAAAAGGATATATATATATATAGGAAACGCTAACTCAAACTAAGAAAAAGAGCATGTAATTTGCATGGCAGGTAATGATTGCAGGGTAGATTAAGAGTCTGTGCAAGTTTAGTGAGGATAATGCCGATATGAGCAGTAAGGAGTTTTTGCACAGTGGGACTGGAGCGTTCTTAAGCCAAGCTGAGGAGTGAAAGTGGTTCTATGGATGGAATTAGGTTGAGCTGGGTTTTCATACTTAATGAATCTATAACAATGGAAGTAATTAAGGAATTCCAGGCTGGTAATGGAGCTACAGATGTAACAGAAGATGAGACACGTGTGCGCTAGATAATCTCTGGGTACAGACAGTCTTTACCCTGAAGACTGGAAATGGAATTTGCTCTTGAATGGATTCATGATCTCAATTTGTGGATTTGTGATGCGTCACTGTCTCAGACATTAGTGTTTTTCTATTCGGTAAAAACAAGGAGTTCGGTGTGTACCCAGCCATTATCATAACAGGAATAATGTCAGAGTTCAAAAAGGTATAACATCTGAATTCAATTTTCAATTTCAATTCAGTATGACTCAGTTTTCAAGAAATCTACATATTCAGCGCTCGTGCTAAACCCACTTTTTTTTTCCTTTACATATTTACGACATTAAACACCTTATTGAAAAGTATCTGACCTCAGTCATTCTTGTTTCTTTAAGAAGCTATATAATACAAATGTATACTTGTGGAAACAAGGAAAACGTAAATGTTGGATATTTTAATCACATTTCCCGTGTTTGAACTTTAATCATCCGTTTTCATCTTCCTAAATTCATTCACGTTATGATTAGGGCAACGACAAAAATAAATTGCAAATACTTAATTGCATTCTGATTACAAGTAAAACATGCCAATTTTTGTGCCATGGTCTAAGATACATTGTCTTACTGACAAATAAATAGAAATTCCTTCTAAAAGGATGGTGTAAATATCTAGTTTGCATGATTCTGTTAAAGAACCGAAAATATGTAATGTTTAACATTACATATACTAGAGTCTTTACTCTGTGAGCACGATATGCAATCTCTCCAGCTGCTTGAGTGAATGACGACACTTTGAGCAGCAGATACGAGAGGAATAACTTCGAGGTTGAACATATCCCAGGTGTAAGCTGGGAGAATTACCAAGATATCAAACAGGAGGAGGAACAGACAGCCTATGGTATATACGAGTGGGAGAAATCTATCCTTCCCACTGTTTCCATTTCTCTCTCTCTCTCTCTCTCTCTCTCTCTCTCTCTCTCTCTCTCTCTCTCTCTCTCTCTCTCTCTCTCTCTCTCTCTCTCTCTCTCTCTCTCTCTCTCTCTTATTACGGCTAGTCTAATGGTGGTTTCGTGAAACTTGAATTAGTGTGACACAAAAAACAAAGAACTTCATTTTCCTCAGAACAAAGCTATTGAATAAGATACTCTGAACTTCGACAACTATTTCCTCGATCGTTATATTGGTATTTTTTTCTTTCGTTCTGTATTAACGATATCTTCACGAATGATAGTAAAAGAATACTAGCAAAAAGAAGAAGTCATTATTGTTGCGCACAACGCTGACCTGACGAGAAACTAAATACAGAACGAAGAAGTCTGATAATCACCAGATGACGTGTTGTCTGAAAGACTGTACCAAGTCGTCGTCTTCCAAGCAAGGCTTAAAGGGAAGACGAGGGTATGCGAAGAGTATTATGATCACAGTATCATTATCCACAATCATTAACATGTGCGTTCATGAAGGCTGGAGAGTACTTTCTGGATGTTATGGTGAATACTACTGAACGAGCAAGAGATAAAAAGGAATACATAGAAAAAAGAGAAGAAGATTAGTGAAGTTATTTCATCATTATGAATTGACTGGTTCATCTGTCGATGGTGAGTATTACATAGTTGTCAGAATTCTTCATGAATATATCTTAGCGAAGATAGCATACCTCTGAAATGTTTCTAGTGCCTACCATAGATCAGACTGCATGGTGTATAAGCATCCATACAAGTCTATATTGTACACTGCTGCCTGAATGATATCAGTAGTTCTGCTCCATCCTCTTATATGAAAATATACTGGCATAAAATGAAGACTTTGTGAATGCAGAATATGTTCAGTAACCTGACATAAGCTTTTTTGTCGCAGTTGTCATCATAATAATGGAGGTGTTCACCTCCACCTCTCAAAATATCGAGAGATATTGTGGATTTTTGTTTGGTAAGAATGATAGATGGTTTGGATCCGTTGTTATATTTTGTTTTCGCGTTGTCTTACTTAACCAGCTCAGTGAACACGCAGGTCTTACTGAGGTATTTGTGTATGACGCTGGCTAGAACGTTAAACATTGCTTGACTTTCAGTTTGAAGGTAATGTTCTCATTGGGTGACATTCAATTTTCTGCTTGAGTTCAGGTATGAATACACTAGGAAGATATGTATCACAATTTCTAGATGAAGTGATAACATCAGCTTATATTTACGACAAATTAACCTTGGGTGAAGAAAGTTTTGCACATCTCAATAGCACAGAAACATTTTTTTTGTCTTTTTTATCCTGAGACTTTATAAGCGAGATACTTTCTCAACAAGACAAACAAACCAAGTTCTGTCGTACCCTGATCATGGTAGCTCAAAATAATGACCAATTAGGAGTCCATGCACCGCCGTGAGTGAGTTCTTGCCGCCCACGGGAGAGCTTGTGTTCCCTTCTTTTCACTCCAAGAGGATCGCGTCCAGGGCTCGAGGCTTGAGCTTTCCTTCAGGCGTCTCAACAGTCATCCGATACAAAAATCTATTTCCACATATGTCGCATGGCGTTCTCGTACCTTTAGTTTTAAGTCATGACAGAGGTAGAAAGATTGGCTACCAGCAACAAAACTGGCTATTATAGGAACCAAAGGAAGTGGAGGAAGATAAGATACATTAACCAGATCTTGGAAGCAATTATGAAGTGACTGCGGCAAACAGATGTTTAAGGCTTATTCCGCTTCAGACTCTTCAGTTCTGCTGAAACATCTGGGTAAACGATAAAGAATTTCATGCTCCGAAAGCGAAAAGAAAAAAGACAAATCTTAGACGCCAAGAAAAATCCTTTTCTTGTATTGCTTCTCAATGACTGGAACCCTAGCTGGTTAATCCTTGTCTTGCCCTTCAACGAAAACAGTCACTTACAGTACAAGCAGCACAATCATAAAACCATTTCTTTGCTTCACGGAAACTATCGCAAGAATGAAGGCCACAGAAGTAAGAAATGGAAACCAGACCAGAAGAAGTAGTAACCGTTACTAGGATGCACGTTTGATTACTATGTTCTGCCTACAATTCCACAGTATGCTAATGATACTAGGCTTTCGCTGCACCTGTGGAGAGGAGAGAGAGAGAGAGAGAGAGAGAGAGAGAGAGAGAGAGAGAGAGAGAGAGAGAGAGAGAGAGAGAGAGAGAGAGAAGCTACGCATCCGTTTGTAAGCGTAAGAGTGCGTCTATGTGTAATTACTTATTTGTTATCATCAACTTGCACTGCACCGGAGAGAGAGTTCTACCCTCGTGGGTCTCCCATACCTTGAACTTGCCCTATCATACAACATCATAAACCTCTGTGTGCTGTCCTAACCCACTGTCAGTCAACTCGGATTATTCCATTCATCCACTACGCTTGCACTATTCAAAAATGCTTCTTTACATCCTTTCAAATACGTGTGTTTTAAAAATTTTACGCTCGTGTTGCCCCGTTTCTCAATCCTATATATACCATTTCTTTACACCTATGTGTGTAGAAACACACACAAACACACACACACACACACACACACACACACACACCAGCCTAAACAAGGTATATGTCCATCGACCAGCACGAGGGGAGGATGACTACGCGGTTTGGGTTGGGGCCGACTGCCACCCCTAGGATTCGAACTTCAGCAGATGCGGCCCCTGACGAGCCCACGCTGATCAATAGTCAATGACGCTAATTGATACACCACGTGTTGTGTGTTTTGTGTCCCTCAGTCTCTCTTTATGTATGTATGAGTTTGTGTCTGACTATGCATGTGCTTGTTTTGTGACATCCCTCCACACTCGACAAACAATGTCTCATCACCTATGTATATGATGATCCAGGGTAAGTACGTATTGTAATGTCCCAGTTCCTCATCTTTGTATTTAGTCAGACTGGCATTACTGGGTGGATGAGATATTGATGAAAGCGAGGGACAGACTCGGAAATATTTTTGTCGGAAATATATATCATCCATTTGCCAACTGCTGGAGCCTCGCGTCTGGGTCAGAACTACCAAGTGTCTCGATGCGCTAATGCATAGCTGATGCTCTCGGTGGAGTCGCCTGAAAGATGGATTGAAAACTTTATTCCTCCTAATGCGTCTGAATAGGTTCACTGCATAGCTTTCTCTTCTCTTTTGTTTTATATATAAAACAAATGATTCTACCTAGAAACCTGTCTACTTGATTTTCAGTGCCATAACTTTACCTTTATAATCAACATCGGCATGCTACTTGAGTTTACTTTGTAGTAAGCAATTCGCCAAAAGTATAAACAAGAATGTTTCCTCTCTCTGGTCAGACGAGCTGCTATCCAGTAAATACCCTACGTTAATGAATCAAGTCAGATACACGAGCTGACTTAGGTACACTTCACCATATAATGTTTTTATACGCTCGATAATTAAAGAATCCGGGATCATTTAGGACTGTGTGTGGATGAGTATGTCACTTCATTCGAACCTAATCATTTAATCATTATAATCTAACGGTATTTTGGGTCTAGTGATATAGTTTGTGTCCTACGGTGAGCAAATGTTTATATAGATAGAGCGTCAGCTGCTGCAAAGTTCCCCACTCGTTGCTGACACCCATCAACTTACAGTTACCTCTCAGTCCCTTATCTATTTCTCTTGTGTGCTTTGTGCCAAGAGAGATGCACAAGTACAGATAAGAGGAGGTCTGGAAGAACAGAAAGAAACTAAATGTAAAAGCAAAAAGGAAAGTGAATAGAAGTCAGTAAAATTAACATGAAATAAAGCAAAAAATAGATTTAGACAGAATAATGGAAAGTGTAATAACAAAGACAAAGAGTTTCTATCATTACAAAAAACATTTTCAAGGTAAAACAGAAATCAACTAAAGATATACAAAAGCAGTATAAGAATATACATATACAACATTAAACTAAAGGAGCAGAAGCTGGTTTGTAGGTATAAAAGATGAACATAGAAAGATGGAAGGTTGGAAACTATAGGAAAGATATATATATATATATATATATATATATATATATATATATATATATATATATATATATATATATATATATAAATATATTTATTTATTTATTTATTTATTTAGAAAGCGACAAAGCAAATAAATAGATGAATTAATTAATATATATATATATATATATATATATATATATATATATATATATATATATATATATATATATATATATATATATATATATATATATATATATATATATATATATATTTATCAAGAGGTTCCAGTAGTATGCGTGATCTAGTATATGCATAAAACCAAAGGAAAATGAAGCACGATAAGTTCCCAAGTGCACTGCCGTGTAATGATCACATCGTCAGGGGAGACAAAAGAATGAGATAGAAAACGTAGAACAGTCAGTTGATATATAAAGAAGACACGTAGTTAAGACGCCATTGGTAAATAAGCGTTACCACTATTAGGTAACGTTTGTCTACACGATCATTACACAAAAGTGCACTTGGGAACTTACCGTGATTCATTTTCCTGTGATTTTATGCATATATATATATATATATATATATATATATATATATATATATATATATATATATATATATATATATATAATATATATATATATATATATATATATATATATATATATATATATATAATGTAAGATCCTTGTGTTTCGCTCTAACAAACCATAGTTAAATTGATCAAGGAAAGTTGTATATTTAGATACTTTTTCCTCCCATTAGTGTCAGTACGACAGAAAGACCTGCTGGTACTCGAATTCCCTCTGAACTGAAACTTTTAAGACCGGACAAGTTGTCGCATTTCTTCCACGGGTGTGTGTGTATCCCTGGAGGAGAGCCCAGCGTCGGTGCTGTGGTCGGTAAACAATACTTATCCACGATTACGAAATGATTTCTTCCGCAAGGAATATTTCTTCCGATCCTTGAGAAAAATAAAGAGGAATATTGCAGGAGAGAGAGAGAGAGAGAGAGAGAGAGAGAGAGAGAGAGAGAGAGACAGAGAGAGAGAGAGAGAGAGCTGATCCCTGGGGGTTGATAGTTTGTGTTGAACTCGGCCGTCTCGATCATTAGGGCCCAGATGCTGCTGCTACCCCAAGACGCACCACGGGAGTTGTAAACTTCAGCCTCTGCTCAACATATGCCAGGCTCGCAAAGCCCCAGTTATGTGGAAACCAGCCATTCAGATGGCTGGGTGTAACACGATCCGTCAATTCCAATACCAAAATCGAAACATCATTGATCTTGCTATTGATTTCCCGTACATCAATTGATGTGATTTCCACTAGGAGTGACTGGGTGATGAGTGGTAAGAGGTTTGATGTAGAGCACACTGAGAGGCGGTGTTTCAAGTGGCGAAGGTTGTGGTGTGTGGTGAAAGATGCAGTGTGCTAAGAAATGACAGGTGGTGTGGTAAGTGGTGAAGGATGTAGCGTGTATTAAGTGGTGAGGATGTATTACAGTAAGTGGAGAAGGATGTGGCAAGTAATGAAAGGCTTGGTGTGTTAAGGGTGATGTCGATGGGACACAGGGAGAAGGAGCAACTCAGTCACATGCAGGGTGATGACCATGGGAAATAGGAAGAAGAGGCAGCCCGACCACTAGTGCTGATAGTCTCTGTTCTCTGTGTCACTGACAGTTCTGTGTCACTGACAGATCTGTGTCACTGATAGATCTGTGTCATTGACAGTTCTGTGTCACTAACAGTTCCTTTTGCTGAAGCGTCTGTAAGACACCCAGTAAAGTCTCGTCTGACCCCTTTACTTTCCAGTCATTGCACCAACTTTCCTCTTGTGACATTTCTGCTGAATCCCTTCAACTGAAATGATTCTGTGTTCATGTCCTTTCATTACATATTTCAAATCCCTAATTTCCTCTCTCATCTAATGACTCTTTCATGTCCTTTCATTCAATTTTCCAATCATTTTATCTCATCCTTATCGTCTCAGCTGATTCGTTATTTGATTCTCTGATTTCTTTTTCGTTAATTGAGAGCCATGAAGATGCCCCTTGATGGTGTGCGCGTGTTTGATTACAGTTTCTGTGTTTACAGGGAGAGAGTTTCACACTCATGTTGCCCACTCTCTTGACCTTGTATTTATGTACCATATCTTTTAATTTCGTGTTTGTAAGTACACACACATACACACACACACACACACACACACATACACAAACACACACACACACACACTCCAGGTTAAGCCAGGTACCCATTTATCGAGCAGACCCAACGGGAGGATGAACGCCTTGGTTGGGTGTAGGCCGACTGCCAGGCCCAGGATTTGAATCCGTGCGGGTTCGACTCCAGGCTGGTCCGTATTGGCTCATGGTCTGTAACACTAACCACTACACCACGGAGGCCTCTGTGTGTGTGTGTGTGTGTGTGTGTGTGTACTCTTGCGTTCATGCATGCGTTCACGAGTTTACATTTGAGAAATCATTTGAGGAGACAGTCTATATTGCGAATCAAACAAAATATGTGTTTTTTTCTCACCTGCTTACTGATATGAAGACGATGCCTGTGTTGCTTGCAGGCAGAACCTCCTCTATCATTTACATATCTTTATACAGAAGACGGGATGAAGACTGCTTGGCCACGCGTTCAAAAATCATACTACTTCATAAACTTTTCTCTCTCTTTTCATTGAAAAAGGCTCTCTCTTCACCCAGATCATTCCTGTTGTACAGTGCTTTTGATAATAACAGAATCGGAAAACTGTGTCGTAGGATTTAGAGCACAATGTTATACATACTTGAAGTTAGCCTTAGGTGAGGATCTGATACACAGATGCTGCAAAACTTTTGTAATACCAGCTGCCTGAGCTGTTCCCCTACGAGTGTGGGCGTGGCTTAATCTGTCCACCCATAAGCATGGGTGTGGCGTGAGCGGATCATCTGTTAGTGTGGGCGTGGCATATATAAGCTGCTTATGTGTTAGTTTGGGCTAGTGTTAGGTTGCTTGCATGTTAGTGTGGGCGTGGTGTTACATGCTAGCCTGTTAGTGTGGGCGTGGTGTTACATGCTAGCCTGTTAGTGTGGGCGTGGTGTTAGATGCTAGTCTGGTAGTGTGGGCAGGGTTTGGGTTCCTGACCTGTTAGTGTGGGCGGGGTGTAAGCTGTCTACCTGTTTACGTGGTTGAGATGTTAGCTAATGTGTGGGCGAGTGTTAGCTAATCACCTGTGAGTGTAGGAGGGGCGTTGGCTAATCACCCGTACGTGTGGGCAGGCGTTAGCTAATCACCTGTAGATGTGGGTGTTTTAGTGTTATTTGTTACATGGACTAATTATGAGAACAAAAAAACTGCCGCTTGTGTGATGAAGAGCACCAGCCGAATGAAGGCTTGGTTTCAAAGTCTATTGTGAATGATTCGTTGCAGAGAAAATGTAATTAAAAACTTGTTGACAGCGCTGGGCCTAAAAGACCAATTATGAATTTATCATCGTGTTGATTATACAACTATCCCCATATATGACGCAATGAATAAAAGATGCCCTATCATGAAATGCATTCAAATGATTTAAAAGTTGCTCTCGGCAAATATCACATCATTTTCCATCATTCCTGCTTTTACTATAATCTTTTTTTTATTATATTTCATTCTCAAAACACCCTTTTCTTTTTCTAAGTCGATCATACTTCAGCACAATTATCTTGCCTGAAATGCAGAACGCCACATTTCATTTCCTGACTTATTTTTATGCCAACAACTTTATACGTATTTCTGGGCTAACATCCTTGGCACAAGAGAAGATGAGTAACCAGGTCCTCCAAACAATAGGTAAGCTCATACCCGTCCTAGACCATATGTGTCTCTCTTAAGGTGATACCCATACCTTCAAGAACATTAGTCAGTGCTTCTCTCAGACTATATACAACACAAAGTGAACATCTCACGTATATTCGATAGTCCCAGGCCATCAAAGAAGCACATTTTGACTCGAACTCGGATCTTCACGTGGAAGGATCGCGTAGAAACTGGTTTCATAAAACAGGAGGGGATCTTGTAACATCATCAGTGGATCTCAATGATCACTAGCAACATAAATTCAAAATTACAAGAAAATGGAAAGTCTCCCACGAATTCTGAAACCGAAGATGGAAAATTTCCCAGATTTTTATGTTCAAGGATCCAGAGATGATGTCTAGTACCTTTCTCCAAAATGCATTTGATAAAAAAATTTCTCATCTGTAAATTTTAGTGTTATTTGTATCTCTAACATCAGTATTATGAATATTATGAACCGGTAATACAAGTGCTGCTGGCGTTATTGTTCCAACTAATATTGTTTACTTTCTTTATAGATGTAAAAGAATGTTCAGAGAGAGAGAGAGAGAGAGAGAGAGAGAGAGAGAGAGAGAGAGAGAGAGAGAGAGATACAACAATTAATCCTCTAGTCGCCAGTCCCCACACCAAAACTATGGGAAGCAGCAATCAGACGTGTGTCCTGGGTCTAACTAATCCTTGGTGACAGGGACACACGCACAGGCAGATCACAGCAGCAGTCGCAAAAATGATACAGTAGAACGGAGAGAGGGAAGTTACAACAATCAGAGACACATAGAAGGTTTTGAATCCACTCTTGCCAATAGAGGGATGGACGTAAAACCACTCTAGTTACGTAAAGAAAATTCCATACTGTGTCGAATAAATCGCAGGAGATAGTGACTAGCTGCTCATGAGAAAAGGAATTTCAGCGACTGTACAATACTCCCGCTTTTGAGATGCAGATACAGTGATGTTGATTATGTGGGGTTTCCAAGATAGATTGGAGGATATCGCTACATACAACATGTTTATGTAATCCCAGAGTGTAATCGAAATAAAACTGAGGATAAAAGTAAACCTAAAAGATATCTAAAAAAAAAAAAAAGAAAGTGTGTTTTAGTACCACTTTGTAACCTTTCGAGGCATCACTTCTCACCTTTCCTCGCTACCAAGTCGACCGTCATTTCCCCAAGCATGACAAGGACAAAAGCCCATGCTTCATCAGGTTAATGGGTCGTCTTTACATCTCTCACAATTCCTTCCATATACGTATTAATCAGCCTTTGTGACATCACACAATCCTCGCACAGACACATTTTCACCAGAAACCACTGGCTCTCCTTTTCTCCTGCCTCGCCTTACTCTACAGGCAGAAGTAACTAGCTGTTATCGTAGTAGCCTTCCTCCTAAGCCAAATACTCGTAACGCTCTCATAAAGCATCCCTAGCGCTTTCTCCCCATATCCATAAATGTCATTTACAAAACCTCTTTCCTTAAATATCTCTCACACACATTCTTCAAAGCAAACTCCTGACCCACGCACATACAACCATTCCTAAAACCACATTAGTCATCCTCGAATTGATGCTTTGTTTATGCCATTATCATCTCAGTCAGCACTGAGCCATACAATTTAGCAGGTACATACAACAAAATCATACCTCTGTCATTCAAACATTCCTTTTTCTCCCCTTTATACGTTGGAACTATAAAGGCATTCCACTAATCCTCAGTCACTTCATCTTGAACCTTAAACATAATGAAAACCTAAACAAACCGTTAGCAACTGTCACCTACTTTCTTGAAAAATTCAATGGCATTACCATCACCCCAGTCGCTTTTTTTTTTTGTCACAGTTCGTCCTATGTAAGGCATTCAAAACCTCTTCTTTCTTCATATATATATATATATATATATACATATATATATATATATATATATATATATATATATATATATATATATATATATATATATATAGATGGTTGTTTAATTTGTTTATGGATGGGGTTGTTAGGGAGGTAAATGCAAGAGTTTTGGAAAGAGGGGCAAGTATGAAGTCTGTTGGGGATGAGAGAGCTTGGGAAGTGAGTCAGTTGTTGTTCGCTGATGATACAGCGCTGGTGGCTGATTCATGTGAGAAACTGCAGAAGCTGGTGACTGAGTTTGGTAAAGTGTGTGGAAGAAGAAAGTTAAGAGTAAATGTGAATAAGGGCAAGGTTATTTGGTACAGTAGGGTTGAGGGTCAAGTCAATTGGGAGGTGAGTTTGAATGGAGAAAAACTGGAGGAAGTGAAGTGTTTTAGATATCTGGGAGTGGATCTGGCAGCGGATGGAACCATGGAAGCGGAAGTGGATCATAGGGTGGGGGAGGGGGCGAAAATTCTGGTGGCCTTGAAGAATGTGTGGAAGTCGAGAACATTATCTCGGAAAGCAAAAATGGGTATGTTTGAAGGAATAGTGGTTCCAGCAATGTTGTATGGTTGCGAGGCGTGGGCTATGGATAGAGTTGTGCGCAGGAGGATGGATGTGCTGGAAATGAGATGTTTGAGGACAATGTGTGGTGTGAGGTGGTTTGATCGAGTGAGTAACGTAAGGGTAAGAAAGATGTGTGGAAATAAAAAGAGCGTGGTTGAGAGAGCAGAAGAGGGTGTTTTGAAGTGGTTTGGGCACATGGAGAGAATGAGTGAGGAAAGATTGACCAAGAGGATATATGTGTCGGAGGTGGAGGGAACGAGGAGAAGAGGGAGACCAAATTGGAGGTGGAAAGATGGAATGAAAAAGATTTTGTGTGATCGGGGCCTGAACATGCAGGAGGGTGAAAGGAGGGCAAGGAATAGAGTGAATTGGAGCGATGTGGTATACCGGGGTTGACGTGCTGTCAGTGGATTGAATCAAGGCATGTGAAGCGTCTGGGGTAAACCATGGAAAGCTGTGTAGGTATGTATATTTGCGTGTGTGGACGTATGTATATACATGTGTATGGGGGTGGGTTGGGCCATTTCTTTCGTCTGTTTCCTTGCGCTACCTCGCAAACGCGGGAGACAGCGACAAAGTATAATAAAAAAAATAAATATATATATATATATATATATATATGTATATATATATATATATATATATATATATATATATATATATATATATATCACTGAGAACCAATCACATTCCTCTCTTCCGACACGTACACATGCCTGACATCCTCGATAAAAACTTTTAACTGCTTCTAACAACTTGCCCCCCACACCATATATTCTTAATACCTTACACAGAGCATCTCTATCAACTCTATCATATGCCTTCTCCAGATCCATAAATGCTACATATAAATCCATTTGCTTTTCTAAGTATTTCTCACATACATTCTTCAAAGCAAATACCTGATCCACACATCCTCTACCACTTCTGAAACCACACTGCTCTTCCCCAATCTGATGCTCTGTACATGCCTTCACCCTATCAATCAATACCCTCCCATATGATTTACCAGGAATACTCAACAAACTTATACCTCTGTAATTTGAGCACTCACTCTTATCCCCTTTGCCTTTGTACAATGGCACTATGCACGCATTCCGCCAATCCTCAGGCACCTCACCACGAGACATACATACATTAAATAACCTTACCAACCAGTCAATAATACAGTCACCCCTTTTTTAATAAATTCCACTGCAATACCATCCAAACCTGCTGCCTTGCCAGCTTTCATCTTCCGCAATGATTTTGCTACCTCTTCTCTGTTTACCAAATCATTTTCCCTAACCCTCTCACTTTGCACACCACCTCGACCAAAACACCCTATATCTGCCACTCTATCATCAAACACATTCAACAAACCTTCAAAATACTCACTCCATCTCCTTCTCACATCATTCACATCAGTGAATGTAGGTTTGCGGCAGGGGTGTGTGATGTCTCCATGGTTGTTTAATTTGTTTATGGATGGGGTTGTTAGGGAGGTGAATGCAAGAATTTTGGAAAGAGGGGCAAGTATGAAGTCTGTTAGGGATGAGAGAGCTTGGGAAGTGAGTCAGTTGTTGTTCGCTGATGATACAGCGCTGGTGGCTGATTCATGTGAGAAACTGCAGAAGCTGGTGACTGAGTTTGGTAAAGTGTGTGAAGAAGAAAGTTTAGAGTAAATGTGAATAAGGGCAAGGTTATTAGGTACAGTAGGGTTGAGGGTCAAGTCAATTGGGAGGTGAGTTTGAATGGAGAAAAACTGGAGGAAGTGAAGTGTTTTAGATATCTGGGAGTGGATCTGGCAGCGGATGGAACCATGGAAGCGGAAGTGGATCATAGGGTGGGGGAGGGGGCGAAAATCCTGGTGGCCTTGAAGAATGTGTGGAAGTCGAGAACATTATCTCGGAAAGCAAAAATGGGTATGTTTGAAGGAATAGTGGTTCCAGCAATGTTGTATGGTTGCGAGGCGTGGGCTATGGATAGAGTTGTGCGCAGGAGGATGGATGTGCTGGAAATGAGATGTTTGAGGACAATGTGTGGTGTGAGGTGGTTTGATCGAGTGAGTAACGTAAGGGTAAGAAGATGTGTGGAAATAAAAAGAGCGTGGTTGAGAGAGCAGAAGAGGGTGTTTTGAAGTGGTTTGGGCACATGGAGAGAATGAGTGAGGAAAGATTGACCAAGAGGATATATGTGTCGGAGGTGGAGGGAACGAGGAGAAGAGGGAGACCAAATTGGAGGTGGAAAGATGGAATGAAAAAGATTTTGTGTGATCGGGGCCTGAACATGCAGGAGGGTGAAAGGAGGGCAAGGAATAGAGTGAATTGGAGCGATGTGGTATACCGGGGTTGACGTGCTGTCAGTGGATTGAATCAAGGCATGTGAAGCGTCTGGGGTAAACCATGGAAAGCTGTGTAGGTATGTATATTTGCGTGTGTGGACGTATGTATATACATGTGTATGGGGGTGGGTTGGGCCATTTCTTTCGTCTGTTTCCTTGCGCTACCTCGCAAACGCGGGAGACAGCGACAAAGTATAATAAAAAAATAAATATATATATATATATATATATATATATATATATATATATATATATATATATATATATATATATATATATATATATATATATATATATATATATATATATATATATATCACTGAGAACCAATCACATTCCTCTCTTCCGACACGTACACATGCCTTACATCCTCGATAAAAACTTTTAACTGCTTCTAACAACTTGCCCCCCACACCATATATTCTTAATACCTTACACAGAGCATCTCTATCAACTCTATCATATGCCTTCTCCAGATCCATAAATGCTACATATAAATCCATTTGCTTTTCTAAGTATTTCTCACATACATTCTTCAAAGCAAATACCTGATCCACACATCCTCTACCACTTCTGAAACCACACTGCTCTTCCCCAATCTGATGCTCTGTACATGCCTTCACCCTATCAATCAATACCCTCCCATATGATTTACCAGGAATACTCAACAAACTTATACCTCTGTAATTTGAGCACTCACTCTTATCCCCTTTGCCTTTGTACAATGGCACTATGCACGCATTCCGCCAATCCTCAGGCACCTCACCACAGACATACATACATTAAATAACCTTACCAACCAGTCAATAATACAGTCACCCCTTTTTTAATAAATTCCACTGCAATACCATCCAAACCTGCTGCCTTGCCAGCTTTCATCTTCCGCAATGATTTTGCTACCTCTTCTCTGTTTACCAAATCATTTTCCCTAACCCTCTCACTTTGCACACCACCTCGACCAAAACACCCTATATCTGCCACTCTATCATCAAACACATTCAACAAACCTTCAAAATACTCACTCCATCTCCTTCTCACATCATTCACATCAGTGAATGTAGGTTTGCGGCAGGGGTGTGTGATGTCTCCATGGTTGTTTAATTTGTTTATGGATGGGGTTGTTAGGGAGGTGAATGCAAGAATTTTGGAAAGAGGGGCAAGTATGAAGTCTGTTAGGGATGAAAGAGCTTGGGAAGTGAGTCAGTTGTTGTTCGCTGATGATACAGCGCTGGTGGCTGATTCATGTGAGAAACTGCAGAAGCTGGTGACTGAGTTTGGTAAAGTGTGTGAAAGAAGAAAGTTTAGAGTAAATGTGAATAAGAGCAAGGTTATTAGGTACAGTAGGGTTGAGGGTCAAGTCAATTGGGAGGTAAGTTTGAATGGAGAAAAACTGGAGGAAGTAAAGTGTTTTAAATATCTGGGAGTGGATCTGGCAGCGGATGGAACCATGGAAGCGGAAGTGGATCATAGGGTTGGGGAGGGGGCGAAAATCCTGGGAGCCTTGAAGAATGTGTGGAAGCCGAGAACATTATCTCGGAAAGCAAAAATGGGTATGTTTGAAGGAATAGTAGTTCCAACAATGTTGTATGGTTGCGAGGCGTGGGCTATGGATAGAGTCGTGCGCAGGAGGATGGATGTGCTGGAAATGAGATGTTTGAGGACAATGTGTGGTGTGAGGTGGTTTGATCGAGTAAGTAACGTAAGGATAAGAGGGATGTGTGGAAATAAAAAGAGCGTGGTTGAGAGAGCAGAAGAGGGTGTTTTGAAATGGTTTGGGCACATGGAGAGAATGAGTGAGGAAAGATTGACGAAGAGGATATATGTGTCGGAGGTGGAGGGAACGAGGAGAAGTGGGAGACCAAATTGGAGGTGGAAAGATGGAGTGAAAAATATTTTGTGTGATCGGGGCCTGAACATGCAGGAGGGTGAAAGGAGGGCAAGGAATAGAGTGAATTGGACCGATGTGGTATACCGGGTTTGACGTGCTGTCATTGGATTGAATCAAGGCATGTGAAGCGTCTGGGGTAAACCATGGAAAGCTGTGTAGGTATGTATATTTGCGTGCGTGGACGTATGTATATACTTGTGTATGGGGGTGGGTTGGGCCATTTCTTTCGTCTGTTTCCTTGCGCTACCTCGCAAACACGGGAGACAGCGACAAAGCAAAAAAAAAAAAATAGGGGATAGGGGAGAAAGAATACTTCCCACGTATTCCCTGCGTGTCGTAGAAGGCGACTAAAAGGGAAGGGAGCGGGGGGCTGGAAATCCTCCCCTCTCTTTTTTTTTTATTTTTTTTTTTATTTTTTTTTCAAAAGAAGGAACGGAGAAGAGGGCCAGGTGAGGATATTCCCTCAAAGGCCCAGTCCTCTGTTCTTAATGCTACCTCGCTATCGCGGGAAATAGCGAATAGTAAAAAAAAAAAAAAAAAAAAAGAAAAAAAAAAAATATATATATATATATATATATATATATATATATATATATATATATATATATATATATATATATATATATATATATATATTTTTTTTTTTTTTCCATACATATTCGCCTTATACCGCGTTAGTGAGGTAGCGTTAAGAGCAGAGGAGTGAGCCTTAGAGGGTATATCCTCCCTTGGCTCACCTTTCCATTCCTTCATTTGGAAAATTATAAACGAGAGGGGAGGATTTCCAGCCCCCCGCTCCCTCCCCTTTTAGTTGCCTTCTACGACACGCAGAGAATACGTGGGAAGTATTCTTTCTTCCCAATCCACAGGGATAACATTTATCTATCTATCTATCTATCTATCTATCTATATATTTATCTATATATCTGTGTATATGTATATATATATATATATATACATATATATATATATATATATATATATATATATATATATATATATATATATATATATATATATATATATATATATATATATAAATATATATATATATATATATATATATATATATATATATATATATATATATATATATATATATATATATATATATATATATATATATATATTCCATTATCTACATGATCATTACATACACACACACACACACACACACACACATTCACAATCAGCACTTTCCGTAAGTGGCTCTCCAGTGATGGATGAGGAAGCTTAGCATATCAGTAATCACTTCGTCAACATCAGCTGGAGACCCTTCAACTTTAGCAACACCTGCCTCCCAGCCGATCATACAGCCATTTCATCCACTAGACTTAGTGTAAGTATACGAAGTCAACAGCGTTTGAATACCTTTAAGATAAAGCAGCCCATTACACCCGTCAACTTGCCTATGAAAGGGTCTCTGAAATAACCAGTCCTCATATATCATCAATGCTCGTCTCTAGCCTTCACAGCATCCTGTTGACTGGAAACTTCATGATCATGATAGTTCAATACCCAAGACAACATTTCCCTCAGTGCCTTACGACACACTGCCATCACGCCGATTGCCACCATTGCATCGTGAAAGGCTTTTGTAAGACTCACCCTACACACACACACACACACACACACACACACACACACACACACACACGCTACAAAGTTCATAAATCCTCAACAGTGTGATGATGTTACGACCTCGTCTACATCCCACTATAACTTCTTTGACTTTATCATACAAAATACGACAGAGTAAGATGAATAAATATATGAATATATATATATATATATATATATATATATATATATATATATATATATATATATATATATATATATATATATATATATATATATATACAGAGAGAGAGAGAGAGAGAGAGAGAGAGAGAGAGAGAGAGAGAGAGAGAGAGAGAGAGAGAGAGAGAGAGAGAGAGAGTTGTGCGTAGGAGGGTGGATGTATTGGAAATGAGATGTTTGAGGACAATATGCGGTGTGAGATGGTTTGATCGAGTAAGTAATGTAAGGGTAAGAGAGAGATGTGGTAATAAGAATAGTGTGGTTGAGAGAGCAGACGAGGGTGTTTTGAAATGGTTTAGTCACGTGGAGAGAATGAGTGAGGAGAGATTGACAAAGAGGAGGGAACGAGGAGAAGTGGGAGACCAAATTGGAGGTGGAAAGATGAAGTGAAAAAGATTTTGAGCGATCGGGGCCTGAACATGCAGGAGGGTGAAAGGCGTGCAAGGAATAGAGTGAATTGGAATGATGTGGTATACCGGGGTCGACGTGCTGTCTATGGATTGAACCAGGGCATGTCTGGGGTAAACCATGGAAAATTATGTGAGACCTGGACGTGGAAAGGGAGCTGTGGTATCGGTGCATTATACATGATAGCAAGAGACTGAGTTTGAAAGAAATGTAGCCTTTGTTGTCTTTTCCTCGCGCTACCTCGCGCGCAAGCTGGGGGAGGGAGTTATCATTTAATGAGTGGTGGGGCGGCAACGGGAATGAATAGAGGCAGCAAGTACGAATTATGTACATGTGTATATATGTATACGTCTATGTATGTATATATGTGTATACGTTGAAATGTATAGGTATGTATATGGGCGTGTGTGGACGTGTATGTATATATATGTGTATGTGGGTGGGCAAGTATGCAGTCTGTTGTCGATGAGAGAGCTTGGGAAGTGAGTCAGTTGTTGTTTGCTGATAATACAGCGCTGGTGGCTGATTCGTGTGAGAAACTGCAGAAGCTGGTGACTGAGTTTGGTAAAGTGTGTGAAAGAAGAAAGCTGAGAGTAAATGTGAATAAGAGCAGGGTCATTAGGTATAGTAGGGTTGAGGGACAAGTCAACTTGGGAGGTAAGTTTGAATGGAGAAAAACTAGAGGAAGTGAAGTGTTTTAGATATCTGGGAGTGGATTTGGCAGCGGATGGAACCATGGAAGCGGAAGTGAATCATAGGGTGGGGGAGGGGGCGAAAGTTCTGGGAGCCTTGAAGAATGTGTGGAAGTCGAGAACGTTATCTCGGAAAGCAAAAATGGGTACGTTTGCAGGAATAGTGGTTCCAACAATGTTATATGGTTGCGAGGCGTGGGCGGATAGAGTTGTGCGGAGGAGGGTGGATGTGCTGGAAATGAGATGTTTGAGGACAATATGTGGTGTGAGGTGGTTTGATCGAGTAAGTAAAGTAAGGGTAAGAGAGATGTGTAGAGGGTGTTTTGAAATAGTTTGGTCACATGGAGAGAATGAGTGCGGAAAAATTGACCAAGAGGGTATATGTGTCAAAGGTGGAGGGAACGAGAAGTGGGAGACCAAATTGGAGGTGGAAAGATGGAGGGGAAAAGGTTTTGAGTGATCAGGGCCTGAGCATGCAGGAGGGTGAAAGGCGGGCAAGGAATAGGGTGAAATGGAACGATGTGGTATACCGGGGTCGACGTGCTGTCAATGGATTGAACCAGGGCAATGTGAAGCGTCTGGGGTAAACCTTGGAAAGTTGTGTGGGGCCTGGATGTGGAAAGGGAGCTATGGTTTCGGTGCATTATTACATGACAGTTAGAGACTGAATATGAACGAAAGTGGCCTTTGCTGTCTTTTCCTAGCGCTACCTCGCGCGCATTTGGGGGAGGGGGTGGTTATTTCATGTGTGGCGGTGTGGCGATGGGAGTGAATAAAGGCAGACAGTATGAATTATGTGGCTGTGTCTATATGTATATGTCTGTGTGTGTGTATATATATATATATATATATATATATATATATATATATATATATATATATATATATATATATATATATATATATATATATGTATATGTTGAGATATATAGGTATGTATATTTGCGTGTTGAGACGTGTATGTATATACATGTGTATATGAGTGGGTTGGGCCATTCTTTCGTCTGTTTCCTTGCGCTACCTCGCTAACGCGGGAGACAGCGACAAAGCAAAATGATGATAATGATAATAATAATAATAATAATAATAATAATAATAATAATATATATATATATTCTTTTTTTCTTTTTTTGCTTTGTCGCTGTCTCCCGCGTTTGCGAGGTAGCGCAAGGAAACAGACGAAAGAAATGGCCCAACCCACCCCCATACACATGTATATACATACGTCCACACACGCAAATATACATACCTACACAGCTTTCCATGGTTTACCCCAGACGCTTCACATGCCCTGATTCAATCCACTGACAGCACGTCAACCCCGGTATACCACATCGATCCAATTCACTCTATTCTTTGCCCTCCTTTCACCCTCCTGCATGTTCAGGCCCCGTTCACACAAAATCTTTTTCACTCCATCTTTCCACCTCCAATTTGGTCTCCCACTTCTCGTTCCCTCCACCTCCAACACATATATCCTTACTCATTCTCTCCATGTGCCCAAACCATTTCAAAACACCCTCTTCTGCTCTCTCAACCACGCTCTTTCTATTTCCACACATCTCTCTTACCCTTACATTACTTACTCGATCAAACCACCTCACACCACACATTGTCCTCAAACATCTCATTTCCAGCACATCCATCCTCCTGCGCACAACTCTATCCATAGCCCACGCCTCGCAACCATACAACATATATATTTTTTTTTTTTTTTTTTTTTTTTTTTCATACGATTCGCCATTTCCCGCATTTGCGAGGTAGCATTAAGAACAGAGGACTGGGCCTTAGAGGGAAAATCCTCACCTGGCCCCCTTCTCTGTTCCTTCTTTTGGAAAATTAAAAAAAAACGAGAGGGGAGGATTTCCAGCCACCCGCTCCCTCCCCTTTTAGTCGCCTTCTACGACACGCAGGGAATACGTGGGAAGTATTTTTTCTCCCCTATCCCCAGGGATAACAACATATATATATATATATATATATATATATATATATATATATATACGAATAAAGTGTATATGAACGCGCACCTTCATAGAACATACAAAGCTCCAACAGCCAGGATCGAACCTGGGACCCCATGTGCAAGAGGCAGGCATGCTAACCGCTAGGCTAAGGGACTGTATTATGGGAAACAACTATTCGAAATACTAAGTACTCGAATACCCTTCGTCTCACAATGGTGAGCAACGGGGTCTATCGGTTGTTTCCGAACAGAACACATAGCCAGCTGATAGCGTTTTACCGAACCTGACTGTACAACGCGGAGTCATATGAATACGAATAAAGTGTATATGAACGCGCACCTTCATAGAACATACAAAGCTCCAACAGCCAGGATCGAACCTGGGACCCCTTGTGCAAGACGCAGGCATGCTAACCACTAGGCTAAGGGACTGTATTATTGGAAACAACTATAAAACGCTATCAGCTGGCTATGTGTTCTGTTCGGAAACAACCGATAGATCCCGTTGCTCACCATTGTGAGACGAAGGGTATTCGAGTACTTAGTATTTCGAATAGTTGTTTCCTATAATACATTCCCTTAGCCTAGCGGTTAGCATGCCTGCCTCTTGCACAAGGGGTCCCAGGTTCGAGCCTGGCTGTTCGAGCTTTGTATGATATATATATATATATATTATTATCTACAAAATCAATCCGTATCATTGATACAATAACCAGCTCCAAAAAGACGTCCCTGTCATGTATGTGAACCTCCATGGGCGTTAGACACGCTCACCCTGACATACAACACCTTAATGGCAGGGCATAACCCCTAGCGCACGACTCAGGTAATGATGGCATACTCTGACACTGAAATAGGAGAATAATCCGCCAGCGATAACAGTCTGAGAGGAAACCGACAATTTGCAGTGATGGGAATTTGATCTTGTCAAGGGAGTTTGATCATGTCAAGAGACCCTAAAGAACATTTTTCAGACAACTGTACTCGGAGCTACCCATTGGATAAGCCATGACATTCTTCACGTCTAAAATTCAGCATTGAAAGAAGAGTGTGAGTGTGTGGGTGTTTTGTCTGAACGACAGTTTTTTGGCATTTCAGAGGTTCATGAAAGGACTGGACAATAGCCGTGCAACAGTGGTATGACATCAGATGTCAGGCAAGATAAAAGAAAATAGATGGAGGAGGGTAAATGAGACACCGACTCATCCTTCCTCGTTTAGATTATCAGTGACTAAAGTTTCCCGGATATCGTCATGACCCTCATATATGTATATGGTGTTAACATAATCAAATGCCAATCAGTATTTGATAACCACAAATGAAGACCGACTAGGACGGTCTTAGTAAGGTTCCTGTGATGAAAGTTTGACACATCACCGACACATCGTAAGTCTACCAGGGTCAATCAGCCACAACTAGTTCCTTGCGTCTATAGACTGATTTTCCACATAAGCTATGGAATACGTTTTGCAATTTACTGTGACCCTAATACATTGCTCCCTTGACGACTAAGACATTTTAGTAACGAGGATCTAAAGCAATTCTATCGTTCCCTTGGTACGCAAGAGAGATCTGGTTAATCAGCTTATCGTGATGACCCAGAAAATATAAATAGTATAGCAGAGAGCCTTGGTCGACGATGTGGATCAATACATTTGAAGTTAGACTGAAGATCTTGATTCAACCAGAAACAAGTGCTCTTTAGTCGAGCACTCTGGTGGAAACCCTACTTGCTTTGATTAAGTCAGGGCGAACTCGAACTTTGAGATACTTTGTCCTAGACTGAACAGAGATCTTACCTTAATGATATAAACGGAGAAATTGGTCATAATTTCTCTACCATAGAAGATTAATGTTTCTTCTCCTTTTTTCTCCAGTTCAGTGGAATTCGCTGTGCGATGTATGTTGAATTAATATGGCACCCACTAAAACACGACAAGCTATGTCCTAGACAGGTATGAGGTTCCTCAGAACTTCTCTACTTGATAGAAAGAGAGAGAGAGAGAGAGAGAGAGAGAGAGAGAGAGAGAGAGAGAGAGAAAGAGAGAAGGAGAGAGAGAGAGAGAGAGAGAGAGAGAGAGAGAGAGAGAGAGAGAGGCTGGGAGAGAGCCTGCTTATAATCCGATGTTATCGAGTATTCAGCCGCCGCCAACACCACCTGCCCAAACATATCCTACAGCTGCGTGTGAGGTCATGAGCGGATGGAATCGACCTTGCACCACCTATTGATCTCCTGTGGATGGCCGGTAAAAATGATAACCAATTCTTGCCAGGAATCGCTATAATATCGCTAATGGCTCCGGTTTCCCGCTACATCGCCTATTAAGCTTAAATTCATAACAGGATCTAACCATTTCCGTACAAGACTTATTTGCTAATTCAGGTGAAAGTCCAAAGCTACACAACTGGTCGTTTCCACCACTGTAAGTGTTTTTTCTCTTTTTTGGGTCAAGTAACTCTCTCTTGTTAGCGAGGAGCTAACATACATGACAGCAGAGAAACAGCGGACGCAGGAGCTTTTTCGAGACGAGGAGCTGACATAGTCTGCACTACCACCACCAGTGATGACCCGATACGAGCTTCAGTTAGGACACAGAAGCAGCAGCAACAACGCCGCATCACCACCAGCTATACGTTTGCCACAGGTACCACATCCACAGCTACAGTCGTGAATGAAAGCGCGATAAGAACATGATCATTATGAAATCGTTACGTCCTTCTCCCTGCCACGTTCAAAACCAACCATCGTAACTACTGCTACCACTGCTGTTATATCCACCATTACAATTCTCTTGCCCATCACAAATACCAAAATAAAACTCACCATAACGACCATTACCACAGCCAGCCTGGTTTGCGCGGAGCGACCTCACCAATTCTTTAGCTTACTCTGGCTTTTAACTTTTCCTACTTCGTTAGACTCCGCCAGTCACTTCCCTACTGCCGAAGGCCCCTCGACAACCACGCAATACTGCCGGTCCCTTCCAGCTTGCTTACTTACCTCTGCTCTCTCTCTCTCTCTCTCTCTCTCTCTCTCTCTCTCTCTCTCTCTCTCTCTCTCTCTCTCTCTCTCTCTCTCTCTCTCTCTCTCTCTCTCTCTCTCGTCCTTCTTTCTGCACTATCGAGATTTTCTGCCTTTCCATTTTTTTTTCCAATCTACTACCCTCCTCTTCCTCCATTATTCATGTTTTCTCTCTCTCTTTCTCCATCAGCCACTTTCCCTCCTCCCAATCTTTCCTTTTTGATGTGATGTGTTTCCCTGGTGTCCTGAGCTGAGTTCTGTTGTGCAGTGACGCGGATAGAGAACCTAAGATGTCTGTCCCGTGTGGGGCATTTCCCTGGTGCCCACAGCACTGTCTTCCATTAAGCTGTGTCTTGGTGGGGGGAGGGAAAGAGGGCCTGAGTCGTCTCATCGGTGTGGTGTGCTTCAATGGTGTCCTGAGAGGATGGCAGAGGACTCAGGTCACCTTTTCGGTAAGGTGTGCTCCGCTGGTGACATTATCAGTGTTCTGCACGGTGTGGTGTTCTTCCCTGGCATCCTCACCTGTGCTCTGGGAGGAGAGTAGAGGACTGAGGTCGCCCCCTAGCAGGCATCCCCAGCAGTGTTCTCCATTTAGCTGTATCCTGGGAGGCTGACAGAGGGTTCAGGCCACCTGCCAGGAGAGTTCAAACTCAGTGCAACATTCTGCTCAGCCAGAGAGCACGACCCTGTGTGCCGCGTAAAGTGTGATTGATCTCCTGCGTCTGACCGTGTGTATACACAGAGAATGGGCTCTCGACGTATCTCTGTGTGATTCGTCCAGTCAGCAAAGAGTCATACAACATTTTTGAAAGATATATGTACATTCACCTCTTAAACACATTTTCATTCATTATCTCAATTCTTATGTCGTCATCATTTGATAATTTCTTACTATGTATCTTTGTATCCAAAAAGTTCTTGAAGCAAGTTGCTTAATACCAGATACAGAAAATTGCCTTTGTCTGTACGATATATGTGCATATATATACATATATATATATATATATATATATATATATATATATATATATATATATATATATATATATATATATATATATATATATATATATATATATATATATATATATATATATATATATATATATATATATATATATATATATATATATATATATATATGTATATATATAGGTGAAGATTTGTAAAGATTTTCAGAAAAGAAGAGAGAATGTTGGGTGAAGAGAGTGGTGAGAATAAGTGACCTTGGGAAGTAGACTTGTGTGAGGAAGTACCAGGAGATATTGAGTGAAGAATGGAAAAAGGTGAGAGCAAAGGACGTATGGGGACTGGGAGAGGAATGGGAAGTATTTAGGGAAACAGTGATGGCTTGCGCAAAAGATGCCTATGGCTTGAGAAAGGTGGGAGGTGGGCAGATTAGAAAGGGTAGTGAGTGATGGGATGAAGAAGTAAGATCATTAGTAAAAGAGAAGATAGAGGCATTTGGATGATTTTTGTAGGGAAATAGTGCAAATGACTGGGAGATGTATAGAAGAAAGAGGCAAGAGGTCAAGAGAAAAGTGCAAGAGGTGAAAAAGAGGGCAAATGAAAGTTAGGGTGAGAGAGTATCATAAGATTCTAAAGAGAATAAAAAGGTATTGTGGAAGGAGATAAATGAAGTGCGTAAGACAAGAGAACAAATGGAAACATCGGTGAAGGGGGCTAATGGGGAGGTAATAACAAGTAGTGGTGATGTGAGAAGGAGATGAAGTGAGTATCTTGAAGGTTTGTTGAATGTGTTAGATGATAGAGTGGCAGATATAGAGTGTTTTGGTCGAGACGATATGCGAAGTGAGAGGGTCAGGGAAAATGGTTTGATAAGCAGAGAAGAAGTAGTGAAAGGTTTGCAGAAGATGAAAGCCGGCAAGGCGGTGGGTTTGGATGGTATTGCAGTGGAATTTATTGAAAAAGGGGTTGACTGTGTTGTTGACTGGTTGGTGAGGATATTCACTGTATGTATGACGCATGGTGAAATGCCTGTGGATTGGCGGAATGCATGCATAGTGCCATTTTACAAGGGCGAAGGGGATAAAGGTGATTGTTCAAATTACAGAGGTATAAGTTTGTTGAGTATTTCTGGGAAATTATATGGGAGGGTATTGATTGAGTGGGTAAAGGCATCAGATTGGGGAAGAGCAGTGTGGTTTCAAAGGTGGTAAAGGATGTGTGGATCAGGTGTTAATTTGAAGAATGTATGTGAGAAATACTTAGAAAAACAAATGGATTTGCATGTAGCATTTATGGATCTGGAGAAGGCATATGATAAAGTTGGTTGAGATGCTCTGTGAAGGTATCAAGAGTATATGATGTGGGAGGCAAGTTATTAGAAGCAGTGAAAAGTTTTCATCGCGGATGTAAAGCATGTGTACGAGTAGGAAGTAAGGAAAGTGTTTGGCTTCCAGTGAATGTCGGTTTGCGGCATGGGTGTGTGATGTCTCCATGGTTGTTTGATTTGTTTATGGATGTGGTTATTAGTGAGGTGAATGCAAGAGTTTTGGAGAAAGGGGCAAGTATGCGGTCTGTTGTAGATGAGAGGACTTGGGAAGTGAGTCAGTTGTTGTTTGCTGATGATACACCGCTGGTGGCTGAATCGGGTGAGAAACTGCAGAAGCTGGTGACCGAGTTTGGTAAAGTGTGTGAAAGAAGAAAGCTGAGAGTAGATGTGAATAAGGGCAAGGTTATTAGTGGGGGTTGTGGTTTCGGTGCATTACACATGACAGCTGGAGTCTGACTGCGAGTGAGTATGACCTTTGTTGTCTTTTCCTGAAACTGAAAGTTGATGGAGAGAGATGGGTGATTATTGGTGCATATGCACCTGGGCATGAGAAGAAAGATCATAAGAGGCAAGTGTTTGGGAGCAGCTGGGTGAGTGTGTTTTTAGCTTTGATCATGAGGCCGGGTTATAGTGATGGGTGATTTGAATGCAAAGGTGAGTAATGTGGCAGCTGAGGGAATAATTGGTGTACATGGGGTGTTCAGTGCTATAAAGGGAAATGGTGAGGAGTTTGTAGACTTATGTGCTGAAAAAGGACTGGTGATTGGGAATACCTGGTTTGAAAAGAGA
This sequence comes from Panulirus ornatus, assembly GCF_036320965.1. Taxonomy (NCBI): domain Eukaryota; kingdom Metazoa; phylum Arthropoda; class Malacostraca; order Decapoda; family Palinuridae; genus Panulirus; species Panulirus ornatus. Next base: position 41,933,111 of record NC_092238.1, on the reverse strand, counting down.
GATATACATAAGTATACGTATGTAAAAAGGAGAGATGGTCAGAGAGCGTTATTGGATTAAGTGTTAATTGATGGGCGCGCGAAAGAGAGACTTTTGGATGTTAATGTGCTGAGAGGCGCAACTGGAGGGATGTCTGATCATTATCTTGTGGAGGCGAAGGTGAAGATTTGTAGAGGTTTTCAGAAAAGAGAAATGTTGGGGTGAAAAGAGTGGTGACAGTAAGTGAGCTTGGAAAGGAGAATTGTGAGAGGAAGTACCAGGAGAGTCTGAGCACAGAATGGAAAAAGGTGAGAACAAAGGACGTAAGGGGAATGGGGGAGGAATGGGATGTATTTAAGGAAGCAGTGATGGCTTGCGCAAAGGATGCTTGTGGTGTGAGAAGCGTGGGAGGTGGGAAGATTAGAAAAGGTAGCGAGTGGTGGGATGAAGAAGTAAGATTATTAGTGAAAGAGAAGAGAGAGGCATTTGGACGATTTTCGCATAGAAATAATGCAAATGAGTGGGATATGTATAAAAGAAAGAGACAGGAGGTGAAGAGAAAGGTGCAAGAGGTAAAAAAAAAAGGGGCAAATGAGAGTTGGGGTGAGAGAGTATCAATAAATTTTAGGGAAAATAAAAAGATGTCTTAGAAGGAGGTAAATAAAGTGCGTAAGACGAGGGAACAAATGGGAACTTCAGTGAAGGGGGCAAATGGGGAGGTGATAACAAGTAGTGGTGATGTGAGAAGGAGATGGAGTGAGTATTTTGAAGGTTTGTTGAATGTGTTTGATGATAGAGTGGCAGATATAGGGTGCTTTGGTCGAGCTGGTGTGGAAAGTGAGAGGGTTAGGGAAAATGATTTCGTAAACAGAGAAGAGATAGTAAATGTTTTACTGAAAATGAAAGCCAGCAAGGAGACGGGTTTGGATGGTATTGTACTGGAATTCATAAAAAAGGGGGTAACTGCATTGTTGACTGGTTGGTAAGGTTATTTAATGTATGTATGACTCATGGTGAGGTGCCTGAGGATTGGCGGAATGCTTGCATAGTGCCATTGTATAAAGGCAAAGGGGATAAAAGTGAGTGCTCAAATTAAAGAGGTATAAGTTTGTTGAGTATTTCTGGGAAATTATATGGGAGGATATTGATTGAGAGGGTGAAGGCATGTACAGAGCATCAGATTGTGGAAGAGCAGTGTGGTTTCAGAAGTGGTAGAGGATGCGTGGATCAGGTGTTGGCTTTGAAGAATGTATGTTAGAAATACTTAAAAAAGCAAATGGATTTGTATGTAGCATTTATGGATCTGGAGAAGGCATATGATAGAGTTGATAGATATGCTCTGTGGAAGGTGTTAAGAATATATGGTGTCGGAGGCAAGTTGTTAGAAGCAGTGAAAATTTTTATCGAGGATGTAAGGCATATGTACGTGTAGGAAGAGAGGAAAGTGATTGATTCTCATTGAATATAGGCTTGCGGCAGGGGTGTGTGATGTCTCCATGGTTGTTTAATTTGTTTATGGATGGGGTTGTTAGGGAGGTGAATGCAAGAGTTTTGGAAATAGGGGCAAGTATGCAGTCTGTTGTGGATGAGAGAGCTTGGGAAGTGAGTCAGTTGTTGTTCGCTTATGATACACCGCTGGTGGCTCATTCGTGTGAGAAACTGCAGAAGCTGGTAACTGGTTAGGTAAAGTGCGTGAAAGTAGAAAGGTGAGAGTAAATGTGAATAAGAGCAAGGTTATTAGGTACAGAAGGGTTGAGGGACAAGTCAACTGGGAGGTAAGTCTGAATGGAGAAAAACTGGAGGAAGTAAAGTGTTTTAGATATCTGGGAGTGGATTTGGCAGCGGATGGAACCATGGAAGCGGAAGTGAATCATAGGGTGGGGGAGGGTGCGAAAGTTCTGGGAGCGATGAAGAATGTGTGGAAGTAGAGAACATTATCTCGGAAAGCAAAAATAGGTATGTTTGAAGGAATAGTGGTTCCAACAATGTTATATGGTTGCGAGGCGTGGGCTATAGATAGAGTTGTGCGGCGGAGGGTGGATGTGCTGGAAATGAGATGTTTGAGGACAATATGTGGTGTGAGGTGGTTTGATCGAGTAAGTAATAATAGGGTAAGAGAGATGTGTGATAATAAAAAGAGTGTGGTTAAGAGAGCAGGAGAGGGTATTTTCAAATGGTTCGGTCACATGGAGAAAACGAGTTAGGAAAGATTGACCAAGAGGGTATATGTGCCAGAGGTGGAGGGGAACGAGGAGAAGTGGGGGACCAAATTGGGGGTGGAAAGATAGAGTGAAAAAAATTTTGTGTGATCGGGGCCTGAAGATGCAGGAGGGTGAAAGGTGTGCAAGGAATAGAGTGAATTGGAACAATGTGGTATACTGGGGTCGACGTGTTGCCAGTGGATTGAACCAGGTCATGTGAAGCGTCTGGGGTAATCCATGGAAAGTTCTGTGGGGCCTGGATGTGGAAAGGGAGCTGTGGGTTCGGTGCATTATACATGACAGCTAGAGACTCGGTGTGAACGAATGTGGCCTTTGTTGTCTTTTCCTAGCGCTTCCTCGCGCACATAAGGGGCGAGGGGGCTCTTATTTTATATATGGCGAGGTGGCGATGGGAATGAATAAAGGCAGACAGTATGAATTATATACAAACTACCTCACACCACATATTGTCCTCAAACATCTCATTTCCAGCACATCCACCCTCCTGCGCACAACTTTATCCATAGCCTACGCCTCACAACCATACAATATTGTTGGAACCACTATTCCCTCAAACATACCCATTTTTGCTTTCCGAGATAATGTTCTCGACTTCCACACATTCTTCAAGGCTCTCAGAATTTTTGCCTCTTCCCCCACCTTATGATTCACTTCCGCTTTCATGGTTCCATCCGCTGCCAAATCCACTCATAGACATCTAAAACACTTCACTTCCTCCAGTTTTTCTCCATTCAGACTTTCCTCCCAATTTACTTGCACCTCAACCCTACTGTACCTAATAACCTTACTCTTATTCACATTTACTCTCACATATATTTTACAAATCTTATCAACGATAAAGTTATCTAATTTGTACAGACCAACACTAATATTAAGATTATAATTCTTTGTGTATTTAATAATAGAAGATTCAATGATATTTCTCTTGGTAATGGAGGTAGAGTTAATAACTGAGATGGCGTTACTCCAGTCAATACAATGATCATAGTTTTAACATGATTAAACAAGGCATTTGATTCTTGTCCCGTTCTTATACTATATCTGTGTTCCTTAAGTGTAACAGAAAGATCCTTACCAGTCTGACGAACATAAAATTTATCACAGTTTCCACACCAGTGGAAGCTAATTGCCCTAATATATTCATAAGAGCTATTAACACCTTAAAATAAGACAAGGATATACATATTACTAAAGCAGAAAAGGCTAACACTGTTATGATTTTAGACAAAAGTAACTATTTATCTAAAATGAATGATCTTCTAAATGATAACACAACATATTCTAAACTTAGTAAAAATCCCTTAGAAGCAATTAGTTCTCAGTTCAAATAAAGAAATGAAGTTGTTGTTGAAAGGTAACATTTCTCTTATCAAAAATTTGTCATCTTTGTCCCCTTCATTGCCATATATGTATGAACTTATCAAAACACATAAACAAAATATTCCAGCAAGACCTATAATGAGTTCAGTAGGCTCCATCACATATAAATCATCAAAATGGTTATTTACCTTATTAAGCCCTTTGGTGGGCAAGGTATCAAATTCTAATATCATGAACAAAATAGATTTAGTCAACAAGCTAAACAATATCAATATTCATTTTGATTTCAAAGTAGTTAGCTTTGATGTTTCCTCACTTTTCACTAAAGTTCCAGTTGATGACCTTTTAGAATATTTATTTGATGTCTTGGATGACATTCATTTACCTGTTTCAAAGTCTAATTTCATTGAACTGATAAAATTGTGTATAAAAGACTGTGAATTTCAATTTAATGGAGATTATTATGCTCAAAAATTTGGTATGGCAATGGGTAACCCTCTTTCACCTGTACTAAGTAATCTTTACATGGAATTTTTTGAAACAAAATTACTAAAGGATATCTTACCATCTAATGCAATTTGGTTTAAGTATGTAGATGATGTTCTTTGTGTTTGGCCAACAAATGAAAATTTACAAACATTTCTCCCCTTACTTAACAATTTAGTACCTTCCATCAAATTTACTGTAGAAAATGAAAATAATGGTATGTTACCATTTTTAGATTGCATTATCCATAGACAAGTAAACAAGTTTAAGTTTAGCATATACAGAAAACCCACCAATGTATGTTCATATATCCATTATTACTCATCTCAACATGACAGAGTTAAAGTATCATCATTTCAATCTATGTTCCTAAGGGCATTACGTATTTGCAGTCCAAAATTTATTGATGATGAGTTTGAGACGACATATTCTATTGGATCTAGAATCTAGTACCCTAGATCTTTCATTGAAAAATCCCTTAAGTTAGCAAAGAAATCATTGTATAGAGTTGAGCCCAAACCTCCCATTGACACCAAGAATCTTTTAGTTCTCCCTTTTAGTAATAATTTCACTTTGCTTCCCATGTTGCTTAAATCCTTTAATGTAAATGTTGCCTTTAGCAACAATAATACTACAAAGAATATCTTAATCAGGAATTCACCACAAAATTCTCTTGGTTGCATCTATAAAGTTCCTTGTGGAAACTGATGAATTTCATGTTGGTCAGACTGGTAAGGATCTTTCTGTTAGACTTAAGCAACATAGATATAGTATAAGAACGGGACAAGAATCAAATGCCTTGTTTTATCATGTTAAAAACTATGATCATTGTATTGACTGGAGTAACGCCATCTCAGTTCTTAACTCTAACTTTATTACCATGAGAAATATCATTGAATCTTCTATTACTAAATACACAAAGAATTATAATCTTAATATTAGTGATGGTCTGTACAAATTAGATAACTTTATTGTTGATATGTAAAATGATAAGTTTATGAACGCTCGTTGTATGTTTTGGACAATCGCATGTTTACCAAATGGCGTCCTAGCTTCGTCTCTTCGATGTATATCAACTGACTGTTATATTTCTCTCTTCTGTCTCCCCTGATGATGTGATTATTACACGAAAGTGCACTTGGGAACTTTTCGTGTTTCATTTTCCCCGTAGACTCATAGGAATATATATATATATATATATATATATATATATATATATATATATATATATATATATATATATATATATATATATATATATATATATATATATATATATATATATATATATATATTTATTTATTATTCATTTTGCTTTGTCGCTGTCTCCCGAGCCTGCGAGGAAGCGCAAGGAAACACACGAAAGAAATGGCCCAACCCACCCCTATACACATGCCCACACACACACGTCCACGCAAACATACACACCCACACATCCCAACGCACACACATATATACACACACAGACACACACATATACACACATGAACACAATTCACACTGTCTGCCCCTACTCACCCCCATCGCCACCCCGCCACACACGGAATAACATCCCCTACCCCCTCATGTGTGCGAGGAAGCGCCAGGAAAAGACAACAAAGGCCCCATTCGCTCACACTCAGTCTCCAGCTGTCATGTAATAATGCCCGAAACCACAGCTCCCTTTCCACATCCAGGCCCCACACAACTTTCCATGGTTTACCCCAGACGCTTCACATGCCCTGATTCAATCCATTGACAGCACGCCGACCCCGGTATATCACATCGATCCAATTCACTCTATTCCTTTCCCGCCTTTCACCCTCCTGCATGTTCAGGCCCCGATCACTCAAAATATTTTTCACTCCATCTTTCCACCTCCAATTGGGTCTCCCACTTCTCCTCGTTCCCTCCAACTCCGACACATATATCCTCTTGGTCAATCTTTCCTCACTCATTCTCTCTATTTGCTCAAATCATTTCAAAACACCCTCTTCTGCTCTCTGAACCACGCTCTTTTTATTTCCACACATCTATCTTACCCTTACATTACTTACGCGATCAAACCACCTCACACTACATATTGTCCTCAACATCACATTTCCAGCACAACCACCCTCCTGCGCACAACTCTATCCATTGCCCACTCCTCGCAACCATACAACATTGTTGGAACCACTATTCCTTCTGACATAGCTATTTTTGCTTTCTGAGATAATGTTCTTGACTTCCACACATTCTTCAAGGCTCCCAGAATTTTCGCCCCCTCCCCCACCCTATGATTTACTTCCACTTCCATGGTTCCAACCGCTGCCAGATCCACTCCCAGATATCTAAAACACTTTACTTCCTCAAGTTTTTCTCCATTCAAACCTACCTCCCAATTGACTTGAACCTCAACCCTACTATACCTAATAACCTTGCTCTTATTCACATTAACTCTTAACTTTCTTCTTTCATACACATTACCAAACTTAGTCACCAGCTTCTGCAGTTTCTGATATGAATCAGCCACCAGCGCTGTATCATCAGCGAACAACAACTGACTCACTTCCCCAGCTCTCTCATCCACAACAGACTGCATACTTGCCCCTCTTTCCAAAACTCTTGCATTCACCTCCCTAACATCCCCATCCATAAACAAATTAAACAACCATGGAGACATCACACACCCCTGCCCCAAACCTACATTCACTGAGAACCAATCACTTTCCTCTCTTCCTACACGTACACATGCCTTACATCCTCGATAAAAACTTTTCACTGCTTCTAACAACTTGCCTCCCACACCATACATTCTTAGTACCTTCCACAGAGAATCTCTATCAACTCTATCATATGCCTTCTCCAGATCCATAAATGCTATATACAAATCCATTTGCTTTTCTAAGTATTTCTCACATACATTCTTCAAAGCAAACACCTGATCCACACATCCTCTACCACTTCTGAAACCACACTGCTCTTCCCCAATCTGATGCTCTGTACATGCCTTCACCCTCTCAATCAATACCCTCCCATATAATTTACCAAGAATACTCAACAAACTTATACCTCTGTAATTTGAGGAATCACTCTTATCCCCTTTACCTTTGTACAATGGCACTATGCAAGCATTCCTCCAATCCTCAGGCACCTCACCATGAATCATACATACATTAAATAACCTTACCAACCAGTCAACAATACAGTCATCCACTTTTTTAATAAATTCCACTGCAATACCATCCAAATCTGCTGCCTTGTAGGCTTTCATCTTCCGCAAACCTTTTACTACCTCTTCTCTGTTTACGAAATCATTTTCCCTAACCCTCTCACTTTGCACACCACCTCGACCAAAACACCCTATATCTGCCACTCTATCATCAAACACATTCAACAAACCTTCAAAATACTCACTCCATCTCCTTCTCACATCACCACTACTTGTTATCACCTCCCCATTAGCCCCCTTCAGTGAAGTTCACATTTGCTCCCTTGTCTTACGCACTTTATTTACCTCCTTCTAGAAGATCTTTTTATTCTCCCTGAAATTTAATGATACTCTCTCACCCCAACTCTCATTTGCCCTCTTTTTTACCTCTTCCACCTTTCCCTTGACCTCCTGTCTCTTTCTTTTATACATCTCCGACTCATTTGCATTTTTTCCCTCCAAAAAGCGTCCAAATGCCTCTCTCCTCTTTTTCACTAAAAATCTTACTTCTTCATCCCACCACTCACTACCCTTTCTAATCAACCCACCTCCCACTCTTCTCATGCCACAAGCATCTTTTGCGCAAGCCATCACTGCTTCCCTAAATACATCCCATTCCTCCCCCACTCCCCTTACCTCCTTTGTTCTCACCTTTTTCCATTCTGTACTCAGTCTCTCCTGGTACTTCCTCACACAAGTCTCCTTCCCAAGCTCACTTACTCTCACCACCCTCTTCCCCCCAACATTCTCTCTACTTTTCTGAAAACCCATACAAATCTTCACCATCGCCTCCACAAGATAATGATCAGACATCCCTCCAGTTGCACCTCTCAGCACATTAGCATCCAAAAGTCTCTCTTTCGCGCGCCTGTCAATTAACACGTAATCCAATAACGCTCTCTGGCCATCTCTCCTACTTACATACGTATACTTATGAATATCTCGCTTTTTAAACCAGGTATTCCCAACCACCAGTCCTTTTTCAGCACATAAATCTACGAGCTCTTCACCATTTCCATTTACAACACTGAACACCCCATGTATACCAATGGGGTATGCTGGAAATTGGGTGTGCTGGAAATGAGATGTTTGAGGACAATATGTGGTGTGAGGTGGTTTGATCGAGCAAGTAATGTAAAGGTAAGAGAGATGTGTGGAAATAAAAAGAGCGTGGTTGAGAGAGCAGATGAGGGTGTTTTGAAATGGTTTGGTCACATGGAGAGAAAGAGTGAGGAAAGATTGACAAAGAGGATATATGTGTCGGAGGTGGAGGGAACGAGGAGAAGTGGGGGACCAAATTGGAGGTGGAAAGATGGAGTGAAAAAGATTTTGAGTGATCGGGGACTGAACATGCAGGAGGGTGAAAGGCGTGCAAGGAACAGAGTGAATTGGAACGATGTGGTATATCGGGGTCGACGTGCTGTCAATGGATTGAACCAGGTCATGTGAAGCGTCTTCGGTAAACCATGGAAAGTTGTGTGGGGCCTGGATGTGGAAAGGGAGCTGTGGTTTCGGTGCATTATTACATGACAGCTAGAGACTGAGTGTGAACGAATGGGGCCTTTGGTGTCTTTTCCTAGCGCTACCTCGCACTCATGAGGGGGGAGGTGGTTGTTATTCCATGTGTGGCGGGGTGGCGATGGGAACAAATAAAGGCAGACTATGAATTATGAATATGTGTATATATGTATATGTCTGTGTGTGTATATATATGTTTACATTGAGTTGTATAGGTATGTATATTTGCGTGTGTGGACGTGTATGTATATACATGTGTATGTGGGCGGGTTGGGCCTTTCGTCTGTTTCCTGGCGCTACCTCGCTAACGCGGGAGACAGCGACAAAGCAAAATAAAGAATAATACATATATATATATATATATATATATATATATATATATATATATATATATATATATATATATATATATATATATATATATATATATATATATATATATATATATATATCATGGCTGATCTATGAAAGCAGTGAAGTTATTCTAAAGCATAACGAATGTGGACTAGACCTAGAACTTCCTCAGACACAACAAACCCTCGGAGCAAAAATTCCTTGATGTTCAACACAAAGAAAAGGAAAACTATCTCTACTAAGATGCTCAATAGTTCATAGACGGGGCCAGTCATGCTTTCAAAATGGAATATAAAATGCCATCATTTATTCAACCACTTCAAGGTATCTGCTGCAGCAGCTAATCATTGTTCCTGTCCTTCAGTATAAATCTGTGGTGTTGTTTTTTTCTTAGCTGATTCATGACGATAAACTTGTTTCAACTCAAACTGTTGCGCAACGCCCATTGCTTTTTGACAGAAAGATCAAGACAGCAAACCATTGCACTCATATCCTCATTTGTGTCTATATCTTTTCTCGTTCATTAAGCCTTAAATGGCGAAATATTTATCATAATAGCCTTTCCTAAACTAGAGTTGATGTAGTCGTCTATCCATCATCTTTTGAGTCCAGCTTCTTAAAATAGAGAGAAAAAAGAAAAAATATATCCATTGTTTTCTGTTACGAGACAAAGGGAAAATGATATATTTTTACCCACAAAATTATTCCATGGGCGCCATCATCCATCACCCATTTCATGTTTACAAATGTATCCTCGCTAACTCGACCGTTGCACTGTGTTATGGTGGGCTGTCCTCAGCGTTCCTGGCGATTTCTTCCTAATTTTCTCACAAAATGCTCCTGCCAAAAGCTAGCCATTAAGATGAGGGTCATGGAATCCTGCATAAATAGAGGTTATTTACTCATCAAGCTGTCAGAGGTTGTTTTCCTGGGTAATGAGCAGAAATAGAAAAGGAATATATTCTTTTTTTATAGTAGTCGACATGACCGGAGCCAAATAATTCTTCGTTTGTGGTCTTTTGGGTTGAAAGGAAATAGATATTATGAGCAAGGATTAGATAGGAGGTCCTTGGGTGTTTGTAAACCCCACTCTGTAAGGTGAAAAGGTTACAGGAAAAGGGTAAGACGAAAGAAAGAATATAATTCCAAAGGAGGTATGCTATAACGATCAGTCTTCGTGTGGTTGCCGTCAACACATGTGATCCTGGAAGCGGAAGTCAGAGGTAAGATGAATCCTGATTGTACATCGCTGTTCACACCAACATTTTATTTCGATACTCTTAACTGCACTTACTTCAAGCGGGAAAATAATGACGGACTACAAACATTTGTTGTAACATATTGTGAACTGCTGAAGGAGCTTCTATGACGTGTTCACACTTTTCTTTTTCTTTCTTTAACATTGTATGAAAACGCACATGAACTACATTACTAATGCCGATAACAAAGTTATTCTTCATGAGAAAGGGATATTAGAGTCAAACTTCATAAGTTCTTTTTAAATATATATGATTCAACATATTCTTGAAAACATGTGGTTGATGTAACGAACTCTGAAAGGATGTAGATTCGAAAAATTTGGTTGGCGTTATGAACTATACAAGGATTCATATTAAATCATGAGAAGAAAAATCAATACTATAGTGTCCATGAACAAGAATCACTGCTGCAAAATGGAAGCTTTACAATAAAAATTGTGAAGGTAAAAGAGAAGGGCTTATACTTCCCTTTTAATATATCTGGAAACGAGTGAGGATATAAGTCTGGAATGGCCGCTCACAAACGCTCATTCTGGGAATTGCGAGACCGTGTTGCTGGGAAATGGATTATTCCCCATGACTTCGGACGCCTGCCCAACGTTACTGCAAGTTGGTGTGTTTCCTGCGTTCGCTTGCTTGTAAAAGAGGAACAGAGGAGGGAGAGAAAGAGACAGTCAGAGACAGAGACAGAAAGACAGAGATCGCTATCGTGGTTTACATCAAAACAAAGGCCGTTATCAAAACTGCCGTCTTACTTTCCTTCTCCAAGCTTCTCTGTGTTACGGTGCGATAAAGAGAGCTTTGAAATGATCTATGTCAAAGTACACATTAACTTCTTAAGGTTTCAAGAGCATAGGATAAATAAATCTAAAGCAACAGTCATGATAAAGAGTATGGTCATGAATTATGAAAAACTTCATGATTCATAAAGAAATTACCAAATGGCTTTTACTTGCACACACACACACACACACACACACACACACACACACACACACTAATATACGAATATATATATATATATATATATATATATATATATATATATATATATATATATATATATATATATATATATATTCCCTGGGGATAGGGGAGAAAAGCTACGATCTATGTAGTCCTTGCGTGTCGCAGAAGGCAAGTAAAAGGGGCGGGAGCGGGAGGAACAGGGAAGGGAGTCGAGTGAGGATTTTTTCCTCTTAGGCTCAACCATCTGTTCATGGCGCTACCTGCCCAAAGTTTGCTTCTGTTTCATGACCGTCTGTTGGTGAACGGTCCCTAGTGTTTGTCTTATGGGCACTGCTTTCGTTTTTCTCTTATCATCCTCTTATCTTCCTCTGAGGCATTTTAATCAATGAACCTTCTTTCATCTGGTTACATTCCCTCTGTGACCCTTGAATAATCTCGTTTTCTTTTGACTGGATTTTTCCCTTTCTCCCCCCCGTACAAAGACACTTTCATGATCACTGATTTGATTCCATATCTTCTTAATTTCTCGTTGTTCCTACTAATCTGTTTATTGCTTCCAGTAATTTCCCCAAATGATTGATCTTTATTTTTTCACTGTTTCTTTTCTTCCTCCAGCCAATAGAAAAGCCTTACAATCCCTTTCATTTAAATTCTCCTTAGCGTATCTAGTCACAACTGTATGGTCATGGTAATGTACTTTGCTCGAATCCATAATCTGATTTTAAGTTCTAGCTTGGCTTGGAACTGTGCTTATGATACATAGGTAAATGTGTGTGTGTATGTGTGTGTGTGTGTGTGTGTGTGTGTGTGTGTGTGTGTGTGTGTGTGTGTGTGTATGTGTGTGTGTGTGTGTTTGTCCTGGTAGTCTCCTTATATGTCCTTGAGTAAATTTCTATGCTTTTGTCAACTTATCTACTTTCTTACCATTTTTTCTACTATTAGTTTTACTACTACTACTACTACTACTAATACTACTACTACTACCACTACTGCCACCACCATTTATTCTTCCCCAGTTTCAAACATGGATCATCTTCCTCTGCGAACTAGAGCGCACCTTTATTCTACTTGTAATCTTTCATATTTCTTATAATTTTTCATCATTTTTCCACACTTTTTCCCTTTTGATTTGTTCTTTTTAATTCAATTTGCCCTCTTTCGACCTTGAATCAATTTGCTCTTTTCTTTTCTTTTTGCATCTTCCTCTTCTCTTGCTTCTTCACTTTCAACACCTCTTCTTCTTCTTCTCCTTCTTCTTCTTCTTCTTCTTCTTCTTCTTCTTCTTCTTCTTCTTCTTCTTCTTCTTCTTCTTCTTCTTCTTCTTCTTCTTCTTCTTCTTCTTCTTCTTCTTCTTCTTCTTCTTCTTCTTCTTCTACTTCTTCTTCGCCTCTTCTTCTTCTTCTTCTTCTTCTTCTTCTTCTTCTTCTTCTTCTTCTTCTTCTTCTTCTTCTTCTTCTTCTTCTTCTTCTTCTTCTTCTTCTCTTCTTCTTCTTCTTCTTTTTCTTCTTCTTCTTCTTCTTCTTCTTCTTCTTCTTCTTCTTCTTCTTCTTCTTCTTCTTCTTCTTCTTCTTCTTCTTCTTCTTCTTCTTCTTCTCATTCTTTCGCTTTCACATCACTTCCATCTCTCCTTAACCTCCTCTCCAAGTCCTACATCAGCTTCTGGCTCCGTCAACAAGAGAGCCCAAGGCTCGTCGAGGCATCTTTGTCAGATGCTGTAGCTCCCGCTGGTCTTTGCTGCAGAGAACTCTCTGACTTGGAAGCTACAAAGGGAAAAATAATGACCTCACCTGCGTCTTCAGGCCACGCTCCAGAGACAATGGCCTGCCTGGTCTCACAGTGCCACTGGGACTGGAGACTTTTGGCTAAGTATGACAGGCAGGAAGGGGGATATAATTATCATGAAGTGGCCTTTGAAAACATCTGGTTGTAACAGAAACAGTACTGTTCATTGCGAATGACGTAAAGACGGTATTACGATTGTCCTGAGGAATATGTAATGATATTCGGGAAGCTCCTTGAACTGACAAGGAGTTTCAGTGTGTATTTTGCATGTAAATGTATGCACAAAGAGAGAGAGAGAGAGAGAGAGAGAGAGAGAGAGAGAGAGAGAGAGAGAGAGAGAGAGAGAGAGAGAGAGAGAGAGAGAGAGAGAGAGAGAGAGAGAGAGAGAGAGAGAGAGAGCACACACCAGACACCAGAGTTAAAGCTAGAGGCCTTAGATTTGCTAACTTTATCAAAAATTTTAACATTTTGAGTCAGATTGATGATATAGAGTCATTGAGTACCTGCTTTAGGCTAGAGTACAAATGGTGTAGACTGCGAACACATCTTTAAAAAAATGGATTATTAGAACAACCGCAGGATATAACATGAAATTGAAATGTGAAAATGATGTAAAGAAGAAGTGTACGGATATAATAGTGGTGGAATATTGGAGCAAATTGAAAGAGGACATAGAGAACTGAAACTCTGCATGAAACTAAAGAATGACCCAGATGTGAGGCCTCAGGATTGTAACGCTCCTTCCCTGTACAGCACAAATAGGTATGGACTTATCAAAACGCATAAGCCAAATTTTCCAGCAAGACCTATAGTGTTTTCAGTAGGCTCCATCACATATATATTGTCAAAGTGGTTAGTTTCCTTATTAAGCCCTTTAGTGGGTAAGATATCAAATTCTAATATCATGAACAATGTAGATTTAGTTAACAAGCTTAGCAATATCAACGTTGATTTTGATTTCAAACTTGTTAGCTTTGATGTTTCCTCACTGTTCACAAAAGTTCCAGTTGATGACCTTTTAGAATATCTATTTCATGTTTTGGATGATATTCATTTAACTGTTTCAAAGTCTGTTTTTATTGAACTGATAATATTGTGTATAAACGACTGTGTATTGCAATTCAATAGAGAATATTATGCTCAAAAATTTGGTATGACAATGGGTAAAATCTCTTTCACCTGTACTAAGTAATCTTTACATGGATATTTTTAAACAAAATTACTAAACTATATCTTACCTTCTAATGCAATTTGGTTTAGGTATGTAAATGATGTTCTTGTGTTTGGCCAACTAATGAAAATTTACAAGCATTTCTCCCGTTACTTAACAATTTAGTGCCTTCCATCTAATCTACAGTAGAAAATCAAAATAATGGTATGTTATCATTTTCAGACTGTATGATCCATAGGCAAGGAAACAAGCTTAAGTTTAGCATATACAGAAAACCTACCAATTTATGCTCATATTTCCATTACTACTCACCTCAACATGACAGAGTTGACACCAGGAATAGATGAAAAAGAGCAAATGTGAATATGTACATGCGTATGGATGTATATGTATGTGTATTCCTCTGCTAAGTATATATGTATATGTTGATATGTATATGTACATGCATGTATATGTACGTGTATGTGCGTGTATGTTTATACGTGTGTATTTGTTTGTTTCCTGGTGCTGCCTCGCTGACACGGGAAAAGGGGATCAATTAAAATATAAAAGAACAGTTATTTCCCATTTCAGTTACGAAATGAAGTTGTTGAAAGGTAATGGTTCTCTTATCAAAAGTTTGTCATCTTTGTCCTCTTCATTGCGATATATGTATGGACTTATCAAAACACATAAACAGAATTTTCCAGCAAGACCTATAGTGAGTTCAGTAGGCTCCATTACATATAAACTGTTAAAATGGTTAGTTTCTTTATTAAGCCCTTTAGTGGGTAAGGTATCAAATTCTAATATCATGAACAATGTAGATTTAGTCAACATGTTAAACAATATCAATGTTAATTTTGATTTCAAACTAGTTTGCTTTGATGTTTCCTCACTTTTCACAAAAGTTCCAGGTTGATGATCTTTTAGAATATTTATATGATGTTTTGGATGCTATTCATTTACCTATTTCAAAGTCTGTTTTTATTGAACTGATAAAATTGTGCATAAAAAACTGTGTATTTCAATTCAATGGAGATTATTATGCTCCAAAATTTGGCATGAAAATGGGTAACCCTCTTTCACCTGTACTAAGTAATCTTCTTTATATGGAATTTTTTGAAATACAATTACTAAAGGATATCTTACCTTCTAATGCAATTTGGTTTAGGTATGTAGATGATGTTCTTTGTGTTTGGCCAACAAATGAAAGTCTACAAATATTTCTCCCTTTCCTTAACAATTTAGTAACTTCCATCAAATTTACTGTAGAAAATGAAAATAATGGTATGTTACCATTTCTAAATTGCATGAGCCATAGGCAAGGAAACAAGTTTAAGTTTAGCATATACAGAAAAGCTACCAATGTATGCTCATATATCCATTATTACTCATCTCAACATGACAGAGTTAAATTATCATCATTTCAATCTATGTTCTTTTGAGCATTACGTATTTGCAGTCCAGAGTTTATTGATGACGAGTTTGAGAAGATATATTCTATTGAATCTAAGTTAAAGTACCCTAGATCTTTCATTAAGTTAGGAAAGAAATCATTTTATAGAGTTGAGCCCAAACCTTCCATTGACACCAAGAATCTTTTAGTTCTCCCTTTTAATGATAATTTTACTTTACTTCCCATGTTGCTTAAATTCTTTAATGTAAATGTTGCCTTTAGCAACAATAATACTATAAAGAATATCTTAAGCAGGAATTCACCTGAAAATTCTCCTGGATACATCCATAAAGTGCCATGTGGAAACTGTGATGAATCTTATGTTGGGCAGACTGGCAAGGATCTTTCTGTTAGACTTAAGCAACATAAACATAGTATAAGAACAGGAAAAGAATCAAATGCCTTGTTTAATCACGTTAAAAACTACGATCATTGTATTGACTGGAGTAATGCCATCTTAGTTATGGCATATATATATATATATATATATATATATATATATATATATATATATATATATATATATATATATATATATATATATATATATATATATATGTATGTATATATATATATATATATATATATATATATATATATATATATGTATATATATATATATATATATATATATATATATATATATATATATATATATATATATATATATATATATATATATATATATATATTTTTTTTTTTTTTTTTTTTTTATACTTTGTCGCTGTCTCCCGCGTTTGCGAGGTAGCGCAAGGAAACAGACGAAAGAAATGGCCCAACCCCCCCCCCCCCATACACATGTACATACACACGTCCACACACGCAAATATACATACCTACACAGCTTTCCATGGTATACCCCAGACGCTTCACATGCCCGATATATATATATATATATATATATATATATATATATATATATATATATATATATATATATATATATATATATATATATATATATATATATATATATATATATATATATATATATATATATATATATATATATATATATCGAGGATGTAAGGCATGTGTACGTGTAGGAAGAGAGGAAAGTGATTGGTTCTCAGTGAATGTAGGTTTGCGGCAGGGGTGTGTGATGTCTCCATGGTTGTTTAATTTGTTTATGGATGGGGTTGTTAGGGAGGTGAATGCAAGAGTTTTGGAAAGAGGGGCAAGTATGAAGTCTGTTGTGGATGAGAGAGCTTGGGAAGTGAATCAGTTGTTGTTCGCTGATGATACAGCGCTGGTGGCTGATTCATGTGAGAAACTGCAGAAGCTGGTGACTGAGTTTGGTAAAGTGTGTGAAAGAAGAAAGTTAAGAGTAAATGTGAATAAGAGCAAGGTTATTAGGTACAATAGGGTTGAGGGTCAAGTCATTTGGGAGGTAAGTTTGAATGGAGAAAAACTGGAGGAAGTAAAGTGTTTTAGATATCTGGGAGTGGATCTGGCAGCGGATGGAACCATGGAAGCGGAAGTGAATCATAGGGTGGGGGAGGGGGCGAAAATCCTGGGAGCCTTGAAGAATGTGTGGAAGTCGAAAACATTATCTCGGAAAGCAAAAATGGATATGTTTGAAGGAATAGTGGTTCCAACAATGTTGTATGGTTGCGAGGCGTGGGCTATGGATAGAGTTGTGCGCAGGAGGGTGGATGTGCTGGAAATGAGATGTTTAAGGACAATGTGTGGTGTGAGGTGATTTGATCGAGTAAGTAATGTAAGGGTAAGAGAGATGTGTGGAAATAAAAAGAGCGTGGTTGAGAGAGCAGAAGAGGGTGTTTTGAAATCTTTTGGGCACATGGAGAGAATGAGTGAGGAAAGATTGACCAAGAGGATATATGTGTCGGAGGTGGAGGGAACGAGGAGAAGTGGGAGACCAAATTGGAGGTGGAAAGATTGAGTGAAAAAGAATTTGAGTGATCGGGGCCTGAACATGCAGGAGGGTGAAAGGCGGGCAAGGAATAGAGTGAATTGGATCGATGTGGTATACCGGGGTTGACGTGCTGTCAGTGGATTGAATCAGGGAATGTGAAGCGTCTGGGGTAAACCATGGAAAGTTGTGTGGGGCCTGGATGTGGAAAGGGAGCTGTGGTTTCGGGCATTATTGCATGACAGCTAGAGACTGAGTGTGAACGAATGGGGCCTTTGTTGTCTTTTCCTAGCGCTACTTCGCACACATGAGGGGTGAGGGGGATTGTATTCCATATGTGGCGAGGTGGCGATGGGAATGAATAAAGGCAGACAGTGTGAATTGTGTGCATGGATATATATGTATGTGTCTGTGTGTGTATATATATATGTGTACATTGAGATGTATAGGTAGGTATATTTGCGTGTGTGGACGTGTATGTATATACATGTGTATGGGGGTGGGTTGGGCCATTTCTTTCGTCTGTTTCCTTGCGCTAACTCGCAAACGCGGGAGACAGCGACAAAGCAAAATAAATAAATAAAATATATATATATATACATATATATATATATATATATATATATATATATATATATATATATATATATATATATATATATATATATATATATATTCTGGGGATAGGGGAGAAAGAATACTTCCCACGTATTCCGTGCGTGTCGTAGAAGGCGACTAAAAGGGGAGGGAGCGGGGGGCTAGAAATCCTCCCCTCTCGTTTTTTTTTAATTATCCGAAAGAAGGAACAAAGAACGAGGCCAGGTGAGGATATTTCCTCAGAGGCCCAGTCCTCTGTTCTTAACGCTACCTTGCTAACGCGTGAAATGGCGAATAGTTTGAAAGAAAAGATATATATATATATATATACTCACACACATATTGCATCTCCCACCTCAGTAAAGTGGGGTATCAGGAACAGACGAGCAGTGGCCTCATTTGCACACATCCAATCTCTAGCTGTCATGTGCAATGTACCGAAACTAAAGCACATCATCCACAGCTAAGCTTGGTTCAGCCCCAACGCCCGTACATCTCTCGCCATAGACCATATAGATGCAATTCATTCTAGTTGAAATACGCTTCTTGCCCTACCGAATGTTCATTCCCGATATCTCAAAGCCTCTCTCTCTCTCCATACTTTCCATCTTATTCTCAATTTTCCTTTTCTTCTTCTTTCATGCATTTCACACACATGGATCCTCTTCACAAGTCATCCCTCGTTCATCGTCTCCAAATGACCAAGCTTCTTCAGTACAGCCTGGTCAGTCCTTTTAATCAGACTCCCCTCACTGCCACAACTTTTCCTGACGTAGACATTCCCTTCACGATCAATCCGTTTCGCACCACATTTCATTTCCAATACATCTACTCTCTTTGTTTTGCGTTTAAGACCTAAGACTCATTTCGTGGAACACCTTCGGGACAACTATAACATTCAGTATAATCAACATTTGCCTTGAAAGAATATAACCTGTTTCCGCGTGCTTCTGAATGCACCCAGAGTGCCAAGCCATTCTTCAACCCTATGACTTCTCGCTTCATACCTATGTTGCTGTCACGTCCACTCTCAAATGGAATCCATATACTTTAAGTCCTTCATATTTAAACTGAAACAGATCGTGCTGTCTCACCCCACTGATGCCTCTCTGAAGATATCTTCTAGAGTTTTTCTATACATTGTACAACCAGATCCGTGTCATATGCAAGCAGAAAATGCTTTATATTTCATACTCACCACCTTCGACACATTGTATATACGCTCTTCAGTTCAAGAACCTTATATTTCCTCCCTCAACTCTCCGTGCAAGAGATCAAACGGCCAAGGTGACATCATGCATCCTGGAGGGAATACACCGTAACCGGGTACGACTAATCCTCTCCCATCCTACCCGCACACATGCCTTGCTCTCCTGACAAAAAATTACTCACTCTATTTACTCACTTTCGACCCACACCATATAATCGCAGCACCAACCATACACCCTATATGTAACCCGTACTATACGAATTATCACAATCTTTTTCCGTTTTTCTCACACAGATTTGTCAAAGCAAACACCTGGCATACTCACTTTCTCATATATTTATATATATATATATATATATATATATATATATATATATATATATATATATATATATATATATATATATATATATATATATATATATGTATATATATGTACATATGTATATATATATACATATATATATATATATATATATATATATATATATATATATATATATATATATATATATATATATATATATATATATATATATATATATATATATATATATATATATATATATATATATATGTATATATATATATATATATATATATATATATATATATATATATATATATATATATATATATATATATATATATATATATATATATATATATATATATATATATATATATATATATATATTCCTATGAGTCCACAGGGAAAATGAAACACGAAAAGTTCCCAAGTGCACTTTCGTGTAATAATCACATCATCAGGGGAGACACAGGAGAGAAATATAACAGTCAGTTGATATACATCGAAGAGACGAAGCTAGGATGCCATTTGTGTCTCCCCTGATGATGTGATTATTACACGAAAGTGCACTTGGGAACTTTTCGTGTTTCATTTTCCCCGTGGACTCATAGGAATATCTTGATCACCCGCAAAATATTGATCCTTTTCTATATATATATATATATATATATATATATATATATATATATATATATATATATATATATATATATATATATATATATATATATATATATATATATATATATATATATATATATATTTATATATATATATATATATATATATATATATATATATATATATATATATATATATATATATATATATATATATATATATATATATATATATATATATTCATACATATTCCTATGAGTCCACAGGGAAAATAATACACGATAAGTTATAAGTTCCCAAGTGCACTTTCGTGTAATAATCACATCATCAGGGGAGACAAGAGAGAAATATAACAGTCAATTGATATACAACGAAGAGACGTAGCCAGGACGACATCTGGTAAACATGCAATTGTCCAAGACAGATAACGAGCGTATTATAAACTTATTATGTGGACAAGGTGAAATGGTTACAAATTTTATCAAGAAGCAAGTTATCCGATTTCTATACACCATCATAAATATTAAGATTATGGTTCTTTGTTCATCTAATAATGGAAGATTTAATGATATTTCTCGTGGAACTGGAGTTAGAGTTAATAACTGAGATGGCATCAATCCAGTCAATAAAATGATCATAGTTCTTCACATGATTAAACAAGACATTTGAATCTTGTCCCGTTCTAAAACTATATTTATGCTGCTTAACTCTAACAGGAAGATCCTTACCAGTCTGCCCAGCATAAAACTAATTACATTTTCTACATGGCACATTATAGATGTACCCAGGAGTATATTGATGATGATTTTGAGAAGATATATTTTATCGGATCTAAGTTAAAGTACCCTAGATCTTTCATTGATAAATCCCTTAAGTTAGCAAAGAAATCATTTTATAGAGTTGAGCACAAACTTCCCATTGACACCAAGAATCTTTTAGTTCTCCCTTTTACTAATAATTATACCTTGCTTCCCATGCTGCTTAAATCCTTTAATGTTGCCTTCAACAACAACAGTACTAAAAAGAATATCTTAATCAGGAACTTACCAGAAAATTCTCCTGAGTGCATCTATAAAGTGCCATGTAGAAATTGTAATAAGTTTTATTTTGGCAGACTGGTAAGGATCTTTCTGTTAGACATAAGCCACATAAATGTAGTATAAGAACGGGACAAGAATCAAATGCCTTGTTTAATCATGTTAAAAACTATGATCATTGTATTGACTGGAGTAACGCTATCTCAGTTATTAACTCTAACTCCAGTACCACGAGAGATATCATTGAATCTTCTATTATTGAATACACAATTGTAATCTCGATATTAGTGATGGACTATACACATTGGATAACTATATTGTTGATAAAATTTGTAAACAATTCACCTTCTTCTCCACATAGTAAGTTTATGATACGCTCGTTGTCTGTCTTGGACACTCGCATGTTTACCAAATGGCGTCCTAGCTACGTCTCTCTTGTATATCAGCTGACTGTTATATTTCTCTCTTGTGTCTCCCCTGATGATGTGATTATTACACGAAAGTGCACTTGGGAACTTATCGTGCTTCATTTTCCCAATATATATATATATATATATATATATATATATATATATATATATATATATATATATATATATATATATATATATATATATATATACAGAGAGAGAGAGAGAGAGAGAGAGAGAGAGAGAGAGAGAGAGAGAGAGAGAGAGAGAGAGAGAGAGAGAGAGAGAGAGAGAGAGAGAGAAGGGTCCACTGGGGCAGATCCAGGTCAAGTACCTTAATAAATAGGTTTGACGGACACCTCCTGCGTAGGTCTGTGACACTTGCCATCCATCATTCAAGGCATCCCATCCGGGATGGGGCCCTACTCTGAGTTATAGCTAGGGCTGGTTGGCGTTAATATCCCATTAGTATCAGGACTAGGGTCAATATCTCTACTGGTTTAAATCTTTATCCAGACTTAACCTGAGTTACTTTGGGGAGCATTTTTAAACCATGTGCTCCTAGCTCCAATCGAGGTTATGTTAAGGGGGATAAAGGATAGAATTTTTTCTGGGGTTATATACAATGAAATTAGCTGAGGAGACGAAAAAGATCATTTGCTGATTAAGGTTCCAAGGTGAAAAGTATAAAATTGGAGACAACAAAGATAGAACTAGCTTAAAAAAAGAGAGAAATATAGAAAAAGGCTACAAAAAAAGGGTGGGGCGGAGAGCTTCTATATCAATATCTACTTCAGAGGAAATTGAATCTTATACCGAACTGATGCCTAACCCTTCACCCAGGAAAAAGTAGAGCTAAGTATAGATAGTTGTGTGAGTTCCCTGTTGTTGGAGGTTGAGCTTGAGACGGTGCGTTTGTGGAATGAATACCAGTAACGCATGGAGGAGAGCATGATAGTCACTGTAGTCCTGATAGATTACTTGGTCACTACAAGTACTTACGACAAGACTTTGCCAAATGGTCGAGCTAGCGCGAAATGCTTACTGAAGACAAATCTTTAGAGGTATGAAGAATAAGTCATGTGAGTTGAGTCTGTGTTATCAAGTGCTATGTGTCGGATGGAGAACTTGTATGTTTGTGGATAAGATGCCAGATGATTACGTGTCATTACTGATTAGGTTTGCTATTTGTGTGTTGCCTTGTGCTCCTTCTCCTACCTCTGTATGTAAGTACGTTGTCTTTGCTGTTGTGTATGTTTTCGTTCACACGCTCACATCCTATGATATGCCAGGTATCCTTTCTATTGTCCAGAAACTAAGGGTGGATGAACAGTTGAGTTCCCTGTGGACCAGCTGCCGCAACCAAGATTTGAACCTATGTAGATTTGATTCAGATGCTCTGGACATGCTGCTTCCTTCTCAGTCACCACTTTCCCACATTTTAGAAGATATACTCAACACACTCTTACATCCGTCGTTTTATGATTCACTTTCGTTCCCTTACCTTGATACAAGGGTACATGCATGCATTTTGCCCGTCCTCTGGCACCTCACCCTGGGCTGTGCAAACGTCGAACAGCCTAACTAACCAATCAGCAGCACTCTCACCCCATTTCCTGAAAAACGCAAATGCAATCCCAACCACTCCTGCTGTTTCGCCACACATATACCAAATTTCTCTTCGCCTCACTTCTTACCAGAGCATTCACAATGATTCTCTCACTCCTGATGCCATTTCTCCCAACACACGACGCCCGCTTCCGTGTCATCTAACTTATTCAGCAGTTCTTAAAAACGATAACTCCACCTCATCGTGATATCAT
Organism: Panulirus ornatus; assembly: GCF_036320965.1. Taxonomy (NCBI): domain Eukaryota; kingdom Metazoa; phylum Arthropoda; class Malacostraca; order Decapoda; family Palinuridae; genus Panulirus; species Panulirus ornatus. The sequence continues at coordinate 41,909,560 of NC_092238.1, read as the reverse complement.
CCATGCCTGTTACAATATCCCGGTTTTATCTCCTCACCCTTGCTCATATCTGTTTTTGCTTTTCGTTTTCTTCTCACACTCTTAACCTCCTTCCATTCACGTAGCATTTCTTCTTTTTCTTTTATCCTGTCACTTTCTCATGTATTATCCTCAATAATTTGGGCCCCTATACTAAAGTTACCATCCATAATCCTCCATCTTTTCTCTTTCAATATATATATATATATATATATATATATATATATATATATATATATATATATATATATATATATATATATATATATATATATATATATATATATATATATTGAAAGAGAAAAGATATATGTATGAAACGTCTGGGGTAAACCACGGAAAGTTTTGTGGGGCCTGGATGTGGAAAAGGAGATGTGGTTTCGGTGCATTATACATGACAGCTAGAGTCTGAATGTGGACGAATGTGGCATTTTCTCCTTTCCTAGCGCTACCTCGCGAGGGAAGGGGATGCCATTTCATGTGTGGCGGGTGGCGACGAGAATGAATAAAGGCAGCAAGTATGAATTACGTGCATGTGTATATATGTATACGTTAAAATATATAGGTAGGCATGTATATATGCATGTTTAGACGTGTATGTATCTACATGTGTAAGTGGGAGGGTTGGGCCATTCTTTTGTCTGCTTCCTTGCGCTACCTCGCTAACGCGGGAGACAGCGACAAAGTATGATAAATGATATATATATATATATATATATATATATATATATATATATATATATATATATATATATATATATATATATATATATATATATATATATATATATATATATATATATATATATATATATATTACTTTATATTCATTTATTTTGCTTTGTCGCTGTCTCCCGCGTTTGCGAGGTAGCGCAAGGAAACAGACGAAAGAAATGGCCCAACCCATCCCCATACACATGTATATACATACACGTCCACACACGCAAATATACATACCTATACATCTCAATGTACACATATATATACACACACAGACACATACATATGTACACATGTACACAATTCACACTGTCTGCCTTTATTCATTCCCATCGCCACCTCGCCACACATGGAATTAACATCCCCCTCCCCCCTCATGTGTGCGAGGTAGCGCTAGGAAAAGACAACAAAGGCCCCATTCGTTCACACTCAGTCACTAGCTGTCATGCAATAATGCAATATATATATATATATATATATATATATATATATATATATATATATATATATATATATATATATATATATATATATATATATATATATATATATATATATATATATATATATATATATATACGAATAAAGTGTACAGAAATGTGCACCTTCATAGAACATACAAACCTCCAACCGTCAGGATCGAACCCGAGACCCATGTGCGCGAGGCAGGAATGTCACCGCTAGGCTATGGCCCATAGCCTAGCGGTAAGAATTCCTGCCTTCCACACAGGGGTCCCGGGTTCGATCCTGGCTGTTGGAGGTTTGTATATTATATATATATATATATATATATATATATATATATATATATATATATGATGATACAGCGCTGGTGGCTGATTCATGTGAGAAACTGCAGAAGCTGGTGACTGAGTTTGGTAAAGTGTGTGGAAGAAGAAAGTTAAGAGTAAATGTGAATAAGAGCAAGGTTATTAGGTACAGTAGGGTTGAGGGTCAAGTCAATTGGGAGGTGAGTTTGAATGGAGAAAAACTGGAGGAAGTGAAGTGTTTTAGATATCTGGGAGTGGATCTGGCAGCGGATGGAACCATGGAAGCGGAAGTGGATCATAGGGTGGGGGAGGGGGCGAAAATTCTGGGGGCCTTGAAGAATGTGTGGAAGTCGAGAACATTATCTCGGAAAGCAAAAATGGGTATGTTTGAAGGAATAGTGGTTCCAACAATGTTGTATGGTTGCGAGGCGTGGGCTATGGATAGAGTTGTGCGCAGGAGGATGGATGTGCTGGAAATGAGATGTTTGAGGACAATGTGTGGTGTGAGGTGGTTTGATCGCGTGAGTAACGTAAGGGTAAGAGAGATGTGTGGAAATAAAAAGAGCGTGGTTGAGAGAGCAGAAGAGGGTGTTTTGAAGTGGTTTGGGCACATGGAGAGGATGAGTGAGGAAAGATTGACCAAGAGGATATATGTGTCGGAGGTGGAGGGAGCAAGGAGAAGAGGGAGACCAAATTGGAGGTGGAAAGATGGAGTGAAAAAGATTTTGTGTGATCGGGGCCTGAACATGCAGGAGGGTGAAAGGAGGGCGAGGAATAGAGTGAATTGGAGCGATGTGGTATACCGGGGTTGACGTGCTGTCAGTGGATTGAATCAAGGCATGTGAAGCGCCTGGGGTAAACCATGGAAAGCTGTGTAGGTATGTATATTTGCGTGTGTGGACGTATGTACATATATACATGTGCATGGGGGGGGTTGGGCCATTTCTTTCGTCTGTTTCCTTGCGCTACCTCGCAAACGCGGGAGACAGCGACAAAGTATAAAAAAAAAAAAAAAGAAAAATATGTATAATTGGTGTACATGGGGTGTTCAGTGTTGTAAGTGGAAATTGTGAAGCGCTTGTAGATTTATGTCCTGAAAAAGGACTGGTGATTGGGAATACCATGTTTAAGAAGAGAGATATATATACATAAGTATACGTATAAAAGTAGGAGAGATGGCCAGAGAGCGTTACTGAATTACGTGTTAATTGTTAGGCGCGCGAAAGAGAGACTTTTGGATGTTAATGTGCTGGGAGGTGCAACTGGAGGGATGTCTGATCATTATGTTGTGGAGGCGAAAGTGAAGATTTGTAGAGGCTTTCGGCAAAAAAGAGAGAGTGTTGTGGTGAAGAGAGTGGTGAGAGTAAGTGAGCTTGGCAGAGAGACTTGTGTGAGGAAGTACCAGGAGAGACAGAATGGAGAAAGGTGAGAACAAAGGACGCAAGGGGAGTGGGAAAGGAATGGTGAGTATTTAGGGAAGCAGTGATGGCTTGTGCAAAAGATGCTTTTGGCATGAAAAGCGTGGGAGGTGGGCAGATTAGAAAGGGTAGTGAGTGGTTGGATGAAGAAGTAAGATATTAGTGAAAGAGAAGAGAGAGGCATTTGGACGATTTTTGCAGGGAAATAATGCAAATGACTGGGAGATGTATAAAAGAAAGAGTCAGGAGGTTACGAGAAAGGTGCAAGAGGTAAAAAAAATAGGTGCAAATGAGAGTGGGGTTTAGAGAGTATCACTAAATTTTAGGGAGAATAAAAAAAATGTTTCGGAAGAAGGTAAATAAAGTGCGTAAGACAAGGGAACAGATGGGAACCTCAATGAAGGGAGTTAATCGGGAGGTGATAGCAAGTAGTGGTGAGGTGAGAAGGAGATGGAGTGAGTATTTTGAAGGTTTGTTGAATGTGTTAGATGATAGAGTGGCAGATATAGGGTGTTTTGGTCGAGGTGCTGTGCAAAGTGAGAGGGTTAGGGAGAATGCTTTGGTAAACAGAGAAGAGGTAGCAAAAGCTTTGCGGAAGATGAAAGCCTGCAAGGCAGCGGATTTGAATGGTATTGCAGTGGAATCTATTAAAAAAGGGGGTGAATAAATTCTTGACTGATTGGTAAGATTATTTGATGTATATATGACCCATGGTGAGGTGCCTGAGGATTGGCGGAATGCTTCCATAGTGCCATTGTACAAAGGCAAAGGGGATAAAAGTGAGTGCTCAAATTACAGAGGTATAAGTTTGTTAAGTATTCCTGGTAAATTATATTGGAGGGTATTGATTGAGAGAGTGAAGGCATGTACAGAGCATCAGATTGGGGAAGAGCAGTGTGGTTTCAGAAGTGGTAGAGGATGTGTGGATCAGGTGTTTGCTTTGAAGAATGTATGTGAGAAATACTTAGAAAAGCAATTGGATTTGTATGTAGCAATTATGGATCTGGAGAAGGCATATAATAGAGTTGATAGAGATCCTCTGTGGAAGGTATTATGAATATATGGTGTGGTAGGCAGGTTGTTAGAAGCAGTGAAAAGCTTTTATCGAGGATGTAAGGCATGTGTACGTGTAGGAAGGGGGGAAAGTGATTGGTTCTCAGTGAATGTAGGTTTGCGGGGTGCGTCGTGATGTATCCATTGTTGTTTAATTTGTTTATGGATGGGGTTGTTAGGGAGGTGAATGCAAGAGTTTTGGAAAGAGGGGCAAGTATGCAGTCTGTTGTGGATGAGGGAGCTTGGGAAGTGAGTCAGTTGTTGTTCGCTGATGATACAGCGCTGGTGTGTGATTCGTGTGAGAAACTGCAGAAGCTGGTGACTGAGTTTGGTAAAGTGTGTGAAAGAAGAAAGCTGAGAGTAAATGTGAATAAGAGCAAGGTTATTAGGTATAGTTTGAATGGAGAAAAACTGGAGGAAGTGAAGTGTTTTAGATATCTGGGAGTGGATTTGGCAGCGGATGGAACCACGGAAGCGGAAGTGAATCATGGGGTGGGGGATGGGGCAAAAGTTCTGGGAGCGTTGAAGAATGTGTGGAAGTCGAGAACGCTATTTTGGAAAGCAAAAATAGGTATGTTTGAAGGAATAGTGGTCCAACAATGATACATGGTTCCGTGGCGTGGGCTATAGATAGAGTTGTGCGGAGGAAGGTGGATAAGCTGAAAATGAGATGTTTGAGGACAATATGTGGTGTGAGGTTGTTTGATGGAGTAAGTAATGAAAGGGTAAGAGAGATGTGTGGTAATAAAAAGAGCGTGGTTGAGAGAGAAGAAGAGGGTGTTTTGAAATGGTTTTGTCACATGGAGAGAATGAGTGAGGAAATATTGACAAAGAGGATATATGTGTCAGAGGTGGAGGGAACGAGGAGAAGTGGGAGACCAAATTGGAGGTGGAAAGATGGAGTGAAAAAGATTTTGAGCGATCGGGGCCTGAACATGCAGGAGGGTGAAAGGCGTACAAGGAATAGAGTAAATTGGAACGATGTGGTAAACCGGGATCGACGTGCTGTCAATGGATTGAACCAGGGCATTTGAAGCGTCTGGGGTAAACCATGGAACGTTTTGTGGGGCATGGATGTGGAAAGGGAGCTGTGGCATCAGTGTATTATACATGAGAGCTAGAGACTCAGTGTGAACGAATGTGGTCTTGTTGTCTTTTCCTAGCGCTACCTCGCGCACATGCGTGGGGAGGGTGTTGTTATTTCATGTGTTGTGGAGTGGCAACGGAAATGAATAAGGGCAAACAGTATGAATTATGTACATGTGTATATATGTATATGTCTGTGTGTGTATATATGTGTATACATTGAGATGTATAGGTATGTATATGTGCGTGTGTGGACGTGTATGTATATACCTGTGTATGTGGGTGGGTTATGCCATTCTTTCGTCTGTTTCCTTGCGCTACTTCGGCTAACGCGGGAGAGCAGCGACAAAGTATAATAAATAATAGTAAATATTAATCTTTTTAAATATTATTTATTTATTTATTTATTTATCTTATTTATCATACTTTGTTGCTGTGTCCCGCGTTAGCGAGGTAGCGCAAGGAAACAGACGAAAGAATGGCCCAACCTACCCACTTGCACATGTATATACCACACTTCCACACGCGCAAACATACATACCTATACGTTACAACTTATACATATATACATACACAGACATATACATATATACATACACAGACATATACATATATACATACACAGACATATACATATATACATACGTACATAATTCGTACTTGCTGCCTTTATTCATTTACGTCGGCACCCCGCCACACATGAAATGACAACCTCCTCCCCTCATGCGCGCGAGGTAGCGCTAGGAAAAGACAACAAAGGCCACATTCGTCACACTCGGTCTCTCGCTGTCGTGTATAATGCATTGAAACCACAGCTCCCTTTCCACATCCAGGCCCCACAGAACTTTCCATGGTTTACCCCAGACGCTTCATATTCCCTGGTTCAATCCATTGACAGCACGTCGACCCCGGTATACCACATCGTTCCAATTCACTCTATTCCTTGCACGCTTTTCACTCTCCTGCATGTTCAGGCCCCAATCACTCAAAATCTTTTTCACTCCATCCTTCCACCTCCTATTTGGCCTCCCACTTCTCCTCGTTCCCTCCACCTCTGACCCATATATCCCCTGTGTCAATCTTTCCTCACTCAATCTCTCCATGTGACCAAACAATTTCAAAACACCCTCTTCTGCTCTCTCAACTACATTCTTTTTATTACCACACAACCCTCTTACCCTTTCGCTGCTTACTCGATCAAACCACCTCAAACATCTCATTTCCAACACATTCACCCTCCCCCGCACATCCCTATCTATAACCCACGCCTCGCAACCATATAACATTGTTGGAACCACTTTCCTTCAAACATACCCATTTTTGCTTTCTGGGATAATGTTTTCGCCCTCTACACATTTTTCAATGCTCACAGAACTTTCGCCCCCTCCCCCACCCTGTGACTCACTTCCTCTTCCATGGTTCCGTACGCTGCCGAATCCACTCCCAGATATCTAAAACACTTTCCTTCCTCCAGTTTTTCTCTATTGAAACTTTCCTCCCAATTGACTTGTCCGGACTTCAACCCTACTGTACCTAATAACTTTTCTCTTATTCACATTTATTCTCAGCTTTCTTCTTTCACATACTTTACCAAACTCAGTCACCAGCTTCTGCAGTTTTTCACCCGAATCAGCCACCAGCGCTGTATCCTCAGCGAACAACTGACTTTTCCCAAGCCCTCTCATCCAGAGCAGACTGCATACTTGCCCCTCTCTCCAAAACTCTTGCATATATAATTTTTTTTTTCATACATCGCCATTTCCCGTGTTAGCGACGTAGAATTAAGAACAGAGGACTAAGCAGAGAGAGAGAGAGAGAGAGAGAGAGAGAGAGAGAGAGAGAGAGAGAGAGAGAGAGCAAGTGTGGCTATGGATTTTGATTGAATTTTGCTGCTGCATATTTTGGTGGAATTGGAAAGTTATTGAGGTGTGTTATGGTGGAGAGTGTACGTGGAGATAAACGGGCTCATGGGGCATTTCACAGACATCGTACTTCATGGTTCTCATGAAGCGTAAGATCGAGGATATTGCGAACGGAGAATCTATAAATATGTATCGGCGGAGGAAATATAGCGAGTGAATAGCCTCATCTGATACCACGTCCTTTGCTCATTCTCCTCCACGTCTTCCGTGCTGCTCTATATCCTATTCTCCCTATCCTCAATCCCTCATACATCCTATACCTTTACCCAAGCCTCTGCTTCCTATCTCCTCGCTGCTCCCTGCTCGTCCCCAAAGAGGTGTCTCCCCAGGCAATATTAGCTCATAAAGCATATTTATGAGCACGCCACACCAGAAGCAGAATACTTTACATAAAAGACTTGGTGGGTTTTATTTTCGGTAATGGTGTCGTTTTTAACTATCATGCGGCTAAGAAAAAACCGTCACAGGACCGATGCTACTAAAGGAAAAGGGTAGGAAGAGGAGGAGGGATGAAGAGGCGGACGAAGGGAACATGAAAGAACGAACACTTGGACTGGGGAGAGAGAGAGAGAGAGAGAGAGAGAGAGAGAGAGAGAGAGAGAGAGAGAGAGAGAGAGAGAGAGAGAGAGAGAGACTCGATGAAATGACACAAGGACACATGCATATATCAGGTCTGCAGTTGAAGTCCTAACGCTGCCGGAGGCGACTTATATGATAAGCGATACAGGAAATCACGTACATTATACACGTAAATGAAATGGTGAGTCGCGCGAACGTGAGGTTTGCCGAGGAGGGGAGCGTGGACTGAGAGTGTGGACAGTATTGGGAGTAGGGAGACTAGTGAGAGGGAGTGAGTGGTGTGGCTCAGAAAGGTTGGGTGATGAGGTGGCTGGGAGGGAGCTGTGTTTGCTAAGGTAAGTGATGTGAATGGAGATTGGTGGGGTAGTGTGATGTGAAGGGAAATTGGCGGGTAGTGTGATGTTGTGGAACATTAGATAGTTTTAGGGTGACGTTGGGTCATGGGGCGTGATGAAGCAGCGGGCATAATCTTGAGAACCAAAACCGGTGGCAGGAGGGAGGAACATAGTGACGTAAGTGGGAACAGAGGGCCGACAGGCTGATGTAAGGTAACACTGAGTTAGAAATGAGTCGTTTCGAAACGTTCGTCTAGTTCTTGCTGCTCACGTAGCGTCACAGAGATGTGGAGTAAACAACGCGTTCCTTCGTGTTTTCGTATTACGAACTCGTAATATCACAAAGGATGCCTTACGGAATATTAGTACTTGCCTACCTATGTAAATATCGTACTGTGCTTCATCGTCAAGTACAGAGACAGTTCTCTTGATTAATTACGCTTCACATTACAAGGGTTGAAGGGGTACCATTACAGATAATGAAAAAAAACTAAAGAGCACAGTACACACCACATTGGTCATGCTGGATGGGTGCCCAGAATTTATTTTAGGGATTACGATTACGTGACTCTGGGCGAGGCTGATACTGTACAGTCTGTTTGAGTATTTGAGCTGCTTATATAAGCTTATCAGCCATGATTATGTATGGTCAGGTTATTTTGTTATCCAGTGTTTAACGTAAGTGACTGTAACTTTGTGGAGCAAAAGATTCTAGTTAAGGTGTGCAAAAGATCGCTTTAGTCCAGGGGGAAAAGATAATTCTACACGTCTTATACATATATATGATTCATCTTTTCACATCTTTGAGAGAAATAGTTAGAATTGTCTCATAAGTTACAAAATTAGTCTTAACAGATGTCAAAGTGCGTAAGCTTTACAAGTGTTTGTTGTCATGGCATCTTTTAATCGTTTATAACTATGATCTTGGTTTTACACACCTAACAGAGTTATAGTTTCTTTCATAGACGACATATGCATCTGAGATTCATTGTATAACAATAAAGAAAGAGATGACATTAGCGACAGGAGGTGGTGACTATGATACACATTGGTCGATCTCAAGTTAACCGTGAAGATGGTGGATGCTACATATAGACGTAAGTTGCAGGTCTATGATGATGGCTTGTTGTTCAACGACTCTCTCCTGAGCTGCGCCACTATTTTACATCAGTTACCATATCTTTACGTAAAATAAGCAGGAATGTTTTTGGCAAGGATCCTTATCGTTCTGACTGTAAAGACAGTAAAGATTCAACGTAACAGAAATGTTATCGAAGGGCATAAATATAAACAGAAAGCTTGAGATAAGATGTCATTATCGGTGTGCTCACTAATGAGACATCATTCATTCTTTTTTCCCCTCCTCTTACTGGCTCATGGAAGACTGAGAGGTTCATTACCACATTTTTCTGCTCATCCTTCATGACAGACTCGTCCCAGGCAACGACCACGGCCGCAGTGACTATATGCCGAATATAGCCTACCAGAGCGTCAGTTGGCTGCTCATAACCAGACACTCTCACCTGACACTCTGCTGATAATTGGTCATCTGTCTCTCAAGAGCATCGGAGAGGGCGCTTCCCTGTCCATTCTAGTGACACTTGTGGTATACACCGTTGGTAACCGACACTGACAAAGGACCTTACTGGTACTTTGTTGGACCTAGAAGGTCGTGTGTTCTCAAATGTCTTATTTGACCACAGTAGTCTATTATACCAACTGGGTCATGTGTGCTCCACTATCTAGAGGGCCACAATACTTTCGAGCCCCTGATGGTCCATGGTGCTTTGCTACATATAGAGCCATAGCGTTAAAACTAGCTCGTGCACTAAGGATCTTGCACGTATTGTGTGGGTAATGGTGTTCCCAGGCACTCACTGGGATGGAATCTTTACAAGTACCTGTTCACAGTGGAGTTCTGTGCCTGCTGGCATTGAACGGGTTGAAGGGTTCTTGGGTGCTGTTGTTTAGAATGAAGCTTCCTGGTATCTACTGTTCTGCAGCATGACTCGTTGCCATGGCGCTTTCAGGTACACCTTTGTGTCATAGTTATCTCATGACCTACTATCTTTCATGTGTTTTGTGTGTCAGGATTAAAATATACCTCGTTTATCATGATGGCTCTATGTATGAATAGAGATCTCATTACGGACGTGCTGCGATGGTATTAGGGTTCTTGTAAGCATAGGTATTCCAAATGATTTCAACTCTTATGCCGCAATACGTTTACATGACAAACGGGAAATAAAACCATATTCCTGCAGTCAGAGGTTGACAGCATCAATGTACAGTATGCTGATGGCACGTTATCCGTTGCTATATTCACGTTTGGCATTACACAACTCCGCTGGTTTGTGGTTACGCTGCAGCAGTGTTACAGCTGAAGTATGTAATTTGCAAAAAAAAAGTTGAACTAATCTTTTCAATCTTATTTTTCGTCTCATTAATGATTAGATATTAACATCTCTCTCTCTCTCTCTCTCTCTCTCTCTCTCTCTCTCTCTCTCTCTCTCTCTCTCTCTCTCTCTCTCTCTCTCTCTCTCTCTCTCTCTCTCTCTCTCTCTCTCTCTCTCTCTCTCTCTCTCTCTCTCTCTCTCCTTCCGACAGAAGCTACACATCCCGTCCCTCAACAGTGCGGTCCTGTCTGCTACCGTTCGCCTCAGCCTCCACCACATGTGCCATGCTGACCTCCCAGGTCAACATTTTCGCTTTTGACATGCAAATTTGCTACGTGACTGGACTGAGGGTCTCCTCCCACATCAGATGAATATTGACCAGGTGGCTTATGTATAACGAGAGGGAAGTGGAGGGGAGATGTCATTCTTCACACAGTATACCACCAACCAGTGGTCTATATGACTGAGGAGGCAGTGATGCTCAAGATTTAAAAGTTAAGTTTGAAAGTGAAGTGCGCTCGAGTATGTACATGTACGTGTGTGTGTGTGTGTGTGTCTGTGTGTCTGTGTGTTACGAGGAGTCGTACACTCATGTTGTTGTTCCGTGTCTTGACCTTGAATATATGTACAAACTACATATTTAGTCTTCTGTGTACACACGCACACACACACAATCACACCCACACACACACACACACACACACACACACACAGACACACACACACACACACATACGTTGAAATGTATATGTATGTATATGTGCGTGTGTGGGCGTTTGTTTATATATATATGTGCATGTGGGTAGTTTGGGCCATTCCTCGTCCGTTTCCTTACGCTTCCTCGCTAACGCGGGAGACGGCGATTAAGTATGATGAAATAAGTAAATAGTATGTACATATTTTCATTTCATTACTATTCTAGTCATGACAAAGAATTACGAAGTCGATTGTCATACAAACGCAAATCCACTTACTATATAAGAATACGAAATAAAGTAGTCGACATGAAGCCTTTTAAGACATTTCTCATCTTTTCTCACTAAGACAAGAACCTCTCTCTCTCTCTCTCTCTCTCTCTCTCTCTCTCTCTCTCTCTCTCTCTCTCTCTCTCTCTCTCTCTCTCTCTCTCTCTCTCGCACACACACACCACCGGAATGACGCAGTGTGGACACTGAGAGGCCTCGCCTTCCACCGCCAGTAATGGACTGTCGATCATCTGTCGCACCTCGGTGTGGCTCTGCTCTGTGGTCATTCCCATGAAGTAGAATTTCACTTTTCATCTCAGCAGTGACCATGAATCATGTCTAGATATCTTGTCACTCTCTGGTGGCTCTGTGATACCATTTAACGTAGCCTGGTTATCATCTATCTCAGTGCTAATCGTCATTTATCTTTACTCTCAATACAAACATAGCTTTTTTGTCAATGGTATTTCAACAGATTACTTAAAATTGTGTTATACATAAGAGTTGGATGAATGAACTATTGTGTTGGCAGTTCATCTTCACCCACTTCCTTTCCTAAGGCCTTCAACCGTTCTGGTGGTGGGTCAGAGAAGTTTCCTAAGTCTAGGAGAATTCTCGTCATGAAATTCTAAGATAAATGAAGAGATGATAAAGTTTGTTAAAGTTACGTAATGATACATTATCAGGATCTAACATGATAGCAAAAATGATTTAGCGGATGACATATATGATAACCAAAAAGACATCAAGAATATATATTCATGTGTTTGACATAGAAGTCATTAGCAGAGTATGGCTATAAGATGAGATGAGACCTTCGCAAGCCTTATCAGTCTAGCTTCAGGATATACCTAGACATCATCATCTACAGTGATAGCGAGGGGTGGCCTTAGGTTGCATGATAGTGCTAATGGAGCGAGGTAATGACCAGGTGAAGCCCTGCTATTATGATTCGGGTCAACTGTAAAAGATAAAGAGAAAGGCCATTAGCGTTCGCATGCCAGGAGGCGTCGTTTGTAAAGAGTGATTTCAGGAGGAAAAGAGAGAGAAATAGAGAGATGTGGTTTGCTGTTATGTGCAAGGCAGGGAAGAGGGGTATACTTGTTTGCCGTTTCTTGCGCTTACCGAAACAACTCTAAGAATAAGCGAAGGAATGGTATCGTCTGCTTGAATTTACTCTCTATTAGTCTTGTATAATGCAATGAAACCAGAGCACCCTATCCACAATCAGGTTCCAAAGAAATTTTCCTAATTTCGCTTGACCGCTTCATATGCCTTGATTCTGCACATCGTCCCCTATATCCCACAATGCACTACTTCGCTCTATCCAAGGCAACAGGTTAGAAACAAAGTCAACTCCTGGGTCCTTCTCAGTCACAGAATCCTGAGGTAAGCCTGAGGCTTACCTCCTCCTAGATGATAATCATATGAAGTCCTTCTTTCACTTTTCCCATCCTCATTACTGTACTTCACTTTCGCTCTTCCTGAATTTCATCGACCATGTATCTGACCAACTTCTGGGTCTGTTTAGGTTCCCTTGTAAGTTGATGCAATCCTTCTCACTTTCCATTTCCCCTCTTGACCTTTACATAACCGACAAACATGGAAATAAAGAAGAGTAATGGCAATCTGCTGGTTACCCCAACCTATAAGGACAAGACGCTTCTCACATGCGGCATCTATTCCTACCCTATGGGATAATCTTATATCCATGAAAGGAGTCTACCTGTTTTTCCTCTCTGGTGATCCTCGCTTCTTAATCAACCTCCCATATGGCACAGTGTTAAATGCTTTCTGGCGGTCGAGATATAGAAAGTCCACCCAGCTTTCCCTTTTGTGTGCAAGTGCATACATAATTACAACGTGTTTTACTGATACAGTAGAAAATAAACTTATGCTATTCTTTGCTGAAAAGTACGAGCACCCTAATTGTTCCTCTAGAGCTGATACAGTGATACAGTGATACAGTTGTGACTGCAAATCATAAATAATATCTATGCAGGATATTGAATCTTCAATTGATATAGAACTGCTGAGTAGTGCTTCACCTTTAGTAAAGCTGGTCACATGAAATAAACTGCAAGGGATGTAGCAGGGAGGTCGACAAGCCTCTCACGTGTCTTCGTCCTTGTGTCAAATGTTATAATCTGAACTCATTTTTATTTTTGTTCCCGGATAGAAACAATACGCCCAAGGGAGTTGCTGGAAAACGTTATGTGAGTCAGGCTAATCTTTGAGAGTTAACTGTGTCAGGATCTATTTGAAAACGAAAGTGTGACAAAATTTCATTGTGTAATTGCGAGTAGGATCAGGCTTTATGAAGAGTAATACTGTGTATTTACGAAGGACTATCAAATTGCTTAATGAATACGATCATTTAATATCAAAATTTCAATCCATACGTCATACTTAGCAAGTTCTAGTGGGCGTTACGCCTTAATCGCAATATACTTTTATTATCCAACCATAAGTACAAGATCCTTTAATTACTCTAGCTATTTCCCAAAACAATCTTTTGGAAATCATTATCTATTTTTTTCGCCGTATCCGCATTTCGTCCATTAAACGTATGAGTTTTCTGTCTCAGTGTTGCATTTCAACTTTTCAAATAGAAAACTAAACAATGACTTCTGAAAATCAGATTCACATCATTGTGAAGCATAGCACAAATATATTCCCAGATGTGTGTAGCCAGACTGCACAATACGAAGCCAATGTCTGGCTAGGGGTCATAACCCCATTTATTTACAAGTTTAGAGACTAAATTTTGATAAATCAATAAATCATTTCACTTGTTTACATGATGTTTTTTGTTTTCTTCTTTTGATGCGTTGTTCCTTTGTTAATTGATACTGAGATCATGAGATAGTCATAATCATAATATAAAGAGATGAGTAAATATTGCACAAGAATTAATGTGCGATGAACACACACACACACATACACACACACACACACACAGTATTCTACATGTGTGTGTGTGTGTGTGTGTGTGTGTGTGTGTGTGTGTGTGTGTGTGTGTGTGTGTGTGTGTGTGTGTGTGTGTGTGTGTGTGTGTTTCTGGACATACACAGGAGTAAAGACATGGTAACTATAAACAAGATAATGAGACGAGGCAACACTAGTGTAAAACTCTCCCCGTAACATCCAAATAGTAGCAATAGTAACCATAGATACAAACACACAAAAACATAATCGCAAAAAAAAACACCAGAGACTGTTCCTTAGATAGATTCTTAAGATCTAAACTTAAGATTATAACAGAAACTGTGAATACAAAAGCCTGGTATATGCATCATGATTTCATCCAATCATCTAATAATTGTCACATATTTACACTTTCCCGTTGTATGCTCACTGTCAACGAGAAAAAAATATATATAAAGCACAAGACTCAGCCTCAGGTGGATACAACGGCACATTCAATTAAGTCCACTATGTGACCACAACCCAACCACTACCACCTGTCCTCCACCAGCCCCTGCCACCCCACCCATGGGCTACACGACACCTCTTCCACTCTGACTAGTGAGTGGACAACAAAAGCAATTTACTTGGAAATTAGGTGAATGTTTCAGGGGTGACACCGAGAAAAATGGTTAGTTCTATTTTTCATAGTTAATGGTCGGGAATATTGTTAACGTTGTAGACACAATGAGCAGAGTAATGCTAATATATATATATATATATATATATATATATATATATATACAAATGGATTTGTATGTAGCATTTATGGATCTGGAGAAGGCATACGATAGAGTTGATAGAGATGCTCTGTGGAAGGTATTAAGAATACATAGTGTGGGAGGCAAGTTGTTGGAAGCAGTGAGAAGTTTTTATCGAGGATGTAAGGCATGTGTACGTGTAGGAAGAGAGGAAAGTGATTGGTTCTCAGTGAATGTAGGTTTGCGACAGGGGTGTGTGATGTCTCCATGGTTGTTTAATTTGTTTATGGATGGGGTTGTTAGGGAGGTGAATGCAAGAGTTTTGGAAAGAGGGGCAAGTATGAAGTCTGTTGTGGATGAGAGAGCTTGGGAAGTGAGTCAGTTCTTGTTCGCTGATGATACAGCGCTGGTGGCTGATTCATGTGAGAAACTGCAGAAGCTAGTGACTGAGTTTGGTAAAGTGTGTGAAAGAAGAAAGTTAAGAGTAAATGTGAATAAGAGCAAGGTTATTAGGTACAGTAGGGTTGAGGGTCAAGTCAATTGGGAGGTAAGTTTGAATGGAGAAAAACTGGAGGAAGAAAAGTGTTTTAGATATCTGGGAGTGGATCTGGCAGCGGATGGAACCATGGAAGCGGAAGTGGATCATAGGGTGGGGGAGGGGGCGAAGATCCTGGGAGCCTTGAGGAATGTGTGGAAGTCGAGAACATTATCTCGGAAAGCAAAAATGGGAATGTTTGAAGGAATAGTGGTTCCAACAATGTTGTATGGTTGCGAGGCGTGGGCTATGGATAGAGTTGTGCGCAGGAGGATGGATGTGCTGGAAATGAGATGTTTGAGGACAATGTGTGGTGTGAGGTGGTTTGATCGAGTAAGTAACGTAAGGGTAAGAGAGATGTGTGGAAATAAAAAGAGCGTGGTTGAGAGAGCAGAAGAGGGTGTTTTGAAATGGTTTGGGCACAGGGAGAGGATGAGTGAGGAAAAATTGACCAAGAGGATATATGTGTGGGAGGTGGAG
This sequence comes from Panulirus ornatus, assembly GCF_036320965.1. Taxonomy (NCBI): domain Eukaryota; kingdom Metazoa; phylum Arthropoda; class Malacostraca; order Decapoda; family Palinuridae; genus Panulirus; species Panulirus ornatus. The sequence continues at coordinate 41,893,615 of NC_092238.1, read as the reverse complement.
GGAACGAGGAGAAGTGGGAGACCAAATTGGAGGTGGAAAGATGGAGTGAAAAAGATTTTGTGTGATCGGGGCCTGAACATGCAGGAGAGTGAAAGGAGGGCAAGGAATAGAGTGAATTGGATCGATGTGGTATACCGGGGTTGACGTGCTGTCAGTGAATTGAATCAGGGCATGTGAAGCGTCTGGGGTAAACCATGGAAAGCTGTGTAGGGATGTATATTTGCGTGTGTGGACGTATGTATATACATGTGTATGGGGGTGGGTTGGGCCATTTCTTTCGTGCGTTTCCTTGCGCTACCTCGCAAACGCGGGAGACAGCGACAAAGCAAAAAAAAAAAAAAAAGAATATATATATATATATATATATATATATATATATATATATATATATGTATATATATATATATATATATATATATATATATATATATATATATATATATATATATATATATATATATATATATGGATATATATATATATATATATATATATATATATATATATATATATATATATATATATATATATATATATATATATATATATATATTATCCCTGGGGATACGTGTCGTAGAAGGCGACGAAAAGGGGAGGGAGCGGGTGGCTGGAAATCCTCCCCTTTCTTGTTCTTTTTTAATTTTCCAAAAGAAGGAACAGAGAAGGGGGTCAGGTGAGGATATTCCCTCTAAGGCCCAGTTCTCTGTTCTTAACGCTACCTTGCTAACGTGGGAAATGGCAAATAGTATGAAAAAAAAAAAAAAAATATATATATATATATATATATATATATATATATATATATATATATATATATATATATATATATATATATATATATATATTCGTTCACACTCACTCTCTAGCTGTCATGTAATAATGCACAGAAACCACAGCTCCCTTTCCACATCCAGGCATCACATAACTTTCCATGGTTTACCCCAGATGCTTCATACGCCCTGGTTCAATCCATTGACAGCACGTAGACCCCGGTATACTACATCGCTCCAATTCACTCTATTCCCTGCACGCCTCTCACCCTCCTGCATGTTCAGGCCCCGACCACTCAAAATCTTTTTCACTCCATCTCTCCACCTCCAGTTTGGTCTCCCACTTCTCCTTGTTCCCTCCACCTCTGACACATATATCGTCTGGGTCAATCTTTCCTCACTCATTCTCTCCATGTGACCAAACCATTTCAAAACACCCTCTTCTGCTCTCTCAACCACACTCTTTTTATTACCACACCCCTCTCTTACCCTTTTATTACTTACCCGATCAAACCATCTCACACCACATATTGTCCTCAAACATCTCATTTCCAGCACATCCACCCCCCCCTCCGCACAACTCTATCTATAGCCCACGCCTCGCAGCCATATAACATTGTTGGAACCACTATTCCTTCAAACATACCCATTTTTGCTTTCCGAGATAATGTTCTCGACTTCCACATATTCTTCAACGCTCCCAGAACTTTCACCCCCTCCCTAACCCTGTTTTCATGGTTAAATCCGCTGTCAAATCCACTCCCAGATATCTAAAACACGTTACCTCCTCCAGTTTTTCTCCATTCAAACTTACCTCCCAATTGACTTGTCCCTCAACTCTACTGTACCTAATAACCTTGCCCTTATTCACATTTACTCTCAGCTTTCTTCTTTCACACACTTTACCAAACTTAGTCACCAGCTTCTGCAGTTTCTCACACGAATCAGCCATCAACGCTGTATCATCAGCAAACATCAACTAACTCACTTCCCAATTTCTCTCATCCACAACAGGCTGCATACTTGCCCCTCTTTCAAAACTCTTGTATTCACCTCCCCATCAACCCCATCCATAAACAAATTAAACAACCATGGAGACATCACACACCCCTACCGCAAACCTACATTCAGTGAGAACCAATCACTTTCCTCTCTTCCTACACTTACACGAGCCTTAATTCCTCGATGAAACCTTTTCACTGCTTCTAACAACTTGCCCCCCACTCCATATATTCTTAATACCTTCCACAGAGCATCTCTTTCAACTCTTATCATATGCCTTCTACAGATCCATTAATGCTACATACAGATTCATTTGCTTTTCTAAGTATTTCTCACATACATTCTTCAAAGCAAACACCTGATCCACACATCCTCTACCACTTCTGAAACCACACTGCTCTTCCCCAGTCTGATGCTCTGTACATGCCTTCACCCTCTCAATCAATACCCTTCCATATAATTTCCCAGGAATACTCAACAAACTTATATATCTGTAATTTGGGCACTCACTTTTATCCCCTTTGCCTTTGTACAATGGCACTATGCAAGCATTCCTCCAATTCTCAGGCACCTCACCATGAGTCATACATACATACTGCCATGCCGGCTTTCGTCTTCCGCAAAGCTTTTACTACCTCTTCTCTGTTTACCAAATCATTTTCCCTAACCCTCTCACTTTGCACAACACCTCGACCAAAACACCCTATATCTGTCACTCTATCATCAAACACATTCAACAAACCTTCAAAATACTCACTCCATCTCTTTCTCACATCACCACTACTTGTTATCACCTCCCCATTAGCCCCCTTTGCTGAAGTTCCCATTTGTTCCCTTGTCTTACGCACTTTATTTACCTCCTTCCAAAACATCTTTTTATTCTCCCTAAAAACTAATTATACTCTCTCACTCCAACCATCATTTGCCCTCTTTTTCGCCTCCTACACCTTTCTCTTGACCTCCTGCCTCTTTCTTTTATACATCTCCCTCTCATTTGCATTATTTCCATGCAAAAAAATGACTCTCTCTTCTCTTTCACTAATAATCATACTTCTTCATCCCACCACTCACTACCCTTTCTAATCTGCCCACCTCCACGCTTCTCATGCCACAAGCATCTTTTGCGCAAGCCATTATTGCTTCCCTAAATACATCCCATTCCTCCCCCACTCCCCTTACGTCTCTCATGGTATTTCCTCACACAAGTCTCCTCCCAAGCTCACTTACTCTAACCACTCTCTTCACCCCAACATTCTCTCTTCTTTTCTGAAAACCTCTACAAATCTTCACCTTCGCCTCCACAAGATAATGATCAGACATCCCTCCAGTTGCACCTCTCAGCACATGAACATCCAAAAGTCTCTCTTTCGCGCGCCTATCAATTAACACGTATTCCAGTAACGCTCTCTGGCCATCTGTCCTACTTATATATATATATATATATATATATATATATATATATATATATATATATATATATATATATATATATATATATATATATATATATATATATATATATATATATATATATATATATATATATATTATTATCATTGTTATACTTTGTCGCTGTCTCCCGCGTTAGGGAGGTACCGCAAGGAAACAGACGAAAGAATGGCTCAACCCACCCACATGCACATGTATATACATACACGTCCACACACGCACATATACATACCTATACATTTCAACGTATACATATACATACACACACAGATATATACATATATATATATATATATATATATATATATATATATATATATATATATATATATATATATATATATATATATACATGTACAAAATTCATACTTCCAGCCTTTATTCATTCTCGTCGCCACCCCGCCACACACGACATGACAACCCCCTCCACTTGAGGTAGCGCTAGGAAAAGACAACAAAGGCCACATTCGTTCACATTCAGTCTCTAGCTGTCATGTATAATGCACTGAAATCACGGCGCCCTCTCCACATCCAGGCCCCAGAAAGCTTTCCATGGTTTACCCCAGACGCTTCACATACCCTGGTTCAATCCATTGACAGCACGTCGACCCCGGTATACCACATCGTTCCAATTCACTCTATTCTTGCACGCCTTTCACCCTCCTGCATGTTCAGTCCCCGATCACTCAAAATCTTTTCACTCCACCCTTCCACCTCCAATTTGGTCCCCACTTCTCCTCGTTCCCTCCACCTCTGACACATATACCTTCTTTGTCAATCTTTCCTCACTCATTCTCTCCATGTGACCAAACCAGTTCAATACACCCTCTTCTGCTCTCTCAACCACACTCATTTTATTACCACACATGTCTCTTACCCTTTCATTACTTACTCGATCAAACCACCTCACACCACATATTGTCCTCAAACTTCTCATTTTCAGCATATCCACCCTCCTCCGCACAACCCTATCCATAGCCTACGCCTCGTAACTATAAAAATTGTTGGAACCACTATTCCTTCAAACATGGGAATAGTGGTTCCAACAATGGGACATGACTGTAGATAACGGGCTCGGATTTTGGTTCATCATACATGATGGCTTGAGAGTACATGTGACCAAATGGAACCGTCCATCCTCTGTTGCTAGCACTAGCTCGATAACGTGAGAATCTGTTTTCTGTTATTGGTAACAGCTAAGTATATATCCCGTTGGCTGTATGTGATACTACTCATATCTGAGCCAGTCCATCTTTCCCTAATACTCATTTATCCTTGTCTCTCTTATGTGTCTTATGCTAGAGGTGAGAGAGCGAATCGTGACGGACAAGTGGAAGAAACAGATGTAAAGAGAATGGATGAACAAGATAGGATATATGTATAAGGGGAATAATGGAGAAATGGAATAACTCCAAAGAAAAGGAAAGCATTTGCTATTAGATGGTGTTGAGGTCCAAGTGAGGTGTTGGAAGGAGACCGTAGCTTGCCAGGTAGAGAATTCTGGCAAAGGTTGACAAATGTCGCAGCCATTTAGGAATTGATTGGATTAGCTGATGTAGTTCCATTAGAGAGAAGACGTCCCGACCAGGGGAAATACTGACAGCCATAGGTGTGCCACTGACGTTAGGAGGACGCTGCTGGGACGCTGCCGAAGTCTTTAGGAGTCTGCGTCGTAGGCTGCGTTTGAGTACGCTAACCAGCCTCGAGCACCGAGTACCAAGAGTCCACCACGACAAACAGATTGAGTATGGCCATAACTGCACTTATATGCAAAGCATTTACTTATCCAGTAAATACTCACACTATGTAGTTAACTCTAACAGGTCTCGCGTCTCTCGACAAAACTGCGTGGTATAAACGTTTCCAATAGAAAAAGTAATCTTTCTAAATGGAATAATACCGCCGTGAGTACCTATGACTATATTTCTTTTAAGTTGCTGAGGGCCAAGTTGCACTGGCCTACCTTTTTCTCTTATACTTAAATATATAGTAATTGCACCACCTCAGGAGTAGCGCTTCTAGCCAGGAAACATATCACTTTATCTGTCACATAAATCTAGCAAAATGTTATGAGCAGCTCATCGTTACGATCAGGCATGTAAACACAGCACACCGCCATCTACACCGTGGAAAACACCAGAGTCCACGTGTGTTTTTGTTTGGTGCATGCGAGCAAGGACACACCCTCCTCTTCTCTTCCTCTTCCTCTTCCTCCTCCTCTTCCTTCTCCTTCCCCTCCTGCTATATGAGCTGCCATCAGTACCTCCTTCATCAGCAGTCCCTCCACATGCCGTCCCTGTCCCTCCTCAAACTCGCTTGTCTCACCCACTCCCTACCCCTCAGTTTTACCCTCCCTGTCCGGTTTTCACCTTGTTCTCTCTGCTCACCACACCATCCGGGTATACTCTGTTCTCTGGTTTTCTGTGTGTTCCCTCTCCCCCTTCTATCTACCATGTATACATAGCCTGCCCCTTTCTCTCTATACATTGCTCATTCATTCTTTATCATCCAGCTTTTCTTTCCTCCCTGTCTTTCTCTATACAACCTACCTGACCGAATAGCAACCCTGTTGTCTGTAGAGGAGATCCTCTTTTGTTTCATCTCTTTACTCTCCACAACTCCTCCTTGATACCCGAGTGAACGAAAATGGTTAGGTGTGTGCTGTTCAATGGCTTTCAAACTTACGTTTCATATTACTTAGTACCATAACTTATGGCCTGCTGGGGCCGGCTAAAAACTTAGTGGCAGCGTATGAGCGATCAAAATACGTCACTGATAATCTCTTTACAAAGAGATATGGTGCCGCTGAGCCAGGAGAGACGACTTTCCTCCTTCGTTGCCTAGTTTACGAAATCACATTTCCTACGCGTGTAGGTATGACTAGGGACAAAGCCCCAAAGAGAACTTTACAAGTGACGGTTTGTTTCATTTGCTGAAACTCTTCATACAATCGTTAGATAGAGGGCATGATCCCAAACATTGCAAAGCAAATCTCCCAAAGCCTTCACCTGCTTTCTGAAGTTTTACATGAGGAAAAAAAGAGAATTGTGTTTACGTTATTGCCCCTCAGCAACGACTATTGGAAACTATTGTGTCAGGGAGTTAACTGGGACTAGAAAACACGAGGAGCTAACTTTTAAGTATATATAACAAAAATGAAATGGACTCCGGATGCAGAGCGATGAAGAGCGAATGTGAGCACTATGTCTGTACTTAAATATATTTATATAGTTACATCGCGTCATGAAAACACACAGACACACAGACACACATACACACACACACACACACACACACACACACACATACACACACACACACACACACACACACACACACACACACACACACACAGAAGACAATCTAGACCTTGTGATCTAATTTACCAGAGTGGTCACGTACTGCTGTAATGTTTATCTGGTAATGCTACATTAATATTCTGTAGAATCAGGGAAGAGACTTAATACATAATGTTGCGACAAGTTGCAAAGGTCAGAAGGCTGGTTCAGTGTTGTGTTTCTGGAAGAAACATCAAAGTGTTGTGGCGATGTACTTGAGTTGCTCTCTGTATGAGCAATATGTTTTCGCCCAAGACAAAGTTTCTTCCACCAACTTATTGATATCTATAAGCACACTTGGTTCGCAATGGCAGATAACTTATCTATCAAAAACTGCACTTGATGTAGGCTCAATGTGTACCTGACAGCCTCAACACCACGTTTTGTTAAATTAGGGCAATTCCAGATCAATGACAGTTAAGATCACTTGAACACGAGTAAGTCCTACAGCCCTGGATATCTAGATCTTGTAAATACAGCTTCCAGAAAATGATCCTGTAAATTCAGCTTCCAGAAAGTGATCTTGTAAACAAAGCTTCCAGAAAGTGATCTTGTAAACACAGCTTCCAGAAAGTGATCTTGTAAACAAAGCTTCCAGAAAGTGATCTTGTAAACACAGCTTCCAGAAAGTGATCTTGTAAACACAGCTTCCAGAAAATGATCTTGTAATGAAATACTCGACGTTCAGCACTTCCACTACCTCAAAAAAGATATTAGTTTCAACATCCTCGTCACCTTTACAGTTTCCACAAATCTCTACCATCTTCACCATCATAACCTCAAGTCCTTCTGTACGACAGACAACATCACTCTGCAGTCCTCGTAGCTTTTAAGCTTTCATTCGTGCCCAAAGCTTCTACGGCATCGTTGACATTTTCTCCAAAAGAAACACTCATAATTTCAATCATCTACAGCCTCGTGCCTAACCTTCAAGCTGCACACAATCTTAAGGGACACTTCCCACAACGTTCCTAGATAGTTTTCCACCTGACAACGACCGTAACTTTTAGAGAATATAAGAAAAAAGAAGGGAAAAACTTTCCTTGATCTCTATATCCCTCACACAAACTCGAAAACTTTCACAATTCCCATGACATTCATGGTATCCAGAACTTTGATGCTCTCTAAAAGCGCCACAGCATAGCCTCAGACCTCCACTGCCTCGGCTATAAACACGTTCTGCCGGGTCCTCTGCTCGGGGAGGACTTTATATTTCAACTTGTTTTGCTCGTGGAGAATCGTATGTCACCTCGCGTGAGATTATTTGGTCTCTCTCAAACGGTCATAGTCAACCTGGATGTTGTACCGGGAAGACGGTCGGCTTGAAAGCAAAATGTCAGCTGTGAATAGACAAATGTCGGGGATTTTTCTTTTCTTTCTTTCAAAATTAATCCCTCATCCAAAATTGACTAATGCTTAACATCTGTCATGAACGTAATACAAGTACAAAATGAGCAGGTAGACTCTTCGTTGAAAACTCACACACACACACACACACACACACACACACATACAAACACACATGTCCCTCCACTATTTCTTCAAGTAAAAGAATTTTTCCGCTGGCCTAAATCTTTTAGAATGTATTATGCGCAGCTCAATAGTCTTCGTTTATTATTCATTTTCCCTCCCAGCGGCTGTTAGTTGGACTCTCTCTCTCTCTCTCTCTCTCTCTCTCTCTCTCTCTCTCTCTCTCTCTCTCTCTCTCTCTCTCTCTCTCTCTCTCTCTCTCTCTCTCTCTCTCTCTCTCTCTCTCCACCGTTTCCTTCACTCTGTCTGCAACTTCAAAGTAACTTCCTATCCCAAGCTCTCCCCTCTTTCCCATTCATCTCCTCGGAGGGCCAGCCTGCGGCAAGCTGGACCCGGACTCTACACAGCGAACCTCTCTCTCTCTCTCTCTCTCTCTCTCTCTCTCTCTCTCTCTCTCTCTCTCTCTCTCTCTCTCTCTCTCTCTCTCTCTCTCTCTCTCTCTCTCTCTCTCTCTCTCTGTGGCTACGGAGGCCGGGCAACAAGACGACCGGATGAATAATCTGCAGGTATCCTGAGTTGGGGGAAAGTTTAGGGGTTGGTTTCACGCCGTGTATGATACCAGGCCGTGGACACTCTCCTTCTTCTTCTCCCTCTTCTTCTTCTTCTTCTCGTCGTCGACGTCGTCGCTGTAGCTGTTGAAGCGAAGAGAAATACTCTAGACACGTCAGACAAGCAGGCTATACCTGTGTACGTCATTAGGGTGCCTCTATAATGCCGGTGAGTTTCATTAAATCCGTATCTTGTCGACACAAACCCGAGTACTCCTGAGGGAGACGACCTGATTAGCTCTGTGAGGGACACGAGATCCCCTGTAATCCCTACAGTTGTCGACAATTACCTGGAGAATATTATGTAAGAACGGTTAGAGGTCTTGATAATCCTGCGTGTAGAAGGTTTCATGAGTTTTATAAGACTTAAAGAAATAGTTAAAACTGTCAGCTGAATACTGGTTCATACCCTTATGTACTAGCATGAGCGTGACTAATCCCGTAAAGGTGCTTTAAAACAGAAGTTACAGAGAGGCACAATGATTTCTTTATGTTGAAAAGAGGACTGTTGACAGAGGCTTGGATGATGTGGATCAACAGGACATAACTGATAAAGCAAGTGACGACAAGAGGATGATGATGATGATGACCAGAAGGGAGATGAAACAAACCCAACTGTCCTACTTGTTGTCGACGCTTATGGGAGTATATCATTCCCCTCTACCCTCGATGGCAATGTTAATCTCGTGGCTGTCGATAAAAGTGACCATTTCCTCCTCTTCAAATGGAACATCCTTGTAATTAACTTGGGTACCCTGAGGACGTTAAGCTGGCGTCTCTTTTCGTGGTAAGTGGGAAGGAAATTACTGTTACTCGTTTTTTATATGAGAGAGAGAGAGAGAGAGAGAGAGAGAGAGAGAGAGAGAGAGAGAGAGAGAGAGAGAGAGAGAGAGAGAGAGACAGAGACAGAGACAGAGACAGAGACATAAGAGAGAGAGACATAAGAGAGGACCCGTTGGGCCATGTCTATGTTGTCTGTTTTAGAATTGAAACTATGCATTCCTGTTTCTACTCTATTAGGATGAGGTAAGGATAAAGCAACAGTAAGACTCGCTCCCCACCCTCCTACAACAACAGCCGGTAAGAAAAAGAATAGAAGAAAATCATATTCACGTGAAGTGAGCCTTTAGGGAATTTAGTAGGATAGAGGAAACGGGAAAATTTTATTATGTCTTGCTACACCATCCCACCCTCTACTGCACCACAATATATTTCCTGGGCCTGGCATGAGGAAAAAGAAATAATCTATGTGTACACTTTTTTCCTTTGGTTCATTCACGACAGATACTAGTAAAAAAAAAAAAAAAAAACCGGTTTTTGAGGATTTTTTTTTCTTAGTTTTTGCATAAGCAATGTTTATGGTAATCTATTCCAGTGTTCAACACATATATTTGCAAAGAAACTTTTTACCACGTCAATGGTATATCTTTTATGTTTTATCTTTTATTCCATTTATCCTAGCGAGTGTCGTTTCTTCAATGTATGAAAAACCTTGAAAACTTGTGTGAAGTACCACTACGTCCAAAATTCTTAAGAGAAACAAGATCTAATATCAGCCTATGAACATACTTCAGATTACTCAGAGATGGAATCAATTTTGTCGCTCTTTTGATAACTTATTTCATCTTTATCATCTTTATTATAGTTCCGGGATCAGAGATGGACTGCATATTCATCGTGTCCTTAAGGTCAGAATTGTTTCTGGTGTCTTGCAATTGATGTTTCTAGCCTTGAAGCTAATAAGTATTCAGGTTCCCCTTTATACTTGTATCCAGACCAGGGATTCTTAACTTGTGGTCCATAAGAGGATAGAAATTAATTAATTAATAAATGAATAAATAGATGAATAAATATATACGTCAGTAATTCTTTTCTAGCAAGGGTTTGGGTGGTAGTAATTGCTCTTGATTTTGATTTCAGACTCGATATAATATTTGACATATGCTGAAGGTGGTCCACAGACACAACCGGTGTCTCTAACTGGTCCACATATATCAAAAATTAAAAAGAAAAAAATTCTAGACATGGTTCACTAGACTTTAAAATGTTACCAAGAAAAACTCAAGATCGTCTTCTTCATTTATTTTAGTTACCAGATTTCTGAATATTTCATACTTGTGTATAGTAAACTTATCTGCAAAGACGATAATTGTACATTTGTTTCCCTTAAATTTCATCTGCCATTTCTCTGACCATCGTGCTAGTTTTTCAAAATGTCTTCGAAGTATCTTTCGTTCTTGTCTATTTACAACTCTGCTTCCTAGTTTCGTATCCTCCACAGATTTGGAGGTGCTATATACGAAACCCAATTCTAGATCACAAATGCATATTATGAAATAAGAAGGCCAAAGACTGATCCAGTGACGCAAGACCCGTCACGTTAAGCCAGCCTATGGCTTCGACATTATAAAAAAATGAATACAATGTTTTCTGTCAGTGAGCCAGTCGTTCATCTATGTACATATTATATAACGCTCCACTAGTTATCCTCCGAGTCCATCATAGTGGATATTTTGAACCAATGGACATGACCACTATACTGTGTGACAGTGTCTAGATGCCATCTCATATTTCCTATTAAAACGAATATCAAACGTCGTTTCATGAGTATGTATTTCATTATTTGATCACAAGCTTTTCTAAATTTAATTTAATGTTTTATTGCATTTTCTGAAATATACATGTGTGTGTGTGTGTGTGTGTGTGTGTGTGTGTGTGTGTGTGTGTGTGTGTGTGCGTGTGTGCACGGGTCCTTTTATTTTATTAAGGTCAGGCGGAGGTAAGTGGAATGCAAATTTACCTGACGTTGTTTGTATGATATACAATTTGTTCCTGTCAACAGCTGTGACAGCCGTGACATATTCCGCCACCAATGTCTTCCACATCTTCGCTGGATTTTAGTACAAGAAAATATGTCACAGGTGAAATATTTCTCAGGGAATATCTCCCAAACATCGATATGGTCGTGTGTCTGCTCAACAGAGAGCTGTCTCAAGCACTAGTAAACCAGCATGTTAAACGCCCAGCCAAACTCGACACCGTGATATGGAACCATTCGAAAGTTTACTAAGTTTCCAAATGTTTGTATGCATGTGGTTACTATTTGTGTGTTATGGGGAGAGAGTTTTGCACTCGTGTGGCCTCTTCTCTTGACCGTGTGTATATATACCGTGGCTTTACTCTTCTGGATGCAATCTAACACACACACACACACACACTCACACACACACCTTAATGTAAGCAAGACATCCATTTATCGACCAGCTCCTAGGGAGGGACGAACACTTGTGTTGGGTGTAGGTTGATCTCCTCTCCCTGAATTCGAGCTCAGGCGGGCTCGACCACCGGGCGGATCTGTGTTGACTCATGGTCATCAACAATAACTATTGTACCATGGAGGCCTATAAGTGTGTGTGTGTGTGTGTGTGTGTGTGTGTGTGTGTGTGTGTGTGTGTGAGTGATTACGACTGTGTGTAATTATGTTGCATGTTTAGTTTCAAATTCGTAACTGCCCATCAACACAGTACGGGTAAGGTTTTCTTCTCCGATCCTCGTCTATTGAACTTTCTGTACTATCTGGCTACTTCTTATGCATATATGTTCTCACCACCTACCACACTCTATCTACTCACTGTCTCTTGTGCTGTAACATATTTCATATTTTGTATGCAGATAGTTTCCTGTTTAGTGTCTCATATGACCTGTGGTTTCTCTATCTTTTCATCTTTCGTAGACTTCATCATTCTCGGCATCTTCGTATTTGTTAAGAAATCTTAATGTTATATCATCCATACCTTACTCTTCTCTCTTCTGTGCTGCGTAAGTCTGTCGTCGCGGAGTTCTCACTTTAATTCAGCTTTCTTGATTCTGCGAGCAACTCTTTTGCACTGCCTCGGACCATTTCTAATAGTTGTTTGTGCTTAAATTGCGATGATCAACGTGAGAAGTATTTGGCCTAATATACGCTTTGAACAATTCACAGAACATTTTCATATTAATTTACTTAAAAACTGGTCTAAATTTGACCAGCAGACAGTTTTCTCCACCCCAGTTATCGTAAAGTGAGGCTTTAGCAAAAGATAATGTGTACAATGTCCACTCCCAAATCCTCTCACACACACACACACTCCACCAATCTCCTTCAACATAGATGATGCTCATGTCAAAGCCTTTTTCTAACCGCGTTTCTATTATTTGCATTACATTCACTTGGGCTGATGTTTGTCTAAATCTCCTTTTCATATGATCCAAATCTCGTCATTCTTTACTTTGTCCTTCACTTGGCAAGTCAACTTCACATATCCAGAGTAATGGTCGCAGGACTGAACCCTGCGGTACACCATAGGGTTTGCTTCCTTCATGATTAGTTAGAAATCCTAATCACCTCTGCATCATTGATATTTGGTGGATCTTCTTGTATTCCTTTCGAATGCAGCCATCATTTTGATTTCATAGTTATACCCACTATACATATATTACCTTCTCCCTTACGACAAAGTGCCTCAACAATTTCAGTCAGCTTTTTTTCATCAAACTGCATACGTAGTTTTCTACCGAACTCCTCATTGTACCACAGCTCAGCTTTTCTTTGTTGTTTTGCCTATAGCTCTTGCTTATCAGATACCTTCCTCCTGTCCACCTCCATTTAGCGTCTTTTTTTTGTGCTTTCCTTTACTTTGTGAAATAATCTATATTTCCACTTTTCGTCCAATTATCTCGTATCGCAATTCCATCATTTCATCTATTAATCTCCCCCGCTCCACAGGTATAACTTTACCTAAGTTCCTTTCGCCATATCTTGTTTATTGTATGAACTGTTTCTGGTTTATCATACTTTGTTTGTTGTTCCTTGCGTTAGCGAGGCAGTGGCAGGAACAGATGAAGAAAAGACGTCATTTTCTCACATCCTTTCTCCAGTTATGTTATCAAAAGTTATTCACCTTTACATTTAGTATTTTCTCGTATTGCCTCACTATTTTCTAAACGACAAATCTCTTATTCTTATCAACAAATTCCGTGTTATTCTTTTTCATCGTTTCTCCTGTATCTTTGTACGAAACAGATCGAAGTCTTGAGCCCTAAATGAAAATATAAAAATTTTTCTTTCTATCTTTGGCATCATTTGGCTCCCCAACCCTACTTCTACAATCCTGGAAAGGCCAAGGATACCCAATATCCTGAGGTTAAACTTTTTGTCTTGTTACAATCTGAAAGTCCCTTAATGACTTTCCCCCCCTGACCGTAGGGGATAATCAGCTTATTTCCCCTGATGGTTTACGAAGTATAGTTCAGTAGTGCCAGTAATGTCTACCGTCGGCACTATAGCATGTGTATGAAGATAATTCTGAAGAATAGATATTTGGTTATATTTTTTTTTTTTTTTTTTTATACTTTGTCGCTGTCTCCCGCGTTTGCGAGGTAGCGCAAGGAAACAGACGAAAGAAATGGCCCAACCCCCCCCATACACATGTACATACACACGTCCACACACGGAAATATACATACCTACACAGCTTTCCATGGTTTACCCCGGACGCTTCACATGCCTTGATTCAATCCACTGACAGCACGTCAACCCCTGTATACCACATCGCTCCAATTCACTCTATTCCTTGCCCTCCTTTCACCCTCCTGCATGTTCAGGCCCCGATCACACAAAATCCTTTTCACTCCATCTTTCCACCTCCCCAATTGACTTGACCCTCAACCCTACTGTACCTAATAACCTTGCTCTTATTCACATTTACTCTTAACTTTCTTCTTCCACACACTTTACCAAACTCCGTCACCAGCTTCTGCAGTTTCTCACATGAATCCGCCACCAGCGCTGTATCATCAGCGAACAACAACTGACTCACTTCCCAAGCTCTCTCATCCCCAACAGACTTCATACTTGCCCCTCTTTCCAAGACTCTTGCATTTACCTCCCTAACAACCCCATCCATAAACAAATTAAACAACCATGGAGACATCACACACCCCTGCCGCAAACCTACATTCACTGAGAACCAATCACTTTCCTCTCTTCCTACACGTACACATGCCTTACATCCTCGATAAAAACTTTTCACTGCTTCTAACAACTTGCCTCCCACACCATATATTCTTAATACCTTCCACAGAGCATCTCTATCAACTCTATCATATGCCTTCTCCAGATCCATAAATGCTACATACAAATCCATTTGCTTTTCTAAGTATTTCTAAGTATTTTGGTTATATATGATAGGTATAATGTAACCGTTTAACTGTTTCTTTACGGCAGGGGAACCGACGCTATTTCCAGTCTGGCGGGGTAGCGGCAGGATTGGATGAAAGCAAGCAAGTATGAATATATATATGTGTATATATATGTATACGTGCATGTATGGGCATATATATATATATATATATATATATATATATATATATATATATATATCTTTTTATTCTCCCTAAAATTTACTGATAGTCTCTCACCCCAACTCTCATTTGCCCTTTTTTTCACCTCTTGCACCTTTCTCTTGACCTGTCTCTTTCTTTTATACTTCTCCCACTCAATTGCATTTTTTCCCTGCAAAAATCGTCCAAATGCCTCTCTCTTCTCTTTCACTAATACTCTTACTTCTTCATCCCACCACTCACTACCCTTTCTAAACAGCCCACCTCCCACTCTTCTCATGCCACAAGCATCTTTTGCGCAATCCATCACTGATTCCCTAAATACATCCCATTCCTCCCCCACTCCCCTTACTTCCATTGTTCTCACCTTTTTCCATTCTGTACACAGTCTCTCCTGGTACTTCCCCACACAGGTCTCCTTCCCAAGCTCACTTACTCTCACCACCTTCTTCACCCCAACATTCACTCCTCTTTTCTGAAAAGGAAGGAGGTAAATAGGGTGCGTAAGACAAGGGAGCAAATGGGAACTTCAGTGAAGGGCGTAAATGGGGAGGTGATAACAAGTAGCGGTGATGTGAGAAGGAGATGGAATGAGTATTTTGAAGGTTTGTTGAATGTGTCTGATGACAGAGTGGCAGATATAGGGTGTTTTGGTCGAGGTGGTGTGCAAAGTGAGAGGGTTAGGGAAAATGATTTGGTAAACAGAGAAGAGGTAGTAAAAGCTTTGCGGAAGATGAAAGCCGGCAAGGCAGCAGGTTTGGATGGTATTGCAGTGGAATTTATTAAGAAAGGGGGTGACTGTATTGTTGACTGGTTGGTAAGGTTATTTAATGTATGTATGACTCATGGTGAGGTGCCTGAGGATTGGCGGAATGCGTGCATAGTGCCATTGTACAAAGGCAAAGGGGATAAGAGTGAGTGCTCAAATTACAGAGGTATAAGTTTGTTGAGTATTCCTGGTAAATTATATGGGAGGGTATTGATTGAGAGGGTGAAGGCATGTACAGAGCATCAGATTGGGGAAGAGCAGTGCGGTTTCAGAAGTGGTAGAGGATGTGTGGATCAGGTGTTTGCTTTGAAGAATGTATATGAGAAATACTTTGTACCATTTATGGATCTAGAGAAGGCATATGATAGAGTTGATAGAGATGCTCTGTGGAAGGTATTAAGAATATATGGTGTGGGAGGCAAGTTGTTAGAAGCAGTGAAAAGTTTTTATCGAGGATGTAAGGCATGTGTACGTGTAGGAAGAGAGGCAAAGTGATTGGTTCTCAGTGAATGTAGGTTTGCGGCAGGGGTGTGTGATGTCTCCATGGTTGTTTAATTTGTTTATGGATGGGGTTGTAAGGGAGGTAAATGCAAGAAGCAGTGAAAAGTTTTTATCGAGGATGTAAAGTCAGGGGTTGGTGAGAGGACAAGAGCAAGGTAGGGAGTAGCACTACTCCTGAAACAGGAGTGGTGGAAGTAAGTGATAGAGTGTAAGACAGTAAACTCTAGATTGATATGGATAAAACTGAAAGTGGATGGAGAGAGATGGGTGAAATAAAAAGAGCGTGGTTGAGAGAGCAGAAGAGGGTGTTTTGAAATGGTTTGGGCACATGGAGAGAATGAGTGAGGAGAGATTGACCAAGAGGATATATGTGTCGGAGGTGGAGGGAACGAGGAGAAGAGGAGACAAATTGGAGGTGGAAAGATGGAGTGAAAAAGATTTTGTGTGATCGGGGCCTGAACATGCAGGAGGGTGAAAGGAGGGCAAGAAATAGAGTGAATTGGAGTCATGTGGTATACAATGCAAATATAATCTGCTTCTAAGAGTGGATAAAAGGGTGCATTTCTTTCATCTTGTCCCCCTCTGTAACCATGACAGCTAATGAAGCAAAGAGTTCGTTACTAATCTCCATGTTGTCCCTGCCTTTGCCAGCTAAGTCCCTTTAGGCGATTGTATACTTCACTGCTGCGTTGAATAAACATAGTGACCGGCAAAAAAAAAAATACACCTGTAGGGGAGACACAGTAAGAGAGAGAGAGAGAGAGAGAGAGAGAGAGAGAGAGAGAGAGAGAGAGAGAGAGAGAGAGAGAGAGAGAGAGAGAGAGAGAGAGAGAGAGAGAGAGAGAATATGTTCCGTTCTTTTGTTCAGAGGCCATTACCATCAGTTGCCGACCCTTGCTTGGTATGAAATGTCGTAAATGATGGATGAGAGCTACTTGACCTGGAAATATGGTCATCATAAAGGATGAGCTCTCATTAAACAGTGGTTTCATGAATTAGAGATAATCAGAGGTTTAGTGTTTTCTGAGCCATACTGTTTTTCCTTCAATAAGAGATTAAGAATTATTCGTTATGCATAAAAGCAAACAGACAAAATAGATAACGTAACCATCTGTTTCCAATACTCTTAGTTTGCTTCTACAGCCTTAGACCATTTTTTATAACTACAAATAATTCTCTTTTTTCAAATTGTCTTTTCATTAAATAGGTAAAAAACTATACATGGAAAGAAAGGGTAGTGTTTCCAGCTTAAGGAGAGCCTGCGTCAAAGGTGTTTGATGTAACCATAGATGTTTGATCTGTTTATGAGTCGGGTGTTAAGGGAAGAAAATAAGAAGGTTCTGGAGAGATAAGATGGTATATGATCACCTGGAAGTGAGCCGAAAGAACGGCTAATCTATTGCTCACTCTTACCCATCCTGTCAACGACGGCGCAGAAGAGGATACAAAGTGCACAATAGGCCCAGGACCTGAGCCTCGCTGAGTGAGATACAAATTATAGGCTTCAGGGTGAGAAGTGTTAACAAGGTTTGGGCCAATGAATCATTCGGCAATTTACATGGAAAGTGAAATTTACAGCAGTTGAACGACAAATATTGGATTGCGTGCCAAGATCTGTATAGCAAATGAACTATTTACAATAAGCAAAGTTATATATTTCAAGTATCTGTGGTAGAGCTTTATGGATGATGTGTTAGCACATGTGTCACAAAGTTCGGTGAGAAACCTCTCTGAAATCACTGATTTTACAACAGTCAATTGTATAATGTTGCAGGGTGTGGGGATAGTGTTGTTGGCAAGTTTGAATTTTGTCTGTTCATTAACAACAAGAGAGAGAAACTCCCATAAGTGATCATCGATGGCCAAACATAAGCCGAGCGACAAGATTGAGTTTATTGATCTTGGTGGAATTATGGTATACATACATATGGTTCTTCTTGCATGATATTGTGGCGGTGGATGATCCTGCTTGTGTTACTTTAACTTTTCTTTACGTCTAAATGATTTTGTTCATGTTCCTTCTAAGATGGAACTTAGGCTAATCTCAGGAGGACCCATGACGTAATTAACTTCAACAGTCAAGGCGGAAGTTTTGGATAATTCATCAGCCTTATTCTGAATTAAAAGCCTAAGTGTGGGATAGAACCCAGAGAAAGTGGACCATAAGCCAAGCATGAGTGATTTGGTTTTACCTGTCCCGTGGTTCAGACACACGCATATTGCAGTCATAGTGAAAGGAGAGGTGAGTCAGTTATAACGCTTTGGCGGCCTGCAAAAGTTGGTGTCTGAGTCTGGGAGAGTGTATGACAGGAGGAACTTCAGTGGAAATGCAAGGAATTGTAACTTATTAAGGTCGAACACTGAGGCGAGACAGGTGGGTCGGAAAATGTGTTTAAAAGGAGAAAACCTGGAAGAAGTTGAGTGTTTCACATACTTGGTAGTAGAATGGAGAGGAATAGAACCACGGAACCTGAAATGAAACATTAATAGAATAAGTAGGCAAAGGTTGCGTTGAGGGGGAGAGTGCGAAAAAAAGGTCACTGTGTGTGATGTCAAAGTTGGATATTAATGCTTTGATAGTCCCAGTGGTGTTGCATGGATATGTCTCGAACCACAGATAAAAAAGAACAGAAGAGGGACGGATGTGTTGAAAATGAAAGGCCTGAGAACAGTACGAGGTGTGAGAAGGATTGATTGTGCATTGAACAAGATATAAAAAAAAAATGAGACCGTTCTTCGTTTGATCTTGGCGTTTGCTTGCAAATCCTCCTCGAAGGCTCAGATTGGGGTGTATAAATGTGTGGATGTAACCAAGATGAGAAAAAAGGAAAGATAAGAAGTATGTTTGAGGAAAGGAACCTGGACGGTTTGGCTCTGAGTGAAACGAAGCTCAAGGGTAAAGGGGAAGAGTGGTTTTGGAATGTTTTAGGAGTAAAGTCAGGGGTTGGTGAGAGGACAAGAGCAAGGTAGGGAGTAGCACTACTCCTGAAACAGGAGTGGTGGAAGTAAGTGATAGAGTGTAAGACAGTAAACTCTAGATTGATATGGATAAAACTGAAAGTGGATGGAGAGAGATGGGTGATTATTGGTGCATATGCACTTGGGCATGAGAAGAAAGATCATGAGAGGCAAGTGTTTTGGGAGCAGCTAAGTGAGTGTGTTAGTTTTTTGATACACGAGACCGGGTTATAGTGTTTGGTGATTTGAATGCAAAGGTTAGTAATGTGGCAGTTGAGGGGATAATTGGTGTACATGGGGTGTTCAGTATTGTAAATGGAAATGGTAAAGAGCATGTAGATGTATGTGCTGAAAAAGACTGGTGATTGGGAATACCTGATTTAAAAAGAGAGATATACATAAGTATACGTATGTATGTAGGAGAGACGGCCAGAGAGCGATATTGGATTACGTGTTATTTGATAGGCACGCAAAAGAGAGACTTTTGGATGTTAATGTGCTGAGAGGTGCAACTGGAGGGATGTCTGATCATTATCTTGTGGAGGCGAAGGTGAAGATTTGTTGAGGTTTTTCAGAAAAGAAGAGAGAATGTTGGGGTGAAGAGAGTGGTGAGAGTAAATATGCTTGGAAAGGAGACTTGTGTGAGGAAGTACCAGGAGAGACTTAGTGCAGAATGCAAAAAGGTGAGAGCAAAGGACGTAAGTGGAGTGGTGGAGGAATGGGATGTATTTAGGGAAGCAGTGATGGCTTGCGCAAAAGATGCTTGTGGTATGAGAAGCGTGGGAGGTGGGCCGATTAGAAAGGGTAGTGAGTGGTGGGATGAAGAAGTAAAATTATTAGTGAAAGAGAAAGCAGATGCATTTGGAAGACTTTTGCAGGGGTATAGTGCAAATGACTGGGAGATGTATAAAAGAAAGAATCAGGAGAATAACATTATGTTTTGGAAGGATGTATGTAAAGTGCGTAAGACAAGAGAACAAATGGGAACATCGGTGAAGGGGCTAATGGGGAGGTGATAACGAGTAGTGGCGATGTGAAAAGATGGAGTGAGTATTCTGAAGGTTTCTTGAATGTGTTTCATGATAGAGTAGTAGATAAAGGGTGTTTTGGTCGAGGTGTCCTGCGAAGTGGGAGGGTTAGGGAGAATGATTTGGTAAAGAGAGAAGAGGTAGTAAAAGCTTTGCAGAAGATGAAAGCCGGCAAGGCAGCAGGTTTGGATGGTATTGCAGTGGAATCTATTAAAAAAAAGAGGGGGTGATTGTGTTGTTGACTGGTTGGTAAGGATATTCAATGTATGTATGACTCATGGTGAGGTGCCTGAGGATTAGCGGAATGCATACATAGTGCCATTATACAAAGGTAAAGGGGATAAAGGCAAGTAATCAAATTACAGAGGTATAAGTTTGTTGAGCATTCCTGGGAAATTACATGGAATGGTATTGATTGAGAAGGTGAAGGCATGTAGAGAGCATCAGATTGGGGAAGAGCAGTTTGGTTTCAGAAGTGGTAGAGGATGGGTGGATCAGGTGTTTGCTTTGAGGAATGTATGTGAAAAATACTTAGAAAAGCAAATGTATTTCTATGTAGCATTTATGGATCTGGAGAAAGCATATGATAGTGCTGAAACAGATGCTCTGTGGAAGGTATTAATAATAAATGGTGTGGGAGGCAAGTTCTTAGAAGCAGTGAAAATTTTTTGTCGAGGATGAAAGGCATGTGTACGTGTAGAAAGAGGGGAAAGTGATTGATTCTCAGTGAATGTCGGTTCGCGGCAAGGGTGCGTAATATCTCCATGGTTATTTAATTAGTCTATGGATGGGGTTGTTAAGGAGGTGAATGCAAGAGTTTTGGAAAGAGGGGCAAGTATGCAGTCTGTTGTGGATGAGAGTCAGTTGTGGAAGTGAGTCAGTTGTTGTTCGCTGATGATACAGAGCTGGTGGCTGACTCGGGTGAGAAACTGCAGAAGCTGGTGACTAAGTTTGGTAAAGTGTGTGAAAGAAGAAAGCTGAGAGTGAATGTGAACAAGAGCAAGGTTATTAGGTACAGTAGGGTTAAGGGACAAATCAATTGGGAGGTAAGTTTGAATGGAGAAAAAACTGGAGGAAGTGACGTGTTTTAGATATCTGGGAGTGGCATTGGCAGCGGATGGAACCATGGAAGCGGAATTGAGTCACAGGGTGGGGGAGGGGGCGAAAGTTCTGGGAGCGTTGAAAAATGTGTGGAAGGCGAAAACTTTATCTCGGAAAGCAAAAATGGGTATGTTTGAAGGAGCAGTGGCTCCAACAATGTTACATGGTTGCGAGGAGTGAGCTATAGATAGAGTTGTGCGGAGGAGGGTCGATGTGTTGGAAATGAGATGTTTGAGGAACAATATGTGGTCTGAAGTGGTTTGATCGAGTAAGTAATGAAAGGGTGAGAGATATGTTGTAAAAAAAAAAAAGAGTGTGGTTGAGAGAGCAGAAGAGGGTGTTTTGAAATGGTTTGGTCACATGGAGAGAATGAGTGAGGAAAGATTGACCAAGAGGATATATGTGTCAGAGGTAGAGGGAACGAGGAGAAGTGGGAGACCAAATTGGAGGTGGAAAGATGGAGTGAAAAAGATTTTGAGCGATCGGGGGCCTGAACATGCAGCAGGATGAAAGGCGTGCAAGGAATAGAGTTATTGGAACGATGTGGTATACCGGGGTCGGCGTGCTGTCAATGGATTGAACCAGGGAATGTGAAGCGTATGGGTTAAACCATGGAAAGTTTTGTTTGGCCTGGATGTGGAAAGGGAGATGTGGTTTCGGTGCATTATAGATGACAGTTAGAGACTGAGTGTGAACGAATGTGGCTTTTGTTGTCTTTTCCTAGCGCTACCTTGCGCGCATGCGGGGGGAGGGGACTATCATTTCATGTGTGGCGGGGTGGCGACGAGAGTGAATGAAGGCGGCGGGTATGAATTGTGTATATATGTATATGTCTGTATATAAATATATATATATATATATATATATATATATATATATATATATATATATATATATATATATATATATATAAATATATATATATATATATATATATATCATACAAAGCTCCATCAGCCAGGATCGAACCTGGGACCCCTTGTGCAAGAGGCAGGCATGCTAACGTTACGCTAGGCTAAGGGACTGTATAATAGGAAACAACTATTCGAAATACTAAGTACTCGAATACCCTTCGTCTCACTATGGTGAGCAACGGGGTCTATCGGTTGTTTCCGAACAGAACACATAGTCAGCTGAGAGCGTTTTACCGAACCTGACTGTACAACGCGGAGTTATATGAATACGAATAAATTGCATATGAACGCGCACCTTCATAGAACATACAAAGCTCCATCAGCCAGGATCGAACCTGGGACCCCTTGTGCAAGAGGCAGGCATGCTAACCGCTAGGCTGAGGGACTGTATAATAGGAAACAACTATTCGAAATACTAAGTACTCGAATACCCTTCGTCTCACTATGGTGAGCAACGGGGTCTGTCGGTTGTTTCCGAACAGAACACATAGCCAGCCGAGAGCGTTTTACCGAGCCTGACTGTACAACGCGGAGTTATATGAATACGAATAAAGTGTATATGAACGCGCACCTTCATAGAACATACAAAGCTCCATCAGCCAGGATCGAACCTGGGACCCCTTGTGCAAGAGGCAGGCATGCTAACCGCTAGGCTAAGGGACTGTATAATAGAAAACAACTATTCGAAATACTAAGTACTCGAATACCCTTCGTCTCACTATGGTGAGCAACGGGGTCTATCGGTTGTTTCCGAACAGAACACATAGCCAGCTGAGAGCGTTTTACCGAACCTGACTGTACAACGCGGAGTTATATGAATACGAATAAATTGTATATGAACGCGCACCTTCATAGAACATACAAAGCTCCATCAGCCAGGATCGAACCTGGGACCCCTTGTGCAAGAGGCAGGCATGCTAACCGCTAGGCTAAGGGATTGTATAATAGGAAACAAATATTCGAAATACTAAGTCATATGAACGCGCACCTTCATATATATATATATATATATATATATATATATATATATATATATATATATATATATATATATATATATATATATATATATATATATATATATATATATATATATATATATATATATATATATATATATATATATATATATATATATATATATATATATATATATATATATATATATATATATATATATATGTGTATACGTTGGAATATATAGGTATGTATATGTGCGTGTGTGGACGTGTATGTATATACATGTGTGTGTGGGTGGGTTGTGCCATTCTTTCCTGTTTCCTTGCGCTACCTCTCTAACGCGGGAGACAGCGACAATGTATAATAAATGGCTAAATAAATATAATCAAATTATAAAGACTTCCCAGACAAGGTCATCTCTATCACATCTTGGATGTACTATAATGATTTGACCAGTAGTCACGTGTGAGTTGCCGGCAAGATCAAGTAGGTTTATGATAGACATTCTGTAGACTTTACCTGCCGTCCTAGAATGACTAAAGTCCATAACTTCCTGAAAATTGTTTACGAATAAAAGGAAAAGTACATTATTCATGTTACTGAGCATTCTGAGTTTACCTTCATCTGCGTCATACCTAGGACTGCCGAGGGGATGTGTTCATAGAATTTCTGTTATTTTCACTGAAAGAAATAATGGAATATAGAGTTTTCCCATCATATGAATCTGGCCCAGTAGAGAAAACATATTGCTTCAAAATGAGAAAATAACATATAGAAAAGAATATTACATTCTTGCTTCTCTCTCTCTCTCTCTCTCTCTCTCTCTCTCTCTCTCTCTCTCTCTCCTCTCTCTCTCTCTCTCTCTCTCTCTCTCTCTCTCTCTCTCTCTCTCTCTCTCTCTCTCTCTCTCTCTCCTGAAATTACCATCTATTCTGAAGTGTGTCGACCATCGTACTGGCTTGCAGCAGCGACAAAAAACTGGAACGTATGTGGCTGCACTGAGCAGAACAAGAGCAAAGAATGATACAAGCTGGTCTTAAGCTTTTAGGAAATTCTTTTGGATATCCTGTGTGTTGTTGTTCTATTGTTTGTAAACAGAAAGTTTTGAGAAATTGAATGGAGGTTATGAAACCCGAGTATTTAGCTGAGTGTCTTAATGTATTGGAACGGTCATACAGTTAGTGAGACGTCATTCCAGCCGATGAGTAAGGCTTGACAAGTGTCTTTGTTCGTAAATTTTGTTCGCAAACTATCGTATGTACCTTATGATTGTGTTTTTATACTTGTGATTATCAATTTTGCAGCTTAAGACAGTAAGTAAACCATGAGAGGTGTTCATTATTCAAATACTCGAACATCACCACACATTCTTGCCTTTACTTTCGTTGGCTAATAGCAATCCGAGTCTTTCGGGATTAGTTACGCTTGTACGTTAAATTGGTTAACGGGTTTCACTGGTAAAAGTTAGGCTGTAAAATGATGTATGGTACCTAACTTCCTGCTTAAGTTCAAGATCCTAAGATTTTTTCCAACAAGTCTGAAAGGAGACACCTCCCTTATTCCGGGCATTCCTTTAGATCGATTTACTTAAACCAGGAAGCTATTAGGGGGACCTCCTGGCCCTCTGTGTTATGCCTATATATACCAAGTCAATCCACTGTAACTCGAAAAAACGGACCTGGCCGCGCAAGGCCTCCTTGTGACGTCACGCGGTCCTGAACCCTCAGTTGCAAGGAAACTGTGAGGGCAGGTATGGATACTGTAAGGGAAGTTATGGATACTGCGAGAAAAGGCATAAAAAGTGCGTGCAAAGTGTAGATGAATCTACGTTTTTGTTAGCCCTCTACCAGCACATTTTCTGTTCTTAGGACCAAAGACGTAGCATACAGGCTCCACCCACATGCGTATGGGTCGACTTGGTATATATAGGCTTAGCCTCTGTGTTTACGGACGGGTATTCTATTAAGAGATATACCAGTATGAAGAATCACCTCCTTCATATGACCCTAGCCTTATCCTAAGGGCTCCTTATTCAAGTAGGTAGAAAATCTCATATTCATCTAACGGAACTGTGAGTAATACAGTCACTCCAGCGAATCGTGATAGACACTTGGTCCTAAAGGCTAGCGGTCGTTTCCTGAAGTAAACAGTCCTCACAATTTCTCTGAAATACGAATGCATCAGCATTTTGAAGATACAAACGGTTGACCTCATAACGTCCCCAGACCTTGGGATAAGAGCTACAGTTCCTGTTCACCACATCGTCATAACAGGTTGACTTGTGGTATTGTAATGCCTTCTTTCAGTTTTGCTTTCAGCACCTCCGAGGGGCTGCTCTGGAGCCTCCAAAAAACCTGGGGAGATCGCTGTATCATCTGGAAAACCCCAGTCAGTAATCAAATGTCAGACTCTTAGTCATACGAACAATAGCTAGACTGTTGAAATATATATCGACGAGAAGCAAGATTCATACTCTCTCTCTCTCTCTCTCTCTCTCTCTCTCTCTCTCTCTCTCTCTCTCTCTCTCTCTCTCTCTCTCTCTCTCTCTCTCTCTCTCTCTCTCTCTCTCTCTCTCTCTCTCTCCAGCTAAAGTGAGCTACTCTTACTTTCTGGGATAAGATTTTGCTGAACAAAGTTCGCTTAAGAAGAAACTTTAAGCACCATGGCTGTAATCTTGGGATAGTTTTTTTTTGGGGGGGACGAAGTGAGTAGATAACCTTGGCTTGTGAACATCTAAAGTTTCGTTCAGGCTTATAAAACTCCTGACCGAAGAAAAGGCATTTTTTAAGACATGTATTCATTATGAAAACTAAATTTTTGTGCTTCAATTTGTGTCTAAGTGTCAGAGAGGTCCTAGTGAATTCAACTTCGCCTCTGATAAGCTTAACTTTTAGTACGAACACACAGTACTTCTCGTTTCTTTGATCTCTCGAATATTCTTAGCACTACAGATCCTATTCACCATCTGTCTTTAACAATGCCACAGATCCAGACACCTCATTTGATATATAATATAGGAATCACTCCGCTTTACTATTAAGTCTCTGTCTATATAGATTTGCAATATGTCAGAATCCTCTTAATGTTCTCCGGTGCGTAACTTTGTCATCGAGCAACAGGTCTTCTGTACACTTTATGTTAAAGTTTTTAAACAAGTTGAAGGTAATCAGGAGACCACATCATTTTAGGTACATCTTTGTTGCACAAAATTTACTCGCAGCATCAGTGCACACGGCTCAGCTTACGGTTGAGTTTAACGGAGAGTAGATGGCGTCACGTGAGTAAAGCTTGCCTGTTACTCAGTAAACCACACGTGATTGGTCAAATTTGGGTGACTAGACAGACTTATGGACAAAAATGGAAAATAATCCTTAATTTTTAGAGTAGAAAATAGAACACCAACATTAGCAAGCAAATGCATTAAGTTATGTAGTGACACTTAAAGTTTCAATAAACCCAAGTGAACTTGTCTTTCGACTGACTCATCTCAACACTAATGCTACTTTCGCTACACACACAATAACCCAAAGTGAACTCCATCCTTAGAAAACGCAGTTCATTATATCTTCGACACAGATGGCTTCCGATCCTACCGACGGTAAAGATGATTTCTATGAAGAGAAAAAAATAAGGAGAAACAGGAACACAACTATATTTTCCCTCTTAAAGAGTGATACGTGGTACGAGTCTTTGCCTGTAAACCTTTCCACTTCCAAGAGTAAGAGAGAATATAGTTCTTAACGTTGAATAATTTGAACGTTATAGTGAAAATGAAAAACAGAAATACTGAAAGGAGGGACGTAGTTTGCTTGATATTCACTATACACAAGCTACACTCTAGCCAAGGATAATTCAAACCCTGATGTCGTCTACCTCAAAAAGAGAAAAAAAAAGAAGAAAAAATTAATAGCAAAGGTTATCTTTGACAACTTACCTTGGTCGAGGATATCTTTTATGTCAGCTTTTATGTCAGCTTACCTTGGTCGAGGATATCTTTTATGTCAGCTTTTATGTCAGCTTACCTTGGTCGAGGATATCTTTTATGTCAGCTTTTATGTCAGCTTACCTTGGTCGAGGATATCTTTTATGTCAGAGGTCATCGGCTGGCAACAGAGGCTAGTGGTTAGAGAGATCGTAAGTGCTCTTGAAAGGAATAAAAACAGATGATATGCTGACGTTCTAATGGGCTGATGCTGATAACTACTCAAGGAACGACGGATAACATTAGTGTTATGTCATCATTAAGATCAGGTACCTGCGAACAGTGATAAGCCTGAATCCAGAGGTCAGTGTTGCTCCTGATTTGTAGGAATAAGTGTAAACCATAATTAGATATGACAGATGAGTGTTATCCATTACTAGATATGATAGATAAGGGTCAACCATGATTAAATATGACAGATAAGTGTCATCCATAATTAGATATGACAGATAAGTGTTATCCATAATTAGGTATGATAAATAAGTGTCAACCATAATTAGATATGACAGATAAGTGTTATCCATCATTAGATATGAAAGATAAGGGTCAACCATTATTAGATATGACAGATAAGTGTCAACCATAATTAAATATGACAGATAAGTGTCATCCATAATTAGATATGACAGATAAGTGTTATCCATAATTAGGTATGATAAATAAGTGTCATCCATAATTAGATATGACAGATAAGTGTTATCCATAATTAGGTATGATGAATAAGTGTCAACCTTAATTAGATATGACAGATAAGTGTTATCCATTATTAGATATGAAAGATAAGGGTCAACCATTATTAGATATGACAGATAAGTGTCAACCATAATTAAATATGACAGATAAGTGTCAACCATAATTAGATATGATAGATAAGTGTCAACCATAATCATATATAACATGAAAAGAGAGTATTTCTTTAATCCGAACTGATGATAAAAAATTCTACATTTGAAACAGAAAAAATTCTGAGCATTATCTTTGCAAGTTTGATGCTTTTTCACCCCGATCACCCCGAGTCCCCACATGTTGCACTATTTGTGTTTCGCTATTATTTGAAAGCATATCTTTTCTATCCTGTTGCTGTGTATTTTCAATGGCATGTCAAGACAAGAGCTATGTGAGTTAATACTGCAAAACACATCCGGGCAGGCGCGACCTGACCTTGATAAAATTAGAATGTATCTTTAGTCTGTGTACACAAAGGATAGAAAACGTACACTTATCCCACTGGGAATTTATACGAAAGTTTTTTCTTTGTTTGAATAACGAAAATACTAGAGGAAATCGATGTTATCAATAGTACGAAATTATTCTAATGAATCATAATTCTCTTTATTCATAAAAAAAATATTTTGTTTTATATTGTAAATTGTTCATAAATATGTTTAACCTACTAATAACATTTGATACATAGACGATGAAATTTTAATGTATACTGCACCGAAAAAAAGATATAATAGGATTAATTACGAAACAATAGTATGATTCCTTTTGAAATTCAACGGCCTGGTGTGACATCAAGCTACCATTTTGAATACGTCATAGAATATCTATACTCCTCAGCTTCAGTGGAAAATATTTGCTGCAAATTGATTTTCTCCAGCGAGTTGTGTAGCCTTAATGTTGATTCTTTTATCTGGTGTCATATTGTGTGTTTCTAGCGCAGTGTTCTTGAACTTTTCCATCGTCCAGAAATCCTATAAGCAACGTCTAATAGTTTCTTGAATCCCGACCTCCTCCATCCATTCATACCCCTCCTTTCTTAAGCAGATTCTCATAGTTTCATTAGCATGTTCATGGAAAACACCAGCCTACTTCAGTTCCAACGAGCCTCATTCAAAAATCATTAAGTACTGGGATTCCATGAATTTTTAATTATCATTATCAGATTATTAGCCCTCCAGGTCCTCGTCTGCTCACTTCCGGCTGAAGGCTACCACACCCTGGCTCACCTCCACCATGCACTCCTTCCCTGGCAACCACACCCTCTTTCAAATCATTGCTCCCTTTCCTTCATGGCCTCCAAGACCCTCTCTCGCCACCACCTTCTCCTCCCTCCCTAGTCACAATACCCTGAGCGGCGTAATGATACTCCACTGGTGGTGTCCGGATGGCGTGACGCCTCTTGTCGCGTCATGCTTGGTTCCTCACGTGATGCCCTTCGTAAGGCCTGCTTGGATTTTATCGTTGCGTCTTTTTAGTACCTACCCGTCAGGGCATCTTATGGTGCCTCTCGTGGTACTTGTGAGTAGTTCATGATAGCACTTTTATGAGGCCTGTCATGGAACTCACATGGTGTTCCCTGCACTCAGTATTCCAGTATTACTTACAAGCCCTGGGATTTGCCTCTGTGGGATGATATAGCTGCGTTGTATCACACTCTCGTTGATGTCCACTCATCTTCGCCGAGAGCAAGAGATACAAAAGACGAGAAAGAATCACCCTTGGAAGAATGTCCAACTGTACTTTGCAATACGTAATTCTTCTTTGCCATAGTGAATCTCACGACGTCATATCCAACAAGAAATATCATGTCAGATGATTCATTTATTTTCACGTTGATCTCGATCTGCTAAACCAAGTAATATTGCAAGCAGGTTTGCAAGTACTGGATGAAGACTTCTTCTCAGAAACGGAGTGAGATTACCAGGAGTAATAGTAATGCACGTAGCATCAGTTTACTCAGTCAGCATCAATTTTTTGACGGATTTCAGAGGCACAAAGCACACGATAACAACTCGATGTGACTTAATGTAGAAAAATGCAGCATTATACACATTGGTAACACGAACCACGTGTACAAATTGAATATGTTTTTGTAAATCCTCAGCACAAGTGCCATAAGGGGAGAAAGCGTAGTTATTCGTAAGAACCTTAAGCATACTGTGCAAAACAATATATGCAAATGAAGTAGATATAATGTTGGGATTCATAGCAAGAAAAAGAAACTTCTTGAATGACAGCTTCAGGAAGGATGCGCACCTTATCAAAATACGCTAGTCAGTCCCCTCACCTCGAACATACTTGTGCGGTTTGTGTCACCACATTCTAATGATATAAGTCAGAGACAGTAGACAGGTACTAAATCACTACCAGGGCTCTGAAACCAGACATATGTAGAAGGGCTCAGCCGAATTTATTTTCTCTTTAAAAACTCGAGACGTTTAAAATGTCCAAAGAAATTGGACTGCATTACTCACGGGGATATATTCAGAATACGAAAACACCCGATGAGCAGAAATAAATTGTAAAAGATTCTTGACGGATGTGGAAAAGTGATTTCGCTAGTAGAGCAGTTGAGGACTGGATTGAATTACCCCTTCATGTGGTCACTGTAAGCAGTTCAGACATTCTTAAAACGGCAAAGTATTCATTTTGGATAAATTTTGTATAATAGAAAATTATTTTCCTTCTAACAAACAGGTAAGAAACTAGAGGTAAGAAGATAGGAGATAACCTCGATATAGACCAACAGATCTCCCACCATTCGTTTTCCCAATGCATTCCCATGAAATCTGGACACCAACACCGAGACACTCCTCTCACCCTTCAACTTATTAATACGACTACCAATGAATTCAGTAATAGTAGCAACATCAGACACAACCAAGTACACAGATTGCCAGCATCACATGTATCCCGACATCAAAAGAATCACTAGCATTAAAAGGAACGCTGGAGTCAAAAGAATCATCAGTATTCAAAAACATTCACCAGCATCAACAGCAACGTGTGTCTAAAGAATCATGAGCTTCAAAACAAACGCCATCATCAAAAAAAAAAAAAAACTAACGTCAGTGGAATCACTGGAATCAAAAGAATCACCAGCATGAAAAGAAACGCTATCTTTATGAGAATCACCAGCATCATCAGGTGCTGACGAGCCATTTTCTTTCCCATCTCAAACAGTAATTAACAAGAACTTCCAATCATTAATCTCGGTAATGAATCTGAGCCTCCTCATGGACATAACTCTCAGAAGCTTTGCATTCTGGAGACGTTTTCAGAATAAAGTGGCCGGGTAGTGCTCTATCTCACATAGTCACATAATTAACTTTGCTTTCCTTTTTGGATAACTTGAATTCTACAGTCGGTTTGGTGTCAACAAATAGAGGAAATGGGTGCGTGATGCTCTGGAAGTAGCGCGCATACCTGTGCGAAGGCTCAAATACCGGCCATCGTTAATCTTGCTGCTGCAACTTTTCCAACGTAAGTGAGATGGAAGGCGAGGCAGCAGATCCAACTGACTCCTCCGTTTTCCAGAGGTCGGATGCTGGAACGTAACTTTGGAAGTCGACGCGTCTTCCTTCCTTCACTTGACATCCTTGTCAGGATGGACAGGAACATGTCAGCCACTATCACTCAGGAGCTTATCTTGACATTTTCGCGGAAAACTTTTTGAATTTTGTGAGCTTTGAGTGGAGAGGGTTCACGCCCATTAAAATCGGATTAAGTCTGTACAGTAGATAACGAAATCTGTTGTTAGCATCTCAGGACAGAACGAAGTAAATGTTCGGTACGATTACTCTCCAAAAGAATGAACGGAGAAATAAGCCTGATGAGGATTCTTCCCCTCTAAAACTCGGCCATCCATTCCTGATTTTGTCTTTCACTATCTGGAAAGAGAAAAAAGAAATCACATAAAAAAGAATGCGAATAGATGTGATTTAACTACATGCGTGGGAAGAAAGCGGTGGAAGTGAGCGAGCTTGGGAAGGAGGGATGTTTGCCACAATAGCATGAGAGATGGAGTGAAGAGTGGCATCAGGCGACAGTAAATGAGGCAAGGGTAGGAGGTATTTATCAAAGACTCTAATAAGCAAGATAGGAAAGATGGTGTCTCGGAGAGTGAGGTTCGTAACCAAAACACAGGCGTGTTGTTTTGGACTCCCACTAGGCGGCAGCACCGGCGCTCGTCGTCAGGCCTGCGAGGCATGTCGTTCAAAATCAAAAACAAACGAAAAATGACAGGGAGATTCTCATCTGTGTGTTGTATTCAAACGCAAAAAAAAAAAAACATCCACATGAAGTATATTATAGATTCCAGCGGGAGCAAGAAAGGTAAGCATAAACCATATCAAATAATGGCAGAGAAAATATAATGACTGATGATAAACAAGTTGTCTTGGAAGTGATTTACTTATCAGTGCGTTAGTGCAATGTTATGTAGTTCAAAATGGATCCTTGTGAGTATTCCATATATGAAGATGTCACAGAAATTTCTCTTAAATGCTACAGAATAGATAAGCACAGCATACATATGGAGCAAACAACAAAGATAAATCACTAAAAATTTATAGCAACCTAACCTAACCTAACCTAACCTAACCTAACCTAACCTAGCCTAGCCTAACCTAACCTAACTTAACCTAAGCATGACCATTTCAATATCCGTCAGCTTTAGGCTTAATCTTTTAATGGAAAGGAGTAAAGTACACGGCATCAGTGGTATTTATGAATTTTTTCATACTTATTTTTCAGTTTAGCTGCACTACATCAAAAATATATGGTTTTATCCTACGATAATCTTACTCTTTATTACCTGCATGGATACTGCTGTCTCTGCTTCACTCTGCATGGTTAGATATTTTGCTTCCGTGAAGAGTTTGTTTTTTAATATCAATATGTGATTTCTATACTGTGGATCTTGATACTTTCTTTTTCATATTGTAAATGTGTGACTTAGTTTGGTAAATAGCATGCAGCCTGAGTTGTGACCTTTAGCCACATTGATTAAGTGTCTGTTCACGTAATTCAGCTATTTCATGTATGATATTTGGAAAATTATTCTTTGTGTTATGTGTCTGTGTGAGTTTATCCAGCTTTTCTTCTTTTATGATATAATGCAGTGCATGTATTAATGCATGATTTCAATGCATTGAATTAAATATAGTCTAATTCCATTGCACTGCACGACTAATGAGAAGTTAAGGTGTTAAAGTTATACTATACTGTACATGGGTACAGATTATACTTTTTGTCCTAAGACATATGTAGATTACAGGTGAGCAAAACAGAACAGGGCATGAGTGAAATCTTAATGTCAGAGAGGAAAGAATTATGGGATTCAAATACTCGCCATTATCGTAAGTGACATTGGACTCTAACAGATAGCGCTCTTGTTAGAGAGCACATCTTATGCTTAGGTAGGGGCCCTCGCTTTCCTATCTTGTTTATTTGGCTCTTAAGTATTCAAGGCAGTTGTGCTTACGTATGCGGGTGAAGGGTGTAGCATGCGAAAGGTGGTAAGCGGGTGTATGAGAAAGGGTACTGCGTGGTCGGATAAGAAAGTCAAATTGTTATTGAAAGTGAAAAGAGAGGTTATGAGCGGTACCTGCAAACCAAAGCATGTGACTGGAAATTACGCAAGGGAAAGAGGCAGGTAGTGAAAAGTAGCTGCAGGAGCTGAAAAAGAAGGCAAGTAAGAGATGAGATGAGGGAGCATAGGTTGAACTTCAAGGAGAATAGGAAAATGTTTGTAAGTGGGTGAATTATATGAAGAGAAGAAGAGAACAAATGAAAACAACAGTGGGGGAAAAGAATGAGGAAATATTAGCAGGAAAACAAGAGGGGAAAAAAAAAAGGATGGAGTGTATTTTGAGCGACTTTTCAATGTGTTAGGCGATAATGCAGCAGATGTGATATGGTTAGGACTTGATGTTTTTCGGAGAAAGAGAACCCTGACGGATGCTTTGATGAAAAGAGAAGAGGTAGTGAAAGCCTTGCATAAGACAGAGTGCAGCAAAGTGGCAGGATTACGATGAACTTCAAAGAAAGTGGTGTGAGTGTTGTTGACAGGTTAATCGGGCTTTTCAATATATGTATGGTCCAGGGTAAAAGGTCGATGGACTAGCAGTACTGACTTATGTAGAGGTTAGGGGAAAAAACTGAATGCTCTATTTCTAAAGTTGTATGTCTTTAGAATATACCAGGTAAGGTGTATGGAAGAGTAATGAATGAGGGAGTGGTGGTATGCACAGAGCATCAGATTGGAGAGGAGAGGAGTGCCCTCAAGTAGGGTTGAAGATATGTGGACTAGATGTTTCCTTTGAAACATTTGTGCCTGGAGAGAACTTATGATAGGAGTGACATATAAGCTTTTTGAAAGGTGTTACGGACATATATACATATATATATGTATATTATCCCTGGGGAGAGGGGATTAAGAATACTTCCCACGTATTCCCTGCGTGTCGTAGAAGGCGACTAAAAGGGGAGGGAGTGGGGGGCTGGAAATCCTCCCCTCTCGTTTTTTTTTCTTTTTTTTTATTTTCCAAAAGAAGGAACAGAGGGGGCCAGGTGAGGATATTCCAAAAAAGGCCCAGTCCTCTGTTCTTAGTGCTACCTCGCTAACGCGGAAAATGGCGAAGTTTAAAAGAAAAAAAGAAAATATATATATATATATATATATATATATATATATATATATATATATATATATATATATATATATATATATATATATATATATATATATATATATATATATATATATATATATATATATATATATATATATATAAAGAAAAAAAAATATATATATATATATTTTTTTTCTTTTTTTTTTTTTCCAAAAGAAGGAACAGAGTGGGGCCAGGTGAGGATATTCCAAAAAAGGCCCAGTCCTCTGTTCTTAACGCTACCTCGCTAACGCGGGAAAAGGCGAATAGTTTAAAAGAAAAAGAAAGAAATATATATATATATATATATATATATATTTATTTTGCTTTGTCGCTATCTCCCGCGTTAGCGAGGTAGCGCAAGGAAACAGACGAAAGAATGGCACAACCCGCCCACATACGCATGTACATACATACACGTCCACACACGCAAATATACATACCTATACATCTCAACGTATACATATATATACACACACAGACATATACATATATACACATGTACATAATTCATACTGTCTACCTTTATTCATTCCCATCGCCACCCCGCAACACATGAAATAACAATCCCCTACCCCTGTATGTGCGCGAGGTAGCGCTAGGAAAAGACAACAAAGGCCACATTCGTCCACACTCAGTCTCTAGCTGTCATGTGAAATGCACTGAAACCACAGCTCCCTTTCGACATCCAGGCCCTACATCAGGATAATCTGAGTCGTCTGACCATAAAAGCCTTATCACAGTACGGAATATCTAAGATCAAAATCAGTTGATTATCGCTAAATTTTCAGTTGACTTTAGAATAATGCGGTGCAGCTGTCAGTCAGCTTCCTCGATACTACCTTTACATTTTAGACTGGATGCATATCTAATGTTGGGAGAGATGGTAAGTGCACGTTTCCAACATCGGCTCTGCTCTATGAACAGCACCCACCTAAGGTGAGTGCTGCTGTGGAGCTAATCTGTTCATGTCAAGGTACTGAGAGAAAAGAGCCAATGTGTGCCCCTGAATGGAACTTTTTTGTTTACAACGGTTGTGACGTGTCTCTAACAACTAGGATCTCCTACAATGGACAGGTGTGACCTGAGTTGGCTATTTATACAGAAGTGGGAGGTTGTTCCAAGATTCCAGAGTAACGTTCCGATACAACGTAATTTGTCTCAACACTTGCCAGTATAAGCAGAACTAAAATATGATTTTGCATTTTTACGTAATGAAATATTTTCGCGGACCAAATGCGAACATCAGGGAGCGTGGATGTTAATACGATAATCTTGGACAAGCGGAGTGCGGTCATGTGTGGATAAACTGTAATAGTCAGTATCAGTGGCTCTCCCACATGCATGGGGTTGACTTGTTCGATGTGCGGGGCTGTGAAATTCATGAGTGTATCCCTGAACTTATGGTGTGTTGGCCATCAATAGGTAGAGTGTGGCAACGAACGTGTTGAAGGATGCTGTGAGCACGTGCAGCACGGCTGAGAATAAGTAAAGTGACACTGTACGTATGTACATCGTGGCTGGGAGATTGTACATTACGACGCTGTTAAACGTGGTATGTGTATGAAACACTGAGGCGCAACTGTAGGGAAAAGCAGCAATGCAGCAAAATTGTACACCATTTGTACAACAGTACAACTATGCTACACAAGAGGCTTTCTTTATTCTTACTCTTCTACAGGCAGAGTGCATCAGCATTTTGGCAGCACAACATGTTAATATTACGAGGCCAGTATACAAAAAGGAAACTAGTACATTAGCAATTGACAGCCGAAGTACGACTAAGATTTTACAGCACCATTATAAAGCAGGAGTGTACGCATAAACACGAAGCCAGATTATGGCAT
This sequence comes from Panulirus ornatus, assembly GCF_036320965.1. Classification (NCBI taxonomy): domain Eukaryota; kingdom Metazoa; phylum Arthropoda; class Malacostraca; order Decapoda; family Palinuridae; genus Panulirus; species Panulirus ornatus. The sequence goes on along the minus strand of NC_092238.1, from coordinate 41,857,137 downwards.
CAGCAGAGCTGAGCTGTGCAGCATTAGTGCACAGCGGCGGGAGATCCATTAGTAAATGAACCAGACACCATTGGAATATCAGGCCTACTGCAGGAGGCAGGAAGGAGGGAGGCGAGTCACGTCCCCGGCAAAGAGGTTGAGCATTACGTGGCGTCCCCCACCACCCTGCTGAGGTGTCGGACGCTGGAGAGAGAGAGAGAGAGAGAGAGAGAGAGAGAGAGAGAGAGAGAGAGAGAGAGAGAGAGAGAGAGAGAGAGAGAGAGAGAGAGAGTTTATAGGAAGAAAATAATACTCTGTACCTCACGATGATCTTGTATTCCGAGCTAAAAGAAAGTATAGACTCAGAAATAGCCTGAACTGAGGGGAAACATGCATGATCTTATAACCTCCGGAAAGTGTATGTGTGTGTGTGTGTGTGTGTGTGTGTGTGTGTGTGTGTGTGTGTGTGTGTGTGTGTGTGTGTGTGTGTGTGTGTGTGCGTGTGTGTGTGTGTGTTCCCGGGATCATGAAATAAACATAACATTACCATCCGTCCGGACGAACACATGAAAAAAATATAACAATGTTCCTCTGAAACACAAACGCATTCATTTCTTATTTCCTTCATAACGGAGTTGCAGACGAGATGAGGATCGCCTCTGTTGCTTGCATAGATGTGTCTTTTTACTTTTTCCTTCAGATGATTATTCGTAAAACCCACCAGTCAGTGTTAACATTACTTGCACTATTCAGATGTGTTGTTTAGGAGAGCACGCACCAGTTCATTCGTAACTGTTTTCACAAGTTAAGGTGTACTGAAGGATATATGAGAACGCGAGCAACCAGTACACAATACCTAAGACCCCAGCGTCATCTACCATTGTATACGGAGCTCCTAAGCATTACACAAAAGTACATGGGTTATTCCTCACATCCAGTGACCAGTGAGTGCAATCTACCACGGAGACTACCAATAAAGCACTACTCACCAGTAGCAGTGCAGTAACCGCGCCTACACACCAGGTGTAGTCTATCACTGTAGAAAAAATAATAATTCTTTAAATTCTTACGTGGAACACGACCATAAGCGTTTCACAAACAGCAAAGAGCCCGCACTCTCCTCTTGTTATGGTGATAACAAGAATCATGTTGCGCGCTGTTGGCTGCCCATGGCTCGTTAGCAACTGAGACTATGGGAGTCGTTTTCTTTTTCATCTTGTGACAAGGAAAAGGGAATAACAGGAATTCCACAGGGTTGAGGGTAGGCTGAGGCTGTGTTGGCGGGTTGTGAGGGTTAGTTATGATGTACCTGTGTGTCAGCAGGTATGATGAAATATACTGATTTGGAGATCATACATAGGGAAGGAAAAGGCACAGGGATATTACAGAGGTTAGTAAGACTAAAGTGGATAAACGAAATGGAATGTGGATTACAGTGTAAGGATGATGATTATAGATGAATGATGTATTTTACTTAAGAAATAGAGTATATATTTGAGTATCATTTTAAAAGAGGTGACACCATCTAACTTTAGAACAAACACACACACACACACACACACACACACACACACACACACATATATATATATATATATATATATATATATATATATATATATATATATATATATATATATATATATATATATATTATCCCTGGGGATAGGGGAGAAAGAATACTTCCCACGTATTCCCTGCGTGTCGTAGAAGGCGACTAAAAGGGGAGGGAGCGGGGGGCTGAAAATCCTCCCCTCTCGTTTTCTTTTAATTTTCCAAAAGAAGGAACAGAGAATTGGGCCAGGTGAGGGTACCACACACACACGCGCGCGCACACACACACACACACACGCACACACACACACACATACACACACACATACACACACACATACACACACACATATATATATATATATATATATATATATATATATATATATATATATATATATATATATATATATATATATATATATATATATATATATATATATATATATATATATATATATATATATATATATATATATATATATATATATATATATATATATATATATATATATATATATATATATATATATATAATATATATATATATATATATATATATATATATATATATATATATATATATATATATATATATATATATATATACATATGATAGAGTTGATAGAGATGCTCTGTGGAAGGTATTAAGAATATATGGAGTGGGAGGCAAGTTGTTAGAAGCAGTGAAAAGTTTTTATCAAGGATGTAAGGCATGTGTACGTGTAGGAAGAGAGGAAAGTGATTGGTTCTCAGTGAATGTAGGTTTACGGCAGGGGTGTGTGATGTCTCCATGGTTGTTAATTTGTTTATGGATGGGGTTGTTAGGGAGGTGAATGCAAGAGTTTTGGAAAGAGGGACAAGTATGAAGTCTGTTGTGGATGAGAGAGCATGGGATGTGAGTCAGTTGTTGTTCGCTGATGATACAGCGCTGGTGGCTGATTCATGTGAGAAACTGCAGAAGCTGGTGAATGAGTTTGGTAAAGTGTGTGAAAGAAGAGAGTTAAGAGTAGATGTGAATAAGAGCAAGGTTATTAGGTACAGTAGGTTGAGGGTCAAGTCAATTGGGAGGTAAGTTTGAATGGAGAAAAACTGGAGGAAGTGAAGTGTTTTAGATATCTGGGAGTGGATCTGGCAGCGGATTTAACCATGGGAGCGGAAGTGAATCATAGGGTGGGGGAGGGGGCGAAAATCCTGGGAGCCTTGAAGAATGTGTGGAAGTCGAGAACATTATCTCGGAAAGCAAAAATGGGTATGTTTGAAGGAATAGTGGTTCCAACAATGTTGTATGGTTGCGAGGCGTTGGCTATGGATTGAGTGGTGCGCAGGAGGGTGGATGTGCTGGAAATGAGATGTTTGAGGACAATATGTGGTGTGAGGTGGTTTGATCGAGTAAGTAATAATAGGGTAAGAGAGATGTGTGGAAATAAAAAGAGTGTGGTTGAGAGAGCAGAAGAGAGTGTTTTGAAATGGTTTGGTCACATGGAGAGAATGAGTGAGGAAAGATTGACTAAGAGGATATATGTGTCAGAGGTGGAGGGAACGAGGAGAAGTGGGAGACCAAATTGGAGGTGGAAAGATGAAGTGAAAAAGATTTTGAGTGATCGGGACCTGAACATGTAGGAGGGTGAAAGGCATGCAAGGAATAGAGTGAATTGGAACGATGTGGTATACCGGGGTCGACGTGCTGTCAGTGGATTGAACCAGGGCATGTGAAGCGACTGGGGTAAACCATGGAAAGCTCTGTGGGGCCTGGATGTGGAAAGGAAACTGTGGTTTCAGTGCATTATTCATGACAGTGCATTATTCATGACAGCTAGAGACTGAGTGTGAACGAATGTGGCCTTTGGTGTCTTTTCCTAGCGCTACCTCGCGCACATGCAGGGGGAGGGGGGTTGTTATTTCATGTGTGGCGGGGTGGCGATGGGAATGAATAAAGGCAGACAGTATGAATTATGTTCATGTGTATATATGTATATGTCTGTGTGTGTATATATATGTATACGTTGAGATGTATAGGTATGTATATTTGCGTGTGTGGACGTGTATGTATATACTTTTGTACGTGGGCGGGTTGTGCCATTCTTCCGTCTGTTTCCTTGCGCTACCTTGCTAACGCGGGAGACAGCGAGAAAGCAAAATAAAAAAATGATATGAATATATATATATATATGTATATATATGTATATATATATATATATATATATATATATATATATATATATATATATATATATATATATATATATATATATATATATATATATTTTTTTTTTTTTTTTTTTCATACGATTTGCCATTTCCCGCACTTGCGAGGTAGCGCTAAGAACAGAGGACTGGGCCTTAGAGGGAAAATCCTCACCTGGCCCCCTTCTCTGTTCCTTCTTTTGGAAAATTAAAAAAAAAACAAGAGGGGAGGATTTCCAGCCACCCGCTCCCTCCCCATTTAGTCGCCTTCTACGACACGCAGGGAATACGTGGGAAGTATTCTTTCTCCCCTATCCCTATATATATATATATATATATATATATATATATATATATATATATATATATATGTATACATATGATAAAAACACGATAAATAGACACAAGGTTAGAAGACGAGGGAACATGATTGTACAACTCACTCCCTGCACAAACATACACATGCTACCCGTATGTTTTCCCACGTCTTCCTCGTAGCGAGAGTGGAAACAAAAGCTTCCCACCTCATTAATTCTCAGGCTTCCACCTCTCTTCAACCATCCCATTCATTCCACCGTGATGTCGCTGCTCTATCCCTTACTCTACAGGCTTCATTACTCGTGTTAGCTACCCGGCTGCTTTCCATAGTTTATTAGTGAACTCTACCCACGCGAGGATTTACTTTTCTGACGCCTACTTCTTCCCCTGATCATTGAAACTGAAATTTCGTTCGGTTTTTCGTCTGCTCCTTTTCCTATATAAACTTTCCAACTTTACGAGTTAGATTTACAAATACATGAGGAGCATATGTACATTTCATTTCATTGTTTTCCTTTTTCTCTATTTCCCTCTCACTATATTTTTCTTCTGCCTTGTTCATTTCCATGAATACACTCTCGTATACAGGTATAGACACCCTTCATCCCTCTCTCTCACTGGACTCCAGAAACAGGACTAAAACGAACTTCTCTGTCCTCCTGCAAGTGATCACACAGAAGTATCTGTAGTGTCACACCTGATACGATAAAGCATAGCCTTGAATGTGGCTGTGGATGGAAACTGGAGAGGATATTTGCACTGAGAGGACGCTTTTAACAATCGATTTTTAATATGTGACACCTTTCTTGTATATCCCAGAGTTTCCTTTATACCAGTTGATTTCCTTACATAACATGTCTATGAGTTTAATGACATTATTACTGTGAAGGATTTCTTACAAGTTAACGCAGGTATATTATCAAATGCACACACACACACACACACACACACACACACACACACACACACACACACACACGCTCACACACAAACACATAGACATAAAGGCAACTCCAATTTATACACATATGAAAACACATAGAGGAATTTCTTTGTGAGGGTTATTACGTCTCTGAATATCATACTGATTCTCCTTAGTAATCATACATCAAAAGGAAGGAGAAATACATAATACTCTTGAATGGAGGGTTTGCCTCAAGTTGTACTGAAAGTGGACACAGAATATTACCCTTTCCTGCAGGCTGAGTTACCCACAGTTGCCGGAGGTCTGAAGCTTTTCATGACGGGGGATTCACGTCAGCTGCTACTGCTGGTGAGCCTTTCATCTGGTCAGTATGGAGGAGGGGCCTCATCATGCATTCTCCAGCCGGCGTCCAGACATGGTATTATATTAACTTTAAAGGATATCCTCTCTCTCTCTCTCTCTCTCTCTCTCTCTCTCTCTCTCTCTCTCTCTCTCTCTCTCTCTCTCTCTCTCTCTCTCTCTCTCTCTCTCTCTCTCTCTCTCTCTCTCTCTCTCTCTCTCTCTCTCTCTCTCTCTCTCTCTCTCTCTCTCTCTCTCTCTTTGTATCGAGAGGGCAAGGGATGGCAAGTGAGCTATCGCTTCAGTGACTGTCAAGTTTCACGCCTTTGTCCCAATGGGCTGCTAGCTTTCGCTCTACAGACAAACAGTCTTGGTATCGAACACATAAACAACACTTGAAAACTCGTATGTGTGGTTACCAACACATACAATCTCTACTAGATATTACCACTTATGCTCAACAGGTATATACTCCTGAATTCGAACGCTCCCTTTTGTTCCATTTATCTTTATATAGGTGAATTACACGTGCATTCAGCCAGTCCTTTGGTACACCATGGAGAGGAAAAAAGAGGGAAAAAGATTATCTATCTAGGAGGAATCTTAGCCTGACTTTCATCCAGAGATATATCAAACAACAAGACTTACTCAGGAGCAAAGTTTAAACGAGTTGCCGACTCGGGAAAACCAGATTAGATTGTGTTCAAAACGTGAAGTGGGAAAGGAATCTCGATCACTTTGGTTATAAGTAACTGAACATTGAACCGCCAGTTCTAAAGCGATTATTCCTTTAGCTGACTTTCGACCTCATTATGGTTGTGGTATGGCCATTTGTCAGGTCTTCAAGGCTTATAAGTTGATATTACGTATATAAACGGGACATAACTACTTTACCCAGCGAAGTTATTTCCAGTATGAACAAGCATCATTTTTTTTTCTTTTTCTCTCCGAAATCAATTAACAAATCAATAGACAATCAATAGAATTTAAATAAATCCTTCGAGTGCATTGTTAGATTATATCAGATGACTCCAAGGTAAACAAGAATTCATTTGATATGAAATTCGTACACACACATATATATATATGTGTGTATATATATATATATATATATATATATATATATATATATATATATATATATATATATATATATATATATATATATATATATGTTGCATGGTTGCGAGGCGTGGGCTATGGATAGAGTTGTGCGCAGGAGGATGGATGTGCTGGAAATGAGATGTTTGAGGACAATGTGTGGTGTGAGGTGGTTTGATCGAGTAAGTAATGTAAGGGTAAGAGAGATGTGTGGAAATAAAAAGAGCGTGGTTGAGAGAGCAGAAGAGGGTGTTTTGAAATGGTTTGGGCACATGGAGAGAATGAGTGAGGAAAGATTGACCAAGAGGGTATATGTGTCGGAGGTGGAGGGAACGAGGAGAAGTGGGAGACCAAATTGGAGGTGGAAAGATGGGGTGAAAAAGATTTTGTGTGATCGGGGCCTGAACATGCAGGAGGGTGAAAGGAGGGCAAGGAATAGAGTGAATTGGATCGATGTGGTATACCGGGGTTGACGTGCATGTGAAGCGTCTGGGGTAAACGATGGAAAGCTGTGTAGGTATGTATATTTGCGTTTGTGGACGTGTGTATATACATGTGTGTAGGGGTGGGTTGGGCCATTTCTTTCGTCTGTTTCCTTGCGCTACCTCGCAAACGCGGGAGACAGCAAAAAAAAAAGAAAATATATATATATATATATATATATATATATATATATATATATATATATATATATATATATATATATATATATATATATATATATATGTATTCATATATATATATATATATATATATATATATATATATATATATATATATATATATATATATATATATATATATATATATATATATATATATATATATATGTATATATATATATATATATATATATATATATATATATATATATATATATACATATATATATATATATATATATATATATATATATATATATATATATATATATATATATATATATATATATGAGTGGGAGATGTATAAAAGAAAGAGGCAGGAGGTCAAAAGAAAGGTGCAAGAGGTGAAAAAGAGGGCAAATGAGAGTTGGGGTGAGAGACTATCAGTAAATTTTAGGGAGAATAAAAAGATGTTTTGGAAGGAGGTAAATAAAGTGCGTAGGACAAGGGAGCAAATGGGAACTACAGTGAAGGGGGCTAATGGGGAGGTGATAACAAGTAGTGGTGATGTGAGAAGGAGATGGAGGGAGTATTTTGAAGGTCTGTTGAATGTGTTTGATGATAGAGTGGCAGATATAGGGTGTTTTGGTCGAGGTGGTGTGCAAAGTGAGAGGGTTAGGGAAAATGATTTGGTAAACAGAGAAGAGGTAGTAAAAGCGTTGCGGAAGATGAAAGCCGGCAAGGCAGCAGGTTTGGATGGTATTGCAATGGAATCTATTAGAAAAGGGAGTGACTGTATTGCTGACTGGTTGGTAAGGTTATTTAATGTATGTATGATTCATGGTGAGGTGCCTGAGGATTGGCGGAATGCGTGCATAGTGCCATTGGACAAAGGCAAAGGGGATAAGAGTGAGTGCTCATATTACAGAGGTATAAGTTTGTTGAGTATTCCTGGTAAATTATATGGGAGGGTATTGATTGAGAGGTTGAAGGCATGTACAGAGCATCAGATTGTGGGAGAGCAGTGTGGTTTTGGAAGTGGTAGAGGATGTGCGGATCAGGTGTTTGCTTTGAAGAATGTATGTGAGAAATACTTAGAGAGCAAATGGATTTGTATGTAGCATTTATGGATCTACAGAAGGCATATGATAGAGTTGATAGAGATGCTCTGTGGAAGGTATTAAGAATATATGGTGTGGAAGGCAAGTTGTTAGAAGCAGTGAAAAGTTTTTATCGAGGATGTAAGGCATGTGTACGTGTAGGAAGAGAGGAAAGTGATTGGTTCTCAGTGAATGTAGGTTTGCGGCAGGGGTGTGTGATGTCTCCATGGTTGTTTAATTTGTTTATGGATGGGGTTGTTAGGGAGGTGAATGCAAGAGTTTTGGAAAGAGGGGCAAGTATGAAGTCTGTTGGGGATGAGAGAGCTTGGGAAGTGAGTCAGTTGTTGTTCGCTGATGATACAGCGCTGGTGGCTGATTCATGTGAGAAACTGCAGAAGCTGGTGAATGAGTCTGGTAAAGTGTGTGAAAGAAGAGAGTTAAGAGTAAATGTGAATAAGAGCAAATTTATTAGGTACAGTAGGGTTGAGGGTCAAGTCAATTGGGAGGTAAGTTTGAATGGAGAAAAACTGGAGGAAGTGAAGTGTTTTAGATATCTGGGAGTGGATCTGGCAGCGGATGGAACCATGGAAGCGGAAGTGAATCATAGGGTGGGGGAGGGGGCGAAAATCTTGGGAGCCTTGAAGAATGTGTGGAAGTCGAGAACATTATCTCGGAAAGCAAAAATGGGTATGTTTGAAGGAATAGTGGTTCCAACAATGTTGTATGGTTGCGAGGCGTTGGCTATTGATTGAGTGGTGCGCAGGAGGGTGGATGTGCTGGAATTGAGATGTTTGAGGACAATATGTGGTGTAAGGTGGTTTGATCGAGTAAGTAATAATAGGGTAAGAGAGATGTGTGGAAATAAAAAGAGTGTGGTTGAGAGAGCAGAAGAGGGTGTTTTGAAATGGTTTGGTCACATGGAGAGAATGAGTGAGGAAAGATTGACTAAGAGGATATATGTGTCAGAGGTGGAGGGAACGAGGAGAAGTGGGAGACCAAATTGGAGGTGGAAAGATGAAGTGAAAAAGATTTTGAGTGATCGGGGCCTGAACATGCAGGAAGGTGAAAGGCATGCAAGGAATAGAGTGAACTGGAACGATGTGGTATACCGGGGTCGACGTGCTGTCAATGGATTGAATCAGGGCATGTGAAGCGACTGGGGTAAACCATGGAAAGTTCTGTGGGGCCTGGATGTGGAAAGAAAACTGTGGTTTCAGTGCATTATTCATGACAGTGCATTATTCATGACAGCTAGAGACTGAGTGTGAACGAATGTGGCCTTTGTTGTCTTTTCCTAGCGCTACCTCGCTCACATGCAGGGGGAGGGGGTTGTTATTTCATGTGTGGCGGGGTGGCGATGGGAATGAATAAAGGCAGACAGTATGAATTATGTACATGTGTATATATGTATATGTCTGTGTGTGTATATATATGTATACGTTGAGATGTATAGGTATGTATATTTGCGTGTGTGGACGTGTATGTATATACATGCGTATGTGGGTGGGTTTTGCCATTCTTCCGTCTGTTTCCTTGCGCTACCTTGCTAACGCGGGAGACAGCGAGAAAGCAAAATAAAAAAATTGATATGAATATATATATATATATATATATGTATATATATGTATATATATATATATATATATATATATATATATATATATATATATATATATATACATATATATATATATATATATATATATATATATATATATATATATATATATATATATATATATATATATATATATATATATATATATATATATATATATACATATATATATATATATATATATATATATATATATATATATATATATATATATATATATACATATATATATATATATGTATACATATGATAAAAACACGATAAATAGACACAAGGTTAGAAGACGAGGGAACATGATTGTACAACTCACTCCCTGCACAAACATACACATGCTACCCGTATGTTTTCCCACGTCTTCCTCGTAGCGAGAGTGGAAACAAAAGCTTCCCACCTCATTAATTCTCAGGCTTCCACCTCTCTTCAACCATCCCATTCATTCCACCATGATGTCGCTGCTCTATCCCTTACTCTACAGGCTTCATTACTCGTGTTAGCTACCCGGCTGCTTTCCATAGTTTATTAGTGAACTCTACCCACGCGAGGATTTACTTTTCTGACGCCTACTTCTTCCCCTGATCATTGAAACTGAAATTTCGTTCGGTTTTTCGTCTGCTCCTTTTCCTATATAAACTTTCCAACTTTACGAGTTAGATTTACAAATACATGAGGAGCATATGTACATTTCATTTCATTGTTTTCCTTTTTCTCTATTTCCCTCTCACTATTTTTTTCTTCTGCCTTGTTCATTTCCATGAATACACTCTCGTATACAGGTATAGACACCCTTCATCCCTCTCTCTCACTGGACTCCAGAAACAGGACTAAAACGAACTTCTCTGTCCTCCTGCAAGTGATCACACAGAAGTATCTGTAGTGTCACACCTGAGACGATAAACCATAGCCTTGAATGTGGCTGTGGATGGAAACTGGAGAGCATATTTGCACTGAGAGGACGCTTTTAACAAGCGATTTTTAATATGTGACACCTTTCTTGTATATCCCAGAGTTTCCTTTATACCAGTTGATTTCCTTACATAACATGTCTATGAGTTTAATGACATTATTACTGTGAAGGATTTCTTACAAGTTAACGCAGGTATATTATCAAATGCACACACACACACACACACACACACACACACACACACACACACACACACACACACGCTCACACACAAACACATAGACATAAAGGCAACTCCAATTTATACACATATGAAAACACATAGAGGAATTTCTTTGTGAGGGTTATTACGTCTCTGAATATCATACTGATTCTCCTTAGTAATCATACATCAAAAGGAAGGAGAAATACATAATACTCTTGAATGGAGGGTTTGCCTCAAGTTGTACTGAAAGTGGACACAGAATATTGCCCTTTCCTGCAGGCTGAGTTACCCACAGTTGCCGGAGGTCTGAAGCTTTTCATGACGGGGGATTCACGTCAGCTGCTACTGCTGGTGAGCCTTTCATCTGGTCAGTATGGAGGAGGGGCCTCATCATGCATTCTCCAGCCGGCGTCCAGACATGGTATTATATTAACTTTAAAGGATATCCTCTCTCTCTCTCTCTCTCTCTCTCTCTCTCTCTCTCTCTCTCTCTCTCTCTCTCTCTCTCTCTCTCTCTCTCTCTCTCTCTCTCTCTCTCTCTCTCTCTCTCTCTCTCTCTCTCTCTCTCTCTCTCTCTCTCTCTCTCTCTCTCTCTCTCTCTCTCTCTCTTTTTGTATCGAGAGGGCAAGGGATGGCAAGTGAGCTATCGCTTCAGTGACTGTCAAGTTTCACGCCTTTGTCCCAATGGGCTGCTAGCTTTCGCTCTACAGACAAACAGTCTTGGTATCGAACACATAAACAACACTTGAAAACTCGTATGTGTGGTTACCAACACATACAATCTCTACTAGATATTACCACTTATGCTCAACAGGTATATACTCCTGAATTCGAACGCTCCCTTTTGTTCCATTTATCTTTATATAGGTGAATTACACGTGCATTCAGCCAGTCCTTTGGTACACCATGGAGAGGAAAAAAGAGGGAAAAAGATTATCTATCTAGGAGGAATCTTAGCCTGACTTTCATCCAGAGATATATCAAACAACAAGACTTACTCAGGAGCAAAGTTTAAACGAGTTGCCGACTCGGGAAAACCAGATTAGATTGTGTTCAAAACGTGAAGTGGGAAAGGAATCTCGATCACTTTGGTTATAAGTAACTGAACATTGAACCGCCAGTTCTAAAGCGATTATTCCTTTAGCTGACTTTCGACCTCATTATGGTTGTGGTATGGCCATTTGTCAGGTCTTCAAGGCTTATAAGTTGATATTACGTATATAAACGGGACATAACTACTTTACCCAGCGACGTTATTTCCAGTATGAACAAGCATCATTTTTTTTTCTTTTTCTCTCCGAAATCAATTAACAAATCAATAGACAATCAATAGAATTTAAATAAATCCTTCGAGTGCATTGTTAGATTATATCAGATGACTCCAAGGTCAACAAGAATTCATTTGATATGAAATTCGTACACACACATATATATATATGTGTGTATATATATATATATATATGTTGCATGGTTGCGAGGCGTGGGCTATGGATAGAGTTGTGCGCAGGAGGATGGATGTGCTGGAAATTAGATGTTTGAGAACAATGTGTGGTGTGAGGTGGTTTGATCGAGTAAGTAATGTAAGGGTAAGAGAGATGTGTGGAAATAAAAAGAGCGTGGTTGAGAGAGCAGAAGAGGGTGTTATATATATGTATATATATATATATATATATATATATATATATATATATATATATATATATATATATATATATATATATATATATATATATATATATATATATATATATATATATGTGTGGGAGATGTATAAAAGAAAGAGGCAGGAGGTCAAAAGAAAGGTGCAAGAGGTGAAAAAGAGGGCAAATGAGAGTTGGGGTGAGAGAGTATCATTAAATTTTAGGGAGAATAAAAAGATGTTTTGGAAGGAGGTAAATAAAGTGCGTAGGACAAGGGAGCAAATGGGAACTACAGTGAAGGGGGCTAATGGGGAGGTGATAACAAGTAGGGTGATGTGAGAAGGAGATGGAGGGAGTATTTTGAAGGTCTGTTGAATGTGTTTGATGATAGAGTGGCAGATATAGGGTGTTTTGGTCGAGGTGGTGTGCAAAGTGAGAGGGTTAGGGAAAATGATTTGGTAAACAGAGAAGAGGTAGTAAAAGCGTTGCGGAAGATGAAAGCCGGCAAGGCAGCAGGTTTGGATGGTATTGCAATGGAATCTATTAAAAAAGGGGGTGACTGTATTGCTGACTGGTTGGTAAGGTTATTTAAGTTTGTTGAGTATTCCTGGTAAATTATATGGGAGGGTATTGATTGAGAGGGTGAAGGCATGTACAGAGCATCAGATTGGGGAAGAGCAGTGCGGTTTCAGAAGTGGTAGAGGATGTGTGGATCAGGTGTTTGCTTTGAAGAATGTATGTGAGAAATACTTAGAAAAGCAAATGGATTTGTATGTAGCATTTATGGATCTGGAGAAGGCATATGATAGAGTTGATAGAGATGCTCTGTGGAAGGTATTAAGAATATATGGTGTGGGAGGCAAGTTGTTAGAAGCAGTGAAAAGTTTTTATCGAGGATGTAAGGCATGTGTACGTGTAGGAAGAGAGGAAAGTGATTGGTTCTCAGTGAATGTAGGTTTGCGGCAGGGGTGTGTGATGTCTCCATGGTTGTTTAATTTGTTTATGGATGGGGTTGTTAGGGAGGTAAATGCAAGAGTCCTGGAAAGAGGGGCAAGTATGAAGTCTGTTGGGGATGAGAGAGCTTGGGAAGTGAGTCAGTTGTTGTTCGCTGATGATACAGCGCTGGTGGCTGATTCATGTGAGAAACTGCAGAAGCTGGTGACTGAGTTTGGTAAAGTGTGTGGAAGAAGAAAGTTAAGAGTAAATGTGAATAAGAGCAAGGTTATTAGGTACAGTAGGGTTGAGGGTCAAGTCAATTGGGAGGTGAGTTTGAATGGAGAAAAACTGGAGGAAGTGAAGTGTTTTAGATATCTGGGAGTGGATCTGTCAGCGGATGGAACCATGGAAGCGGAAGTGGATCATAGGGTGGGGGAGGGGGCGAAAATTTTGGGAGCCTTGAAAAATGTGTGGAAGTCGAGAACAGTATCTCGGAAAGCAAAAATGGGTATGTTTGAAGGAATAGTGGTTCCAACAATGTTGTATGGTTGCGAGGCGTGGGCTATGGATAGAGTTGTGCGCAGGAGGATGGATGTGCTGGAAATGAGATGTTTGAGGACAATGTGTGGTGTGAGGTGGTTTGATCGAGTAAGTAACGTAAGGGTAAGAGAGATGTGTGGAAATAAAAAGAGCGTGGTTGAGAGAGCAGAAGAGGGTGTTTTGAAATGGTTTGGTCACATGGAGAGAATGAGTGAGGAAAGATTGACCAAGAGGATATATGTGTCGGAGGTGGAGGGAACGAGGAGAAGAGGGAGACCAAATTGGAGGTGGAAAGATGGAGTGAAAAAGATTTTGTGTGATCGGGGCCTGAACATGCAGGAGGGTGAAAGGAGGGCAAGGAATAGAGTGAATTGGAGCGATGTGGTATACAGGGGTTGACGTGCTGTCAGTGGAGTGAATCAAGGCATGTGAAGCGTCTGGGGTAAACCATGGAAAGCTGTGTAGGTATGTATATTTGCGTGTGTGGACGTGTGTATGTACATGTGTATGGGGGGGGGGTTGGGCCATTTCTTTCGTCTGTTTCCTTGCGCTACCTCGCAAACGCGGGAGACAGCGACAAAGTATAAAAAAAAAAAAAAAAAAAAAATGATTCATGGTGAGGTGCCTGAGGATTGGCGGAATGCGTGCATAGTGCCATTGGACAAAGGCAAAGGGGATAAGAGTGAGTGCTCATATTACAGAGGTATAAGTTTGTTGAGTATTCCTGGTAAATTATATGGGAGGGTATTGATTGAGAGGTTGAAGGCATGTACAGAGCATCAGATTGTGGGAGAGCAGTGTGGTTTTAGAAGTGGTAGAGGATGTGCGGATCAGGTGTTTGCTTTGAAGAATGTATGTGAGAAATACTTAGAGAGCTAATGGATTTGTATGTAGCATTTATGGATCTAGAGAAGGCATATGATAGAGTTGATAGAGATGCTCTGTGGAAGGTATTAAGAATATATGGTGTGGAAGGCAAGTTGTTAGAAGCAGTGAAAAGTTTTTATCGAGGATGTAGGGCATGTGTACGTGTAGGAAGAGAGGAAAGTGATTGGTTCTCAGTGAATGTAAGTTTGCGGCAGGGGTGTGTGATATCTCCATGGTTGTTTAATTTGTTTATGGATGGGGTTGTTAAGGAGGTGAATGCAAGAGTTTTGGAAAGAGGGGCAGGTATGAAGTCTGCTGGGGATGAGAGAGCTTGTGAAGTGAGTCAGTTGTTGTTCGCTGATGATACAGCGCTGGTGGCTGATTCATGTGAGAAACTGCAGAAGCTGGTGACTGAGTTTGGTAAAGTGTGTGAAAGAAGAAAGTTAAGAGTAAATGTGAATAAGAGCAAGGTTATTAGGTACAGTAGGGTTGAGGGTCAAGTCAATTGGGAGGTAAGTTTGAATGGAGAAAAACTGGAGGAAGTAAAGTGTTTTAGATATCTGGGAGTGGATCTGGCAGCGGATGGAACCATGGAAGCGGAAGTGGATCATAGGGTGGGGGAGGGGGCGAAAATCCTGGGAGCCTTGAAGAATGTGTGGAAGTCGAGAACATTATCTCGGAAAGCAAAAATGAGTATGTTTGAAGGAATAGTGGTTCCAACAATGTTGTATGGTTGCGAGGCGTGGGCTATGGATAGAGTTGTGCGCAGGAGGATGGATGTGCTGGAAATGAGATGTTTGAGGACAATGTGTGGTGTGAGGTGGTTTGATCGAGTAAGTAACGTAAGGGTAAGGGAGATGTGTGGAAATAAAAAGAGCGTGGTTGAGAGAGCAGAAGAGGGTGTTTTGAAATGGTTTGGGCACATGGAGAGAATGAGTGAGGAAAGATTGACCAAGAGGATATATGTGTCGGAGGTGGAGGGAACGAGGAGAAGTGGGAGACCAAATTGGCGGTGGAAAGATGGAGTGAAACAGATTTTGTGTGATCGGGGCCTGAACATGCAGGAGGGTTAAAGGAGGGCAAGGAATAGAGTGAATTGGATCGATGTGGTATACCGGGGTTGACGAGCTGTCAGTGGATTGAATCAGGGCATGTGAAGCGTCTGGGGTAAACCATGGAAAGCTGTGTAAGTATATATATTTGCGTGTGTGGATGTATGTATATACATGTGTGTGGGGGTGGGTTGGGCCATTTCTTTCGTCTGTTTCCTTGCGCTACCTCGCAGGCGCGGGAGACGGCGGCAAAGCAAAAAAGAAAAAAAAATATATATATATATTTTTATATATATGTATATATATATATATATATATATATATATATATATATATATATATATATATATATATATATATATATTTAGAAAAAGAAATTGATTTGTATGTAGCATATATGAATCTGGAGAAGGCATGTTATAGAGTTGATAGGGATGCTTTGTGGAAGGTGTTAAGATTACATGGTGTGGGAGGCAAATTGGTAAAAGCAGGGAAAAGTATTTATCGAGGATATAAGGCATGTGTACGAGCAGGAAGAGAAGAAAGTGACTGATTTGTTCTCAGTGAATGCCGGTTTGCGGCAGGGGTGTGTGATGTCTCCATGGTTGTTTAATTTGTTTATGGATGGGGTTGTTAGGGAGGTGACTGCAAGAGTTTTGGAGAGAGGGGCAAGTATGCGGTCTGTTGTGGATGATAGGGCTTGGTAAGAGAGTCAGTTGTTGTTCGCTGATGATACAGTGTTGGTGGCTGATTCGGGTGAGAAACTGCAGAAGCTGGTGACTAAGTTTGGTAAAGTGTGGGAAAGAGGAAAGCTGAAAGCAAATGTGAATAAGAGCAAAGTTATTAGGTACAGTAGGGTTGAGGGACAAGTCAGTTGGGAGGTAAGTTTGAATGGAGAAAAACTGGAGGAAATGAGGTGTTTTAGATATCTAGGAGCGGATTTGGCATCGGATGGAACCATGTAAGCGAAAGTGAGTCACAGGGTGGGGGAGGGGGCGAAAGTTCTGGGAGCGTTGAAAAATGTGTGGAAAGTCGAGAACATTATCTCAGAAAGCAAAAATGGTTATGTTTGAAGGAAGAGTGGTTCCAACAATGTTATATGGTTGCGAAGCGTGGGCTATAGATAGGGTTGTGCGGAGGAGGGTAGATGTGTTGGAAATGAGATGTTTGAGGACAATATGTGGTGTGAGGTGGTTTGACCGAGTGAGTAATGAAATGGTAAGAGAGATGTGTGGTCATAAAAAGAGTGTGACTGAGAGAGCAGAAGGTGTTTTGAAATGGTTTGGTCACATGGAGAGAATGAGTGAGGGAAGATTGAAAAGAGGATATATGTGTCAGAGGTGGAGGGAAAGAGAATTGGGAGACCAAATTGGAGGTGGAAGGATGGAGTGAAAAAGGGTTCTGAACATGCAGGAGGGTGAAAGGCGTGCAAGGAATAGAGTGAATTGGAGCGATGTGGTATACCGGGGTCGACGTGATGTTAATGGATTGAACCAGGGCATGTGAAGTGTCTAGGGTAAACCATGGAAAGTTTTGTGGGGCCTGGATGTGGAAAGCGAGTTGTTTCGGTGCATTATACATGACAGCTAAAGACTGAGTGTGAACGATTGTGGCTTTTGTTTTCTTTTCCTAGCGCTACCTCGCGCGCGTGCGGAAGGATGAGGGTGCCATTTCATGGGTGGCGGGATTGCGACGGGAATGAATAAAGGCAGCACGTATGAATCATGTACATGTGTACCAACTGTCCAAAATTATTCATTTATTTTAATCAAGCTTTCGACTTTACAAAGGCATCAAAAGGAATCTATAAAAAGAGAAAAAATCTGCGTCACAAAACTTGGATATCATATTCATAACGCAAGGAAAATATAAAAACACACCCGGAGAAAACTGTATCTAGTAGATGAAAATGTGAGAAAACTCTAAAATTGAAACAAATTTGCAATATCATGAAGGGTTTTATGCGTTACAATCTATATACAAAACTTGGAAACAGAAATGTAGGAAAACTGACGGTTGACGAAACTAAGCAGAGCAGTGTTAAACGAGGTATAGATACAGGAAGTCCATCACTAAGTGCACTACGTAGGGCCATGTGAGACCGATATTGTCTGGATGTGATGGTGAGGTCAGGTTGGGCTCCTCTGATCCTCTCTGGCCCTCATAACTAAGGACTATGTTGGTCAGGGCCGTGTTCCTGCTGACCAAAAATGGTGGACTCGGTAGCTTGTGGCAGGTCAATGACATGTCCCATCCGTTCTAAAATGGCATTAGGTCTACGTCAAATTTAGGGGCCATCGAAGAGCTGAATGGCGGTGGTCATGTTTGTCTGTATGTTGATGACAGGTGCTTTGTCTAAAATATGAATGTCTTCTAATATCTGTTGTATCCCCCGATCGCTGCAACTTATAATGATTTTGATGCTATTCACTAGAATCTCTCTCAGTCTCGTTCCATGCTTTTGTTCATGATGTTGTTTGACTTCGCCTTCTTGTAAGTGGAGCATGAGGCGGAGGCTCAGTGTGCAGGTTGTATGTCCAGTGCAGTTGATGTGGTGGGGCTGACAGCTCCCAGTATCGCATCGGTACTCTTATACAACATCGGTACGATTCATACTTCCAGAGCGACCTACCATATTGTTGTTCGTTACGAGAGAACATGTGTAAGAAATTTATAATTTTTTTTCCTAGGTAGTAAGTGTTGTTTTCTAATGATTATGCCTAAAATGTATGGAAAATGGCTATAATTCCACTGAAACTTTGCTTTTGTGTTCAGGATAATAAGATTTTGAAATCTACCTATTTTTCAGAACATTCCAGATTGATTCAGTGCTGAATAGGTGATATAGAATTTTCAAGAGGTTTCCAGTAATATGAATAGTAGTCAGAGGGGAGGGAAAACATTGTAGATTTCCATTACAATTTCAGTATTGCAGCTGAGGAGAGAAACCCATATTACCCTAATCAAAAAGACCTCAACGGCTTGATCAGAAATCTTGGTCTCACAAAGTCCAATGCCAAGCTTTTGACGTCTAGGCTTAAGCAGTGGAACTTGTTAGATGAAAGAGTGCAAATCGCAGATCAGAGGAAGTGTCACCTAGGTTTTTCCAGCTTCTTCACCCGTCAAGATGGACGCTGCTTCTGCCACATTGTAACCAGTCTGTTGGAGGCAATCGTCATCGCCTGTAACCCGAACGAGTGGCGCCTCTTTACTGACACCTTATCCAGGAGCCTCAAAGCCGTGCTGCTCCATAAAGGGAACAAGTCTTATGCGTCTCTTCCCTGGCTGACTCAGTACACCTCAAAGAAGGATACATCAGTAACAAGGCCTTACTAGAAGCCTTCAAGTAAGATGAATACAACTGGAAGGTCATCTGAGCTTCAAAATGGTGGCATTCCTGATGGGTCTCCGAGGCGGTTTTACCAAGTTTCCCTGCTCTGCACCACAGTCGGGATTGGCCACAGAGGAAATGATTTTCTATGAGGATGATAAATGTCGAGTGGGAGCCAATGGTGGATCACTGGAAGGTGTTGATGCCACCACTGCACATAAAATTAGGCCTTATGAAACAATTTGTCACAACTCTAGATAAGGAGTCTGCAGTGTTCAAGTACCTTTAAGATTTCTTCCCTAAGCTGTCTGCGGCAAAGCTCAAAGCCGTTGTTTTCGTCAGACCACAGATACAGAAGGTCCTGGAGTGCAAGAAATTCCCCAAGAAACTCACTAGGAAGGAGAAAGCAGCTTGGTATGCTTTGTCGCAGTGGTTCTGGACTTCCTGGGCAATCACAAAGCCGATGACTATGAGGAGACGGATGAGACATTGATGAAGAACTACGGCAAAATGGGCTGCAGGATGTACCTCGAAGTCCATATACTTGACTCTCATCTTGACAAAATCAAGATCGTGGGAACGTATTCGGAGAAGCAAAGCGAGCGCTACCAGGATATACTGGACTTTGAATGCCGCTACCAAGGGAACATATAGCGAGAACATGATGAGAGATTATATTTGGCGTCTGATTCGTGAAAGTGATTTACACTTCAGTCACAGATCTCGAAAAACTACTCACTTCTAAATCTGTGATCTTTTCTTGTTTAGCATTAGTGCAAATACATGTTCATTTTGATTCATTAGTTGTTGTTTTTCTGACTTTATGTGAATATGAATGTGCAAATTCGCCTGTTGTCCAATTAGAAATAGATAGTTTCCAAATATCACTGTCCTGGTCACAAACGCGAAGATTCAAGGGAATAATAGCATTTTCTCAACTTTTTACACATAGGTAATTACGAAATAACACGCACAACCCAGAAACAAAACAAGAAAACATTTATTGACACAGTAGAGTTTTGTATTTCCAATATTTTTCAAGATGATGAAGGTGATTTTTATAGATAGAAATATGGTCTTGCCATGGGATATCCCCTTAGTCCTTTCCTCAGTAACGTATTCATTGGATACTTGGAGACTGAATTTCTCACTTGAATCAGTAAACATCCAAGAATCTTGTTTAGATCCATTCATGATGTTCGGTCCTTATGGCTATCTTCTCAAAATTGTGATGTTTTCTTTCATGAATCAAATAACATCTGCCCCAACATCAAAATCAAGATTAAATAGGAGAATAGACCAAACTGCCTTTTCTTGATTTGTTGATAACTAGGAAATCTGATAATCTGTCCCAGCAGATCTATAGGAAGCCTACCGACTTTCAGAGATATATTCATTATTTCTCAATACGTGATTCTTCTATAAAAATGTCTGTAGTTATGTATGTTTCAAAGAGCAATACAGATACGTAAACCCAAAAGTCTAGTAGACGAATGCAGTCATATAAGACGTATCTTTAGGAAGTCATGTTATCCTACGTAGTTTGTGAACAAGGCTTACTGGAAAAGTAGGAAGATATTCTATGCATCTAGTGACAAAAATATGAAAAATGATGATTAGTCTATATGTTTACTGTTGCCATATTCTCCTAAGTTAGCTAACTTAAGACAGGTACTAAGAGACATTGCTTTTAATGTTGCTTCCCAGCACAATAACACTGTCAGGAAGATCTTAATCAAAAGTAAGCCAAATTATCCAAAAATTGGGAGTGTTTACGCCGTTGAATAAGTCATCTAAACATGTATACATTGGCTAGGCCGGCAAAACTAACTGAGAGATGCTATTGGCTCTGTCACTTAGTACGCAAGGATGACCACAGAAATGCGATCGCTATACACTGTTATGAAAACGATCACCTTGTAGACCTTAACAACCAGGTCATATCAATTGTCTAAATTGCTGATACTAAGAACTATGGTTTGTCCCTAGGCAACTTTAAAACCCATCCTATTATCAACCAAATCAATATAAAAGAATTATCAAGAAATGAAATCATAAGAAAATTGGTCGAAGAAAAAAGATCTAGTTACCCAGGCCAAACCTCGCCACGCAACCCCTCTTGATTTGAAGGTACCCCACACTCGATAACGGTCACTGTCGGTCAGGTTAGCGTGTTGTCTATGATGGCAGACGTCAGACAGCATTGTAGACGTGTTAGGATTCGACAAACTTCATGAATCATTGGCACCTGATGAAGCAGATTGTCTCCGTGAAACATGTTGTACCACATGTATTGAAAAAAAAATTACATGTGAAATGAAATATATATATATATATATATATATATATATATATATATATATATATATATATATATATATATATATATATTTCTATTTTGCTTTGTCGCTGTCTCCCGTGTTTGCGAGGTAGCGCAAGGAAACAGACGAAAGAAATGGCCCAACTCACCCCCATACACATGTATATGCATACACGTCCCCACACGCAAATATACATATCTATACATCTCAATGTACACATATATATACACACACAGACACATACATATATACCCATGCACACAATTTACACTGTCTGCCTTTATTCATTCCCATCGCCACCTCGCCGCACATGGAATACCATCCCCCTCCCCCCTCATGTGTGCGATGTAGCGCTAGGAATAGACAACAAAGGCCACATTCGTTCACACTCAGTCTCTAGCTGTCATGCAATAATGCCTGAAACCACAGCTCCCTTTCCACATCCAGGTCCCATATATATATATATATATATATATATATATATATATATATATATATATATATATATATATATATATATATATATATATATATATGTGGTGTGAGATGGTTTGATCGAGTTAGTAATAATAGGGTAAGAGAGATGTGTGGTAATAAAAAGAGTGTGGTTGAGAGAGCAGAAGAGGGTGTTTTGAAATGGTTTGGTCACATTGAGAGAATGAGTGAGGAAAGATTGACGAAGAGGATATATGCGTCAGAGGTGGAGGGAACGAGAAGTTGGAGACCAAATTGGAGGTGGAAAGATGGAGTGAAAAAGATTTTAAGTGATCGGGGCCTGAACATGCAGGAGGGTGAAAGGCGTGCAAGGAATAGAGTGAATTGGAACGATGTGGTATACCGGGGTCGACGTGCTGTCAGTGGATTGAACCAGGGCATGTGAAGCGTCTGGGGTAAACCATGGAAAGTTCTGTGGGGCCTGGATGTGGAAAGGGAGATGTGGTTTCGGTGCATTATTACATGACAGCTAGAGACTGAGTATGAACGAATGGGGCCTTTGTTGTCTTTTCCTAGCGCTACCTCGCGCACATGAGGGGGGAGGGGGTTGTTATTTCATGTGTGGCGAGGTGGCGATGGGAATGAATAAAGGCAGAAAGGATGAATTATGTACATGTGTATATATGTATATGTCTGTGTGTGTTTATATACGTGTACCTTGAGATGTATAGGTATGTATATTTGCGTGTGTGGATGTGTATGTATATACATGTGTATGTGGGTGGGTTGGGCCATTCTTTCGTCTGTTTCCTTGCGCTTCCTCGCTAACGCGGGAGACAGCGACAAAGCAAAATAAATATATAAATAGATAAGTAATATATATATATATATATATATATATATATATATATATATATATATATATATATATATATATATATATATATATATATATATATATATATATATATACATATATATATATATATATATATATATATATATATATATACATACATATATATATAAATATATATATATATATATATATATATATATATATATATATATATATATATATATATATATATATATATATATATATATATATATATATATATATATATATATATATATATATATATATGTGTGTGTGTGTGTGTGTGTGTGTGTGTGTGTGTGTGTGTGTGTGTACATAGTTTAATCATCAGGGTAAAAGCGGAAGGATCACATTCTCAGTCTGAATGTACTCACATAAATAAGAAGGGGAAATCTCTGGAAGGCTGACGTTTAATTATGTACAGGGATGGGTCAGGACCCTTTGCTGCGTGAACTGAAAATTCTTTTTGTGAAATTCTCCATAAAAGTAGGAATAGAACTGGAAAAGATTAATTGACGCTCACAAGTTATCATAGACTGCTAAACCTCAGGTCATATACAAAGATACCTTATTTCTACGGAAAATGATAAGCGTGAAAATTATTTCATAAGCAAGGTAACACATGTGAATTTCTCGTTCCTTTCTTTGATTTAGTGCTCTCAGCATTTTTTCTTGGTTTCATTTTCCATGAACCTGAACCAGCATCCGACGGCTAAATACCAGAATTATATTGTTGTGCGACACTGACTTGCCTGTGCACAAGACTATCATCAGCAGTTTGTTACGCTTGTGGTACTGTGGTCGAAGTAACCTCTCTGGACCTCAGAGTTTAGACAGACGCAGATGAAGGAAGGGTGATTTACAGGCTGAGTTGGTATGAATGTAGTTGGAAGAGAACCACTGAATTTACGCTGTGGCTAAGGGAAGGAACTTGTGGATGAGCAGGTGTTGGTTGTGGAACAAAGGTTTGGGTACTATTTTGTGAAGGTGTGAGTTACTTTACAGTCATAACTTGCTCTGGTGAACGAAGTATTTTTTTGCTAAAGAGGGTCTTGAAGAGGACATTTTTGGTTGGGAAAGTCTCTCTCTCTCTCTCTCTCTCTCTCTCTCTCTCTCTCTCTCTCTCTCTCTCTCTCTCTCTCTCTCTCTCTCTCTCTCTCTCTCTCTCTCTCTCTCTCTCTCTCTCTCTCTCTCTCTCTCTCTCTCTCTCTCTCTCTCTCTCTCTCTCTCTCTCTCTCTCTCTCTCTCTCTCTCTCTCTCTCTCTCTCTCTCTCTCTCTCTCTCTCTCTCTCTCTCTCTCTCTCAGCAAGAGACGGCACCAAGGTAAGTTAATGGAGTGTTTTAGACTATCTAA
>NC_092238.1:41747949-41827949 GCF_036320965.1 Panulirus ornatus | reverse complement strand
CGCAGGAGGATGGATGTGCTGGAAATGAGATGTTTGAGGACAATGTGTGGTGTGAGGTGGTTTGATCGAGTAAGTAACGTAAGGGTAAGAGAGATGTGTGGAAATAAAAAGAGCGTGGTTGAGAGAGCAGAAGAGGGTGTTTTGAAATTGTTCGGGCACATGGAGAGAATGAGTGAGGAAAGATTGACCAAGAGAATATATGTGTCGGAGGTGGAGGGAACGAGGAGAAGAGGGAGACCAAATTGGAGGTGGAAAGATGGAGTGAAAAAGATTTTGTGTGATCGGGACCTGAACATGCAGGAGGGTGAAAGGAGGGCAAGGAATAGAGTGAATTGGAGCGATGTGGTATACCGGGGTTGACGTGCTGTCAGTGGATTGAATCAGGGCATGTGAAGCGTCTGGGGTGAACCCTGGAAAGCTGTGTAGGTATGTATATTTGCGTGTGTGGACGTATGTATATACATGTGTATGGGGGTGGGTTGGGCCATTTCTTTCGTCTGTTTCCTTGCGCTACCTCGCAAACGCGGGAGACAGCGACAAAGCAAAAAAAAAATAATAATAATAATAATAATGATGATAATAATAATAATAATAATAATAATAATAATAATAATAATAATAATAATAATAATAATAATAATAATAATAATAATAATAATAACAAAAACAAAAATCGTTTATGATCATAATGATCATGAAGGTAACAATAATGATGAATAATGTTAAGAATTATAAAACAAAGTGATTAAATTATGTCGCTGAACTCCGATGTAACATTGAGAGTACAGTTTCTGTTTTCTATAGTTGTAAGAATAAAACAACCAGAGGTCATAACGTGAAATTAAGCAAGAAACGTGTTAGAAAGAATGTACATCTTTGAATACTTTTATACTAAAATCGTTGTCGATGAATAGAATAAACAACGCTGTGAGATAGTGAACGTGGACAATACGCAGGTTTACAAAGATGTAAGACAGTAGACACAATGTAAGAGATAGGGACCCATGAGTGTAGACCTCCCTCCATGTACAGTACAAATAGGTTAATAACTCCGAAGAAGAAACGTTCAGTCAGCAGTAATGTTGGAGGAGATTACTGACAGGGTGGGGAGGGGGAATTTTTAGAATCTGACTTCACTCGTCTGGGAAGTGCGATAATATCTTCTTTTTTTCTAATCTTGAGCTGGGATGGTCTTCACAGTCCTAAGGGTGGCTTTTTTTCTTCATTCCTAAAAGGAAAAATGGTATCAAGCTGTTAGTTCAGTCGTCCAGAGTTAAGTGACCGTAAAACTTAAAAAAAAAAAAGTAATGTTTTCTTTGATTTCTAACCTTTTGCTTTCCTAATGAAGACGCCCTCAGAAAGACATTATGCAAGACGATTGGGAGTATAAGAGAGACATAGGATGAATTTAATTGGTGTAAAACAGAGAGAGAGAGAGAGAGAGAGAGAGAGAGAGAGAGAGAGAGAGAGAGAGAGAGAGAGAGAGAGAGAGAGACAGACAGACAGACAGACAGACAGACAGACAAACAGAGAAAGAGCAGCTCTTGTTGCTACTGTTACATGACTGGGGTGACTGGATGAACTTCACATGGCCCAGCAACTTTCTAGTCTAAAGGCGTTTGTGTTTGCGATTGAAACGTAAGCAAAGGTCCCCCTCCGACACACGCGTGTGTTTGTCCGACCATACGACACCCTTCGGGAGGATATCACTCTAGCGAGCATCTATTGATTATAGGTGGAGGTGTCGTGGTAAGACTTACGCCTTCTTGTACAGTGACAGATAGGTCGGGGTATGGGGAAGCTGAGTGTATGGACAAGACACTGACTGGTACGGTGAGGACTGCCTTTGCTCTAACCCACAAGGGTACAGATAAGATAAGGGTGATCTGAGACGGAAATAAACATCACAGTGTTTTGAATGTGCAGATGTATTAATGATAGCCTTAGACATGAACAAAGAGGTATAGTTGATATTATGGTGTCCTGAATGTGCTGCTTGACTTGACCCGTGGTTGAACAACATAGTGAAGAACACCGTGGAGAGGGGCATAATAAACTGAAATTGCTCGCGAATTTCGACGTTTCTAGTTCACTTTTTTTTATTACAGATTGGTAGTTTTCCCTTTTCATTTGTCTTTCCTGTCTCTTTTTTTATAAGAATCGTATCAACTCCTCAAAAAATATGTTAATATCATTTTCATATTTTTGAGGCTTAAAAATTGATGAAAAAGTTCATATGCTTCGTCCTGTATCCCTGGGGAATGGATAGAAAGAATACAACCCACGCACCTCCACAGCGTGCAGATAAAGGCGAGAGGGGCAGGAGCGAGAAGATGGAATTCTTCTCTCATGTTATCAATTTCTAAAGAGCAGAACAGAAGCTATGGGACGGTATGCATTCATACATACATACATTTATATATATATATATTTTTTTTTTCAAACTATTCGCCATTTCAAGCATCAGCAAGGTAGCGTTAAGAACAGAGGACTGGGCCTCTGAGGGAACATCCTCACCTGGCCCCCTTCTCTGTTCCTTTTTTTGGAAAATTAAAATATATATATATATATATATATATATATATATATATATATATATATATATATATATATATATATATATATATATATATATATATATATATATTTTTTTTTTTTTTTTTTTTTTTTTTTTTTATACTTTGTCGCTGTCTCCCGCGTTTGCGAGGTAGCGCAAGGAAACAGACGAAAGAAATGGCCCAACCCCCCCCCCCCATACACATGTACATACACACGTCCACACACGCAAATATACATACCTACACAGCTTTCCATGGTTTACCCCAGACGCTTCACATGCCTTGCTTCAATCCACTGACAGCACGTCAACCCCTGTATACCACATGACTCCAATTCACTCTATTTCTTGCCCTCCTTTCACCCTCCTGCATGTTCAGGCCCCGATCACACAAAATCTTTTTCACTCCATCTTTCCACCTCCAATTTGGTCTCCCTCTTCTCCTCGTTCCCTCCACCTCCGACACATATATCCTCTTGGTCACTCTCTCCTCACTCATTCTCTCCATGTGCCCAAACCATTTCAAAACACCCTCTTCTGCTCTCTCAACCACGCTCTTTTTATTTCCACACATCTCTCTTACCCTTACGTTACTTACTCGATCAAACCACCTCACACCACACATTGTCCTCAAACATCTCATTTCCAGCACATCCATCCTCCTGCGCACATCTCTATCCATAGCCCACGCCTCGCAACCATACAACATTGTTGGAACCACTATTCCCTCAAACATACCCATTTTTGCTTTCCGAGATAATGTTCTCGACTTCCACACATTTTTCAAGGCTCCCAAAATTTTCGCCCCCTCCCCCACCCTATGATCCACTTCCGCTTCCATGGTTCCATCCGCTGACAGATCCACTCCCAGATATCTAAAACACTTCACTTCCTCCAGTTTTTCTCCATTCAAACTCACCTCCCAATTGACTTGACCCTCACCCCTACTGTACCTAATAACCTTGCTCTTATTCACATTTACTCTCAACTTTCTTCTTCCACACACTTTACCAAACTCAGTCACCAGCTTCTGCAGTTTCTCACATGAATCAGCCACCAGCGCTGTATCATCAGCGAACAACAACTGACTCACTTCCCAAGCTCTCTCATCCCCAACAGACTTCATGCTTGCCCCTCTTTCCAGGACTCTTGCATTTACCTCCCTTACAACCCCATCCATAAACAAATTAAACAACCATGGAGACATCACACACCCCTGCCGCAAACCTACATTCACTGAGAACCAATCACTTTCCTCTCTTCCTACACGTACACATGCCTCACATCCTCGATAAAAACTTTTCATTGCTTCTAACAACTTGCCTCCCACACCATATATTCTTAATACCTTCCACAGAGCATCTCTATCAACTCTATCATATGCCTTCTCCAGATCCATAAATGCTACATACAAATCCATTTGCTTTTCTAAGTATTTCTCACATACATTCTTCAAAGCAAACACCTGATCCACACATCCTCTACCACTTCTGAAACCGCACTGCTCTTCCCCAATCTGATGCTCTGTACATGCCTTCACCCTCTCAATCAATACCCTCCCATATAATTTACCAGGAATACTCAACAAACTTATACCTCTGTAATTTGAGCACTCACTCTTATCCCCTTTGCCTTTGTACAATGGCACTATATATATATATATATGTATATATATATATATATATATATATATATATATATATATATATATATATATATATATATATATATATATATATATATATATACATATATATGGCCAGCTTCCTGGGTGCTGCAGTTAGAGGGACTTCTGGGGTATTATATATATATATATATATATATATATATATATATATATATATATATATATATATATATATTATCCCTGGGGATAGGGGAGAAGGAATACTTCCCACGTATTCCCTGCGTGTCGTAGAAGGCGACTAAAAGGGGAGGGAGCGGGGGGCTGGAAATCCTCCCCTCTCAATTTTTTTTAATTTTCCAAAAGAAGGAACAGAGAAGGGGGCCAGGTGAGGATATTCCCTCAGTGGCCCAGTTCTCTGTTCTTAACGCTACCTCGCTAACGCGGGAAATGGCGAATAGTTTGAAAAAAAAAAAAAATATATATATATATATATATATATATATATATATATATATATATACATTATATATATACGTATATATATATATATATATATATATATATATATATATATATATATATATATATATATATATATATATATATATATATATATATATATATACGTATATATATACGTATATATATATATATATATATATATATATATATATATATATATATATATATATATATATATATATATATATATATATATATATATATATTTATATATTGGAAAGGATCACAATTTTGCGCGTGATCAAGTATATTCGTATGAGTCCACGGTGAAAATGAAGCACGGTAAGTTCCCAAGTGCACTTTCGTGTAATAATCACTTCATCAGGGGAGACTCAAAAAAAGATGATGCAGTTAGTTTATATACAACGAAGAGACGTAGTT
The DNA here is from genome assembly GCF_036320965.1 of Panulirus ornatus. NCBI lineage: Eukaryota > Metazoa > Arthropoda > Malacostraca > Decapoda > Palinuridae > Panulirus > Panulirus ornatus. Next base: position 41,822,862 of record NC_092238.1, on the reverse strand, counting down.
AGGACGCCATTTGGTAAACATGAGATTTCTCTCTAGTGTCTCCCCTGTTGATGTGATTATTACACGAAAGTACACTTGGGAACTTATCGTGTTTCATTTTCCCCGTTAACTCATAGGGTGGTGAGAGTAAGTGAGCTTGGGAAGGAGACTTGTGTGAGGAAGTACCAGGAGAGACTGAGTACAGAATGGAAAAAGGTGAGAACAATGGAAGTAAGGGGAGTGGGGGAGGAATGGAATGTATTTAGGGAATCAGTGCTGGAGTGCGCAAAAGATGCTTGTGGCATGAGAAGCGTGGGTGGTGGGTTGATTAGAAAGGGTAGTGAGTGGTGGGATGAAGAAGTAAGATTATTAGTGAAAGAGAAGAGAGAGGCATTTGGACGATTTTTGCAGGGAAAAAATGAAATTGAGTGGGAGATGTATAAAAGAAAGAGACAGGAGGTCAAGAGAAAGGTGCAAGAGGTGAAAAAGAGGGCAAATGAGAGTTGGGGTGAGAGAGTATCATTAAATTTTAGGGAGAATAAAAAGATGTTCTGGAAGGAGGTAGATAAAGTGCGTAAGACAAGGGAGCAAATGGGAACTTCAGTGAAGGGCGCTAATGGGGAGGTGATAACAAGTAGTGGGGATGTGAGAAGGAGATGGAGTGAATATTTTGAAGGTTTGTTGAATGTGTTTGATGATAGAGTTTCAGATATAGGGTGTTTTGGTCGAGGTGGTGTGCAAAGTGAGAGTGATAGGGAAAATGATTGGTAAACAGAGAAGAGGTAGTAAAAGCTTTGCGGAAGATAAAAGCCGGCAAGGCAGCAAGTTTGGATGGTATTGCAGTGGAATCTATTAAAAAAGGGGGTGACTGTATTGTTGACTGGTTGGTAAAGTCATTTAATGTATGTATGACTCATGGTGAGGTGCCTGAGGATTGGCGAAATGCGTGCATAGTGCCATTGTACAAAGGCAAAGGAAATAACAGTGAGTGCTCAAATTACGGAGGTATAAGTTTGTTGAGTATTCCTGGTAAATTATATGGAAGGGTATTGATTGAGAGGGTGAAGGCATGTACAGAGCATCAGATTGGGGAAGAGCAGTGTGGTTTCAGAAGTGGTAGAGGATGTGTAGATCAGGTGTTTGCTTTGAAGAATGTATGTGAGAAATACTTAGAAAAGCAAATGGATTTGTATGTAGCATTTATGGATCTGGAGAAGGCATATGATAGAGTTGATAAAGATGCTCTGTGGAAGTTATTTAGAATATATGGTGTGGGAGGCAAGTTGTTAGAAGCAGTGAAAAGTTTTTATCGAGGATGTAAGGCATGTGTACGTGTAAGAGAGGAAAGTGATTGGTTCTCAGTGAATGTAGATTAGCGGCAGGGGTGTGTGATGTCTCCATGGTCGTTTAATTTGTTTATGGATGGGGTTGTTAGGGAGGTGAATGCAAGAGTTTTGGAAAGATGGGCAAGTATGAAGTCTGTTGTGGATGAGAGAGCTTGGGATGTGAGTCACTTGTTGTTCGCTGATGATACAGTGCTGGTGGCTGATTCATGTGAGAAACTGCAGAAGCTGGTGACTGAGTTTGGTAAAGTGTGTGAAAGAAGAAAGTTAAGAGTAAATGTGAATAAGAGCAAGGTTATTAGGTACAGTAGGGTTGAGGGTCAAGTCAATTGGGAGGTAAGTTTAAATGGAGAAAAACTGGATGAAGTAAAGTGTTTTAGATATCTTTGAGTGTATCTGGCAGCGGATGGAACCATGGAAGCGGAAGTGAATCATAGGGTGGGGGAGGGGGCGAAAATCCTGGGAGCCTTGAAGAATGTGTGGAAGTCGAGAACATTATCTCGGAAAGCAAAAAGGGGTATGTTTGAAGGAATAGTGGTTCCAACAATGTTGTATGGTTGCGAGTCGTGGGCTATGAATAGAGTTGTGCGCAGGAGGGTGGATGTGCTGGAAATGAGATGTTTGAGGACAATGTGTGGTGTGACATGGTTTGATCGAGTAAGTAATGTAAGGGTAAGAGAGATGTGTGGAAATAAAAAGGGCGTGGTTGAGAGAGCAGAAGAGGGTGTTTTGAAATGGTTTGGGCACATGGAGAGAATGAGTGAGGAAAGATTGACCAAGAGGATATATGTGTCGGAGGTGGAGGGAACGAGAAGTGGGAGACCAAATTGGAGGTGGAAAGATGGAGTGAAAAAGATTTTACGTGATCGGGGCCTGAACATGCAGGAGGGTGAAAGGCGGGCAAGGAATAGAGTGAATTGGATCGATGTGGTATACCGGGGTTGACGTGCTGTCAGTGGATTGAATCAAGGCATGTGTATGGGGGTGGGTTGGGCCATTTCTTTCGTCTGTTTCCTTGCGCTACCTCGCAAACGCGGGAGACAGCGACAAAGCAAAAAAAAAAAAAAATATATATATATATATATATATATATATATATATATATATATATATATATATATATATATATATATATATATATATATATGTATATTGGAAAGGATCACAATTTTGCGCGTGATCAAGATATTCCTATGAGTCCACGGGGAAAATGGAACACGAAAAGTTCCCAAGTGCACTTTCGTGTAATAATCACATCATCAGGGAAGACACAAGTGAGAAATATAACAGTCAGTTGATATACATCGAAGGGACGAAGCTAGGACGTCATAGCTTCGTCTCTTTGATGTATATATATATATATTCATATATATATATATTTATATATATATATATATATATATATATATATATATATATATATATATATATATATATATATGTATATATATAAATATATATATATATATATATATATATATATATATATATATATATATATATATATATATATATATATATATATATATATATATATATTATTTTTTTTTATTATACTTTGTCGCTGTCTCCCGCGTTTGCGAGGTAGCGCAAGGAAACAGACGAAAGAAATGCCCCCCCCCCCCATACACATGTATATAAATACGTCCACACACGCAAATATACATACCTACACAGCTTTCCATGGTTTCCCCAGACGCTTCACATGCCTTGATTCAATCCACTGACAGCACGTCAACCCCGGTATGCCACATCGCTCCAATTCACTCTATTCCTTGCCCTCCTTTCACCCTCCTGCATGTTCAGGCCCCGATCACACAAAATCTTTTTCACTCCATCTTTCCACCTCCAATTTGGTCTCCCTCTTCTCCTCGTTCCCTCCACCTCCGACACATATATCCTCTTGGTCAATCTTTCCTCACTCATTCTCTCTCCATGTGCCCAAACCACTTCAAAACACCCTCTTCTGCTCTCTCAACCACGCTCTTTTTATTTCCACACATCTCTCTTACCCTTACGTTACTCACTCGATCAAACCACCTCACACCACACATTGTCCTCAAACATCTCATTTCCAGCACATCCATCCTCCTGCGCACCACTCTATCCATAGCCCACGCCTCGCAACCATACAACATTGTTGGAACAACTATTCCTTCAAACATACCCATTTTTGCTTTCCGAGATAATGTTCTCGACTTCCACACATTCTTCAAGGCTCCCAGAATTTTCGCCCCCTCCCCCACCCTATGATCCACTTCCGCTTCCATGGTTCCATCCGCTGCCAGATCCACTCCCAGATATCTAAAACACTTCACTTCCTCCTGTTTTTCTCCATTCAAACTCACCTCCCAATTGACTTGACCCTCAACTTTACTGTACCTAATAACCTTGCTCTTATTCACATTTACTCTTAACTTTCTTCTTTCACACCCTTTACCAAACTCAGTCACCAGCTTCTGCAGTTTCTCACATGAATCAGCCACCAGCGCTGTATCATCAGCGAACAACAACTGACTCACTTCCGAAGCTCTCTCATCCCCAACTGACTTCATACTTGCCCCTCTTTCCAAAACTCTTGCATTTACCTCCCTAACAACCCCATCCATAAACAAATTAAACAACCATGGAGACATCACACACCCCTGCCGCAAACCTACATTCACTGAGAACCAATCACTTTCCTCTCTTCCTACACGTACACATGCCTTACATCCTGGATAAAAACTTTTCACTGCTTCTAACAACTCTCCTCCCACACCATATATTCTTAATACCTTCCACAGAGCATCTCTATCAACTCTATCATATGCCTTCTCCAGATCCATAAATGCTACATACAAATCCATTTGCTTTTCTAAGTATTTCTCACATACATTCTTCAAAGCAAACACCTGATCTACACATCCTCTACCACTTCTGAAACCACACTGCTCTTCCCCAATCTGATGCTCTGTACATGCCTTCACCCTCTCACTCAATACCCTACCATATAATTTACCAGGAATACTCAACAAACTTATACCTCTGTAATTTGAGCACTCACTCTTATCCCCTTTGCCTTTGTACAATGGCACTATGCACGCATTCCGCCAATCCTCAGGCACCTCACCATGAGTCATACATACATTAAATAATTGTATATTTGTATATTTTTATATATATTCATGTATATGTATATCATTTTACATCATCGGAACACTTTTGTGAAGAGGCCCTGGCGTTATAAACCCAGGACCCCTCCTTATCCAAGAGCTCCTGCAGCTTCATGTGAGGGTAGAAACCGAGCGGGGGGGAACGAGAGCGGAGAATGACGAGTGGAGAGCTACTGGTGTAGCGCTAGTAATGGTAGACAATAATGGGCACGAAGTAACAAACTGTGAGAGACGAGCGGAAGGTAATAGGTGATTTGACTAGAGATTATATATCCTGACCTGACCCGAAAGGATCAGGTCAAACATCTGACTTAGATCATTTAAACCTATTCACCGCATTCACATCTTCGCTACACGTTGGATAACCATTGGCTATTGAACTGGCCTTTGCGGGACAAGTCAGAGATCATATTTCCGTTAAGATGCATCTGACCTCACCTTTATGGGTCAAATGAGACGTGTCAATCACAAAGATAGTGCTGAGATTTCTTCACAACACCATCGATAGACCATCTCAACTGCATCTCATCTTCACATTTTTTTTTCACTTAAGCCTCATCTCCAATATATTTTTCAATCAATATATCTCCACTAAGACCCCGGAAAATAGTGATGACGTATTTGGCATGATCCATAATCTCACTATGTTTTTGACAGATAAGATGGCTCTTGTTGAAAAGAAGAAAAATAACAGAAAATACATAAAAAATAATCATATATGGAGAAAACGGTGTGTTGCCCCTCTTGAGAGGGGAACCTAATTACGTTGAGTGCCAATGTGAAGAGTCTTATGTACGGAATCCAAAGTGGATATTACATCTTTACCACTACAAATATTAATTAAATTATTTTCGTACATGATGATATTAAATTAGCTTATCTATTTGTGTGTTAGCGAGTGTATTTGATGACTCCTTCCCCCAGGATGGTGACCTTGAAAAGGACGTAAAGGCCAAACAAGTTCATTTGGCTGTTCTGGCTGGTCTAACTGTCCTCCGTTGTATGGGTGCTGCCTATATGGGTGCTGCTCACCAAGGTTTCGTGAGACGGTTTGGTCAAGATGCTCTGGTCATGGTACTGCCTAATGATGAGTGGAATCCTCTAGCCTTACTACCGCCTTAGACTGCGGTGTGAAGGACTTTCAGGCTAGGTTACTATCCCAATCTGTGGATGTGTGGACGCTCTAGCCAGGTTATTGCCCTGTTCTATGCTTGTGAGGAGGCTCTGGTCATATCAGTGTCCCCCAGTCCACAGTTCCAGTTGTTCTGATTAGTGTTCCCAGTCCACACTTCCAGTTGTTCTGGTCAACTTATTGCCATGGATTAAGGTCGTGCTAAGCTCTCCTCTCGGGTTCTCATATAAGTTTACGGTTGTGTGAGCATCGTGGTCAAGTTATTATCACAATTAATGATAGTTTGGACGCTTTGATCGCATTGATGCTGTAGTTTGTCGTTACATCGTCCCAGTGATTCGTCTACCATGACATGCTGCAGGTGTGTGAACCCGCTGCTTGAGTTACGACCCCAGGCTCTGGCTATGTGGATGTTCGAAAGGAATTTTTCATCTTAGCTGCTCAGTGTGCGGTCGTGCGAGCAGGTCGTTGTCTCCTATGTCTGTGGTCGTGCGTTTGCTCCCGAATAGTTTTTCGCTTTTAATGTCACAGTTACGCAAACAACGTAACGCGGTGCGACCTTAATGACTTATTCAGATTAGCACACAACAAAATACATTCAAGTTTGTAAATGAATATATGTGACTCTCTAGTTAGAGTCTCTTCACACAGTAAAAGCTAAAAGGACTTGATTAATCGTTGCAGCGGGAATCGCGTTTGTCTCATCTCCCTGATGAAAACACTCAATGTATCCTCACATCATATCCTATTGGTTATGACTTTAGTACCGTGGTATCCTACGATGACACGGATTTTCTTATATGGATTTTATTGACTATAAAGGTTTCAATCTATATTTTATCGTAAGAGGTCGATTAATCCTGCTTGCGTTATACGACTCTCTGGACAGATATAGTGCGTCATGAATGTAGCTATAAGCCAGTGCGTTTAATACAGGTTTGCCTTTCATTTTATATTATGCAAACTGGAATTTCCAAATATTGTCCTGTGACGGCCGTAGGGGATGTGACTGGAATTAGGCTGAAAGTATCGTTAGCACAAAATTCATTATGAATATTTTTGAAAAAAGTATCCATTCATATTTCGTGGTATTCAAGGCACGCAAAAAAGTTTGAGAGAAATATGGAAATGTAATCACTAGTCAAATCATCCACTACTTTCCACTCGTCACCCTCAATTCGTCAGTCTGTACCCATTATTCTCCATCCCTCCTGTTACACCAGTCGCTCTCCATCTGTCATTCCCCGCCCATCATTCCTTCCCCTTCAGGTTCTACCCTCACTTGAAGCTGCAGGAACTCTTGCCTAAGCGTCTCTGGCGTTAAAATGTCAGGGCCTCCTCGTGAAAGGTTTCTGTTTTATTATAATGATGATAATTGTCATACATATGCATACATCAACCAGGGCATGTGAAACGTTTTGGGTAAACCATAGATAGGTCTGTGGGGACTGGATGTAAATAGGGAGCTGTGGTCCCGGTGCATTACATGTGACAGCTCGTGTGAGGATGTAAGCGAATGTGGCTTCTCTTCGTCTCTTTCCAGACCCTACCTCACTGACGCAGGGGGCGGCGATCGAATCTGGGCGAAAAGAAGAGAATATCTATTACTATTATTTATTTTGCTTTGTCGCTGTCTCCCGCGTTAGCGTGGTAGCGCAAGGAAACACGAAAGAACTGGCCCAACCCACCCCCATACACATGTATATACATACACGTCCACACACACAAATATACATACCTATACATCTCAATGTACACATATATATATATATATATATATATATATATATATATATATATATATATATATATATATATATATATATATATATATATATATATATATATATATATATATATATATATATATACACATGTACATAATTCATACTGTCTGCGTTCATTTATTCCCATCACCACCTCGCCAAACATGGAATAACAACCTCCTCCCCCCTCATGTGTACGAGGTAGCGCTAGGAAAAGACAACAAAGGCCACATTCGTTCACACTCAGTCTCTAGCTGTCATGTAATAATGCACCGAAACCACAGCTCTCTTTCCACATCCAGGCCCCACACAACTTTCCATGGTTTACCCCAGACGCTTCACATGAACTGGTTCAATCCATTGACAGCACGTCGACCCCACCTAACCTGTCTCTCAACCCTGCTAAACCTAACAACCTTGCGTTTATTCACATTTACTTTCAGCTTTCTGCTTTCACACACTCTTCATAAGTCGGTCATCAACTATTGCAGCTTTTCACTTGAATCGACCAGCAGTGTTGCATCATCAAAGACAACTGACTCAATTCCCAGGTCCTCTCATTTTCCATATACTCATGTACCTCCCCCCCCCCCCTCCAAGACTCGCATTTACCTTCCTTTACCTTCCTTACCAACTCATCCATATACAAATTGAACAACCATGGTGACAGCATACATTCCTGCCGCATACCACCATTCAACTGGAATCATTCACTCTTTTATCTAACTACTCTCACACATGCCTTACACCTTTGATATAAAAAATCGCTATTTCTAGCAGCTTTCCTAGGCCATCGTATATACATAAGGCCTTACACAAGGCATCTCTATCAACCCTATCATATACTTTCTCTATTTCTATAAATATCTAATACAAATTCATATTTATCTAAGTATTTCTCAAACAAATTCTTGAAAACAAACACCTGATCCACGCATTCTCAACCACTTCTGAAACCACATTGCTCCTCCCCTGTCTGACGTTCTGTACATGCCTTCACTCTTTCAATTAATTGTAAGATTGAGTTGATAGGAAGGAGATCGGGTCTTCTTCGTTTGTGGTACTCAATGAAGATCAGTACTCTGGGCTATAGTCTTATGACACACTACGACACACTCTAGTGAACAGTGTGACGAGGCTGGCCCGTGTGTCCCCTCAGGTAACACTGGCAGGGGTTATATTGGAGTCCGTCAACACCCATTCAACAAAGTGTTCAAATAACAGATCAGCTCTTACGTGTTCAAACTTCCTGATTAACAGTAGCCCGTGGGAACAGTGAGCCCGTGGGAACATGCATCTAATTATATGTAACTCAGAGTAAAATGAATTTAACAAATAGTTAAAGGAAAAATTAATGATAAGTGTGTGTGCGTCTTACATAATACCCTCCTATACAACTTACCAGATAAAATCAACAAACTTATACCTCTGTAGAGTGAACACTCACCTTTACCCCCTTTACTTTCAAACACTGGCAGTATACATGCATTCCGCCAATCCTCAAGAACCTCACCATGATCTATACATATCCTTACCAACCAGTCAACAACACAGTCACCCCCATTCTCAGTAAATTCAATTGAAATACCATCCACTCCAGCTGCCTTTCTATCTTTCATCTTAACTAAGGCTTTCACCACCTTTTCCCTCTTCTCCTAACCACTCTTCCTGACTCTCTCACTTTGCACACCACCTCAACACAAACACCCGACATCAGCACCCCTTCAAAATATTCACTCCAAAACCTGACTTCATCACTTCCTGTTCTCTCTTTCCATTTTGCCCTCTTCAATGATGTTCACATTTGTTCTCTTGTTTTTCGTAATTATTAGATTCCTTCCAAAAACTCTTATCCTCCCTAAAGTTTACTAACACTTGCTTCTCCCAACTCTCATTTGCCCTCTTTTTCAATCTCTGCACCTTCCTGCTCCTTTCTCTTATACATTTCCCAATCATTTGTAGACCTTCCCTGCAAGTACCGCCCAAACACCTCTCTTTACTTTTTCACTAGCAACTTTACTTCTTCATCCCACCACTCACAACCCTTTCTATTCTGCTTCCCCCCCCCCTCCACCTTTTGCATGACACGTGCATCTCTTGCACATGCCATCACCCTCGATACCTCCCATTCCTCACTCACTTTCCTTACTTCATCTATTGTCACCTTTTGCTCTTCTACACTCATTCTCTCCTGGCATTTTTTCACACTCTCTCACACTCTCTTCTCACCGATTCTTCCGAAAACCTCAACAAATGTTTACCCTCACCTCCACAAGATAATGTTCAGACATCGCATCAGCTGCCCCCATCAGCGAATTTACATCCAAAAGTCTCGGATTTACACGCCTATCAATTTATATGAAATCTAGTAATGTACGCTGACCATCTCTCCTACTCGCATACGTATACTTGTGTATGTCCCTCTTTTTACACAATGTATTCCCGAACACCATTCCTTTTTCAGCACACAACTCAACAAGCTCTTCACCATATCCATTTCTAACACTGAATGACCATGCCCAACTTTGCATTAATTACCCATCACTAATACCCGGTCTTTTGCATCAGACCTGCTGACACACGCACTCAGTTGCTCTCAAAACACTTGCCACTAAGGATCTTTCTTCTCATGGCCGAGGGCATAAGCACTAATAATCACCCATCTCTTGCAATTCACTTTCAGTTTTACCAAAAACAGTCTAGAATTTACTTTCTTACACACTGTAACACACATCCAATACTCTTGCTTCAGAAGCAGTTCTATTCCGTTCTTAGGAGCATAGTATTATCACCTTAAAGATACTGTATATTGCAGATATATCTTCTACATGAATTATATAGTGTATTGATAACAGAAATATCAACATAAAGGGTAATCTAGTTATTTTGAGGATGCAGAGACGAGGAATTTGGTGGTTCCCCCACCCCAATAATGGTACGTAGTAGCCTATAAACCTTATTGAGTGACCTAGCTTGGCCTACTCACAGCGTTGTATCATCAATCAACCGATAATAACCCCTACGATCGTTATGACCTTAGGCACTTTCACATAGGATCATAAATCACTGGCTGATGGTCCTCATAGATCGTGAAGGCGCGATAAGAGACAGATATGTATCGACGCTCAACCCAAGAATTATACAAACAGCAGCATTCTTAAAGTTCCGCATGTTGGCTGTATCATTACATGACTTCACCTGTGTTGCTTTTCAGTATCACACACTACCAGTACTGATTGTCAGTGTAACATAAGTGACTGCTGGCAGTGCCAAATGTCACCATAGGTCTTCGTCAGTGTTATGACAAGAATGCTGGCCACCAGTGTCCTACCGCACTATTGCCATTTCCTAGTGCTAAACATCACTGCTGTTGTGAATATGTTACAGAACTCAAAAGTTGAGTCTTCTATGGACATTAATCAATTATCGTTGGCCCAAAGGACCTTTGGATCAGTTTACCTTCTTTGTTTCTGTTCGTATGCAACAGCATGATAGTATATCATGTCTGATAGTTAGCATATACTGCCTGACAGTAGCAACCTTTAGCCTCGCCACTCGTCGAGGTGGTGCCGTCGTGCATGATTCAACACAATACTTTTATCAACAGGTTATTACGTTCACACAGCATACAGAGAAGCATTATAGTCATGGGAATGTATTTCTTATTATTTGATTACGACACAATATATGTAAGCATTTTACTGGTGAATATAATTCACGCGACAGAGTATCATGAAACACACAGATGTAGAATGAATGAATCACTAATAATATCAGTGAATATGTATAGCTCTGTCTCGTATTTGATTGTCCGTGAGACATCTCTTTAAAGTAGAATTTCAATTGAACTCGTTCTATGACTTTTTGGAATATATAATACTTGAGGTTTCATCCTATAAACAGATTCAAAAGTCAGCTTTCATGTCAGTGGTGAAAAGGATTTGATAATGTCTTTTGTGTTTTGTGGATCTTTCCATGAATTTATAATCTTACAAAGTTGCATGGAAACAAAGTAAAACACAGGCAATATGCGTATGTCCCTGTAGCACACTACAGGGAATCATAAATTATATTTGCTCTGATGTTTTTTAAGTACAGTTAAGATAAGAAATTTAGATTTCGATAAGACTTTTCATCTTAGCTCAGGTTAGAATCTATTTTGTTTAATGCCAAGGAGGAATTCATAAGTTGATTTCTGTGTTCTTGGCATACAAAATAGGATACGTTTCGTGGAGAATATTAATAATGAACAGCTTTCAGTGCCTTTTTACTCACTAACCAATATAATAGCCCTTTAGCGCCTAAGGCAACAATTTCGCTTAACATGCCTTTATCAGCAATTAATGATGATTGCATGATCATGATCAGTTAAATCAGTAATCATTGTATGATCAGTTAAAACAGCGCTCCAGTAAGGAAAGGCAGAAAAATAATACGAAGAGATTGAAAATGATTATCTTCATTATACGAAAGACACAAAACACCTGAAGGGATGTAACTCTACATTTAAGTACTGAATTCCAAATAATGGATATCAACATGGATTAAGAACCTTCGTATACTAGGGGTTCGTGATGAAATGGATGGCAGGATATTTCTTACCCAGCACAGTAGTGGTGGGGTTTGTGTGCACCAAATAAACTTAAGGGGGTCTTAAATAGACCCTTGGTAGGGATGAGTAACCGTACTAGTCCCATTCGAGAGACCTGACGAAGTACCCCGTTCGTCTCCGTAAGTGGAATAGGAGCACTATGGGCATTATAGACCTTTTCCTACGTCTATCACGAGTGTTAAAAGGCAAAGGGAAATAGGATGGAGTCCTGGTGGGAATAAATGGGTATGAACAGCCACTTATGGGCTTTCTGTGGATTGCTACAATCGTCCGTGTGTGCCGTAGATTAGTGATTGAAACTTTGCGGAGGAAACTGCATTTTAACGTTCTCTGGAAGCCAAATGAATGTAACAACTTATTGCATTCACTTTCATAATTCGACATTTTTGATTTACGATATTATTATGTCCAGAAGCACTTTGCATTAGGAGTTTGTAGCATCCCTGAAACATTCGTACATTCAAACATTCGTTTGCGCATTGCAACAAGTGTCTGTCATGACAAATAAAAAAAGTATTTCTAGAGTTCTTTCTTTTTCTTGGGCTTTGGCTCGAACATGGCTCCGGGGTCAAAACTTCAGCTACCGTGTGTAAAGCACTCTGACCTGAATAAGAAAACGTGTTGTATTTTTAATGATTTTAATACATGATACCAAAGAATGTTGCTCTGTTCTCTCAGTGCTGTGGCTGACGTTCAGGTTGTTATTATAGTCTTCAACGACATGGCTGACAATATCCTCGGTGGCCGACAGTCAATTGTTTCTGGTGACACAAGCTCGAGTTTCATCGCTGATGACGTCAACATATCTTTCTCAAACACTTTCACTTTCGCCCAAGTTCTGCTTGAGCCAATCCCCCTCCACCTTCCCTATGTTAACCCACAGTCAGTTCCTCCCATATCTGTTACCCATAGTAACCTTCACCCGTTTCTCCTGACCCCATTCTTCCTCATCCGTTCCCCTTGACACCCATTCTCCTTTGCGTGTTCGGTTCTGCCACGTTCTACCTCTCCCGTCCACCCTCACCTTTATTCCTCTCATAAGTATTCTTTATCACCTGAGTGGTCCTTACCATCATCCTTCATCATCTATCCCTTCTCATCCACCCTCCCCTTTACCCATCCATTCTCCCTAAACCTCTTCCATACACATTACGCTCATATCCCTCCCCCACACTCCTCTCTCTTTCACAATTTTACCTCTTATGTCTTCATAACTCTCTTACTCCCTCCTCCATATCTCTCTTACCTTCATCCCTTCCCAACAATACCGCACCCTTACAAAACTCCTCGTCTCTCGTACATCTTTCCTTTACTTCACTTGACTGTTCCCTCCATCTCTTGTCAATCCAATTTTTAGTCATTTCATGTCCCCAGCACAGCACACCTACGTACGACAGCAAGTCTGAAAAAAATCTTCATCATAAATCAATCTGATTTTCATGAGTGCAAAAATTACAAATACAGTTTGAGAGAAGTTCCAGTGATTCATTTACTCAGGTGTTTTCAAAATACAATAAAAAAGACATAAAATGCAAATTTTGTAACCCCGTAAGATAATTTCATTTACGAAAACTCATTAACCAAAGTCGCATATAATGAATAGGGTAAATCCTTCCTGAATCAGAGACGAACGAATCCTGGAGAAAAAAATAACTAACTAATGAGAAAGATCCATGCATGAAATGTCCCTAGAACAAACTGCTTTCGGGATAATATGTCCCAGAGTGCTAATTGCCTGAATCCTCTCAACCCTTCATCTGCACACTGTGGGCAGCATTATCACTCCATGTGTTGTATTTATCACATACTTGTTCAGAAAAGACCTGTCTTGTAGTGCACCTCTCGAGGCAAAAATATTGCGTGGATAATACAAAATACAGCATCATGGACGCGATGAATTATTCATATCTAATTTTGAAGAAAATCGTAGTTGATATCCTAATTCTTACATCTGATACTTGTTGCTAGATATCATATCCTTTAAAGCAGCCAAATGCTGTCTAAACTGGGAAAGCTTTGGCCGTAGACACTTTCTGTATTACAACATTTTTGTAGGGAAAGTAGACCTCAAATTCACTCCTATTCTTAGACATATCCAAAATGGCTTCACTTTGTGCATCGGTTGCTACCATCTTTCTCCTACTCATGATTGCTATGGGAAATATTACTTTGGAAATCATGACCACGAATGTAAAAACCCTGGTTAGCAGCTTCCTCTTTGACCTTTGGACTGTATCAGATTAAAGAAAAAATATAGCATTACAGTTAATTAGTAATTAATAGATACTTGACTAATGAATCGATAACATCACGGTCAAAACACGAGTCGACAAGAAAGTTACATGACTGCTCACACAATGCGTAATCAGTCACCTGATTAAATGTAAATAAACGCTACATATTGCGCTGCTTTCAACTTCTAGTTTATGTTTGTGTGTGATAGAATATGAAACCTCCTTATGAATATCATCTGTAACCTGCAACAAATGATTATCTAAACTCAGATATCGACACGAACTCTGAATGAAGAAACGAAAGAGAAAAATGTAAACACTGATGAAAATAGTTATTTTAGCATCTTATTACAGAACATCCGGTATATGATGGTATATGAGGGAACAGACACTTTATCACTGAATATACCAAATAACCACTTTATCACTGAATATACCAAATAACCACTTTATCACTGAATATACCAAAGATGTAATATGTAAAATTTACTGATGAAGAGATAAAAACCAGCCTCAAAATAGGGAGAGTAAGAGATCAAAATACCATATAGTCAGTCAGGTGACGTCTGTATGCAAACATCGAGTGTGGTGTTGCTTGTAGATGGCAGCACGCGCGGAGGTGTGGCGAACTTTGCAAAGATATAGCAGGTATTTCCTCTTGCTATAGAAGAGGTTAAAGTTTTCCTGATGCCGTAGGCTAAGTCCGACTGCCATCTTTTACGGGAATAAATGTATGAGCGGACACCTCCACTTCACGCAGCGAAAGGGTTTAAAAAAAAAAAAAAAAGTGGTTTTCCTGCACGGTCTCCAGACTCGACCCCAAGGAATAGGTAAGGGGTTATCATCGTTCTTACCCAGGGAACTGAGGTCCAACTAGCGGCTTTGGATATCCGATGTGGCCTCCTACGTGGTAAGACTACAACTGTCGGATTCATTCTTGATGGAATGGCCCAGGTCATTCGCAGAGAGGTCCACACCACCGGTCTTTTAGCACCACTCTATATACAGACGGCGACGTAGTTCATTACAGTCTCATCATTTTTGTTAACATCCTGGCGCCTTCCAGCTTCGAAGATAGGCCAACGGGCCCCACTGTTGTTCTCTCTCTCTCTCTCTCTCTCTCTCTCTCTCTCTCTCTCTCTCTCTCTCTCTCTCTCTCTCTCTCTCTCTCTCTCTCTCTCTCTCTCTCTCTCTCTCTCTCTCTCTGTATCAACGTACTACGAAAGTGCACAGAGTATGAGTTTCGAGTCCATTTGCAGCGGGGATTGGCAATAGGATTTAGCGGTGATCCGTGTTAGTAATTTAGCTTATGACCCAGCTTCTAGTAGGAGCTGTCGATACTAGCGTAAAGCCCGTTGGAATATTTACCATTCGTGTAAGAATACATCAGCTTTAACACTTTACTTTTAACATCTTAAACTGTCCAGCAATATCGAGAAATTTAAAACTCTTGTCCCCTCTTACACGAGTATGATGTGATTGCATCTATCCAGATCTAAACACAACCACACTCACACACACACACACACACACACACACTTCATCGATCTGTCTCCCGCATTCTCTCTCTCTCTCTCTCTCTCTCTCTCTCTCTCTCTCTCTCTCTCTCTCTCTCTCTCTCTCTCTCTCTCTCTCTCTCTCTCTCTCTCTCTCTCTCTCGTCGAATGTGATATTTCTTTTAACTTTCTTAAGATATTCCGATGATACATGAAAGTCTCCTACATTACCACATTCATTCCCGATACAATCTCAAATTTTCTGTCTTATTACTGGACAATGTAAAATACTATGGTAGAAGATTGGTGACAAATTATGAGATAACTCTAATTAACATACTAATAGATACAGAAAGAGAAAAAATGAAACTTCTAAAAATCATGAAGTTACCTCACGAATTCGTGAAATGTCGGTAAGAACTTTCGGGTTAATGAGGGTGAAAACGATGATATGAGATAAGACTCCTCACTGAGCCCCGACCTGAGGTAAGAACGTGCCGGGTTCTCTGTCTTCTCTGGGAAAATAATCGTTAATCTTAAACTGAATCTTTAGCATGACGCATTCTCAATAGATCACCACCTGGCCCTGAACGTGTCTTGCATCATTTTGCAGGGTCAGGTCAGAGAATTTATCTTTATTCATCTGCATAAAATTACGTCCACGTCTACTTGTATCACCACAATATCCCCTGCCTCCTCAGATCCTTTTCCTCGTCATACTTTCATGTTCATTACACCCTCATCATTACAACACTCTTGCGTTCATAGAAAATCTCATTTTCATTTCACTCATTATCTCTACATTATCATCTCCACCATTCTTTATCTTCGACTCGTCTCCGTCCAGAACTCCGCTTCGTCCCCAGACACAGCCTTCTCTTCATGCTCGGCATCGTTCGCAGGCTCGGATTCGTTCCCAGATTCGGCTTCGTCAGCAGGCGCTGGGCTGCTGCGATATGCTCAGCTTCGGCCGCGGATTAGCCTTCGTTCGGAGGTTCGGCCTCATTCGGAGACACCGGCTATGGGCAGAGGTATAGTGAGATAGTAGGGCACAAGACCTAGGTGTACTTGAATTCCTTAAAATACATAGTGCAAAATAAGAGCGTACCATGTTTCAGTGTGTTTTGATGAATAAACGGAGCTAAGATAACGTATCTGCATATCGTCACCTGCACTATCTGAAGAAATTTCAGGATCGTTAGCCACTGATGCGATAAAACCAGCTGCAAGACTTGATTTTATCTACAGTGATGTTTTCAGGATAACTTGGACTAGTATAGAAAAGATTACCAGATACTACCGGCTTAACCTTATCATTAATGAAGGATTCTGATGTAAAGTGTGCAGTTGTGAGTTGAGGAATAGATAATATTGCAGTTGTATATGCATTTCACATGAAGGAAACTACTCTCTCTCTCTCTCTCTCTCTCTCTCTCTCTCTCTCTCTCTCTCTCTCTCTCTCTCTCTCTCTCTCTCTCTCTCTCTCTCTCTCTCTCTCTCTCTCTCTCTCTCTCTCTCTCTCTCTCTCTCTCTCTCTCTCGCACACACACACACACACACACACACACGCCAGCCAATAGAGATATGTAAATACTGCACTGCTATCAGCTGGTGCATGGATGAGGCTCATTTGAGTAAGCAGTTTCCTTTTTAAGGATACTGCTGTGTCATGCAGAGCACTTACACGCTCAGCCTACCACTCTGCAGAGCACATACCCTGTCTGTCTACCACATTATTACTCCCTCCAGGTACTTTACTTCCGATTGCAAAATTTTCAAATATCATATTTTCATTTCTTTTTATTATGAATTAGCATACTATAAAGATTAAAGAACTATCAGAATTACATATAATCTGTTCCTTTCGTATGGAAACATGAAAATAGGAAACACACAATATTTTCATGCCTCAAATATGTTGTATCTCGACTATAATACCTTTCATGGGATCGTTGATTTGTTTAGTGTTTTCCCCTTACTTTTATATGCTATGTGCTCTCTTTTTTCCGAGTGTTTTTATGTTTTGTTTGCGTTTTACTAATCCAAGTTTTGTGACGCAGTTTTTCTCTTTTTGTAGATTCCTCATGATGCCTCTGTGAAGGCGAAAGCTTGAACATATATATATATATATATATATATATATATATATATATATATATATATATATATATATATGTATATATAAATATATATATATATATATATATATATATATATATATATATATATATATATATATATATTATATATATATATATAAATATATTATATATAAATATATATATATAAATAAATATATATATATATATATATATATATATATATATATATATATAAATATATATATATATATATATATATATATATATATATATATATATATATATATATATATATATATTTCTTTCTTTTAAACTTCGCCATTTCCCGCGTTAGCGAGGTAGCGTTAAGAACAGAGGGCCGGGCCCTTTTTTGGAATACCCTCACCTGGCCCCCTCTGTTCCTTCTTTTGGAAAATTAAAAAAAAAAAACGGGAGGGGAGGATTTCCAGCCCCCCGCTCCCTCCCCTTTTAGTCGCCTTCTACAACGCGCAGGGAATACGTGGGAAGTATTCTTTCTCCCCTATCCCCAGGGATAATATATATATATATATATATATATATATATATATATATATATATATATATACATATATTTTATTTTATTTATTTTGCTTTGTCGCTGTCTCCAGCGCCTGCGAGGTAGCGCAAGGAAACAGACGAAAGAAATGGCCCACCCCACCCCCACACACATGCACACACACACATGTCCACACACGCAAACATACACACCCATACATCCCAACGTACACACATATATACACACACAGACACACACATATACACACATGCACTCAATTCACACTGTCTGCCCCTAATCACCCCCATCGCCACCCCGCCACACATGGAATAACATCCTCCTCCCCCCTCATGTGCGCGAGGCAGCGCCAGGAAAAGACAACAAAGGCCCCATTCGTTCACATTCAGTCTCCAGCTGTCATGCAATAATGCCCGAAACCACAGCTCCCTTTCCACGTCCAGGCCCCACACAACTTTCCATGGTTTACCCCAGACGCTTCACATACCCTGATTCAATCCATTGACAGCACGTCGACCCCGGTATACCACATCGATCCAATTCACTCTATTCCTTGCCCACCTTTCACCCTCCTGCATGTTCAGGCCCCGATCACTCAAAATCTTTTTCACTCCATCTTTCCACCTCCAATTTGGTCTACCACTTCTACTCGTTCCCTCCACCTCCGACACATATATCCTCTTGGTCAATCTTTCCTTACTCATTCTCTCCATGTGCCCAAACCATTTCAAAACACCCTCTTCTGCTCTCTCAACCACACTCTTTTTATTTCTATACATCTCTTTTACCCTTACATTACTTACTCGATCAAACCACCTCACATTCCATTTCCAGCACATCCACCCTCCTGCGCACAACTCTATCCATAGCCCACGCCACGCAACCATACAACATTGTTGGAACCACTATTCCTTCAAACATACCCATTTTAGCTTTCCGAGATAATGTTCTCGACGTCCACACATTCTTCAAGGCTCCCAGGATTTTCGCCCTCCTCCCCCACCCTATGATTTACTTCCGCTTCCATGGTTCCATCCGCTGCCAGATCCACTCCCAGATATCTAAAACACTCTACTTCCTCCAGTTTTTCTCCATTTAAACCTACCTCCCAATTGACTTGACCCTCAACCCTACTGTACCTAATATCCTTGCTTTTATTCACATTTACTCTTAACTTTCTTCTTTCACATACTTTACCAAAATCAGTCACCAGCTTCTGCAGTTTCTCACATGAATCAGCCACCAGCGCTGTATCATCAGCGAACAACTGACTCACTTCCCAAGCTCTATCATCCACAACAGACTGCATACTTGCTCCTCTTTCCAAAACTCTTGCATTCACCTCACTAACGACCCAATCCATAAACAAATTAAACAACCATGGAGACATCACACACCCCTGCCGCAAACCTACATTCACTGAGAACCAACCACTTTCCTCTCTTCCTACACGTACACATGCCTTACATCCTCGATAAAACTTTTCACTGCTTCTAACAACTTGCCTCCCACACCATATATTCTTAGTACCTTCCACAGAGCATCTCTATCAACTCTATCATATGTCTTCTCCAGATTCATAAATGCTACATACAAATCCATTTGCTTTTCTAAGTATTTCTCACATACATTCTTCAAAGCAAACACCTGATCCACACATCCTCTACCACTTCTGAAACCACACTGCTCTTCCCCAATCTGATGCTCTGTACATGCCTTCACCCTCTCAATCAATACCCTCCCATATAATTTACCAGGAATACTCAACAAACTTATACCTCTGTAATTTGAGCACTCACTCTTATCCCCTTTGCCTTTGTACAATGGCACTATGCAAGCATTCCGCCAATCCTCAGGAACCTCACCATGAATCATACATACATTGAATAACCTTATCAACCAGTCAACAATACAGTCACCCCCTTTTTTAAGAAATTCCACTGCAATACCATCCAAACCTGCTGCCTTGCCGGCTTTCATCTTCCGCAAAGCTTTTACTACCTCTTCTCTGTTTACCAAATCATTTTCCCTAACCCTCTCACTTTGCACACCACCTTGACCAAAACACCCTATATCTCCCACTCTATCATCAAACATATTCAACAAACCTTCAAAATACTCACTCCATCTCCTTCTCACATCACCACTACTTGTTATCACCTCCCCATTAGCCCCCTTCACTGAAGTTCCCATTTGCTCCCTTGTCTTACGCACTTTATTCACCTCCTTCCAAAACATCTTTTTATTCTCCCTAAGATTTAATGATACTCTCTCACCCCAACTCCCATTTGCCCTCTTTTTCACCTCTTGCACCTTTCTCTTGACCTCCTGTCTCTTTCTTTTATACATCTCCCACTCATTTGCATTATTTCCCTGCAAAAATCGTCCAAATGCCTCTCTCTTCCCTTTCACTAATAATCTTACTTCTTCATCTCACCACTCACTACCCTTTCTAATCTGCCCACCACCCACGCTTCTCAAGCCACAAGCATCTTTTGCGCAAGCCATCACTGCTTCCCTAAATACATCATATTCCTCCACCACTCCCCTTACCTCCTTTGTTCTCACCTTTTTCCATTCTGTACTCAGTCTCTCCTGTTACTTCCTCACACAAGTCTCCTTCCCAAGCTCACTTACTCTCACTACTCTTTCACCCTAGTATTCTCTCTTCTTTTCTGAAAACCTCTACAAATATTCACCTTCGCCTCCACAAGATAATGATCAGACATCCCTCCAGTTGCACCTCTCAGCACATTAACATCCAAATGTCTCTTTTTCCTGCGCCTATCAATTAACACGTAATCCATTAACGCTCTCTGGTCATCTCTCCTACTTACATACGTATAATTATGTATATCTCTCTTTTTAAACCAGGTACTCCCAATCACCAATCCTTTTTCAGCACATAAATCTACAAGCTCTTCACCATTTCCATTTACAATACTGAACACCCCATGTACACCAATTATTCCCTCAACTGCGACATTACCCACCTTTGCATTCAGATCACCCCATCACTATAACCCGGTCTCGTGCATCAAAACTACTCACACACTCGCTCAGCTGCTCCCAAAACACTTGCCTCTCGTTATCTTTCTTCCCATGCCCAAGTGCATATGCACCAATAATCACCTATCTCTCTCCATCCACTTTCAGTTTTACCCATATCAATCTAGAGTCTACTTTCTTACACTCTATCACATACTCCCACCACTCTTGTTTCAGGAGTAGTGCCACTCCTTCCCTTGCTCTTGTCCTCTCACTAACCCCTGACTTTACTCCCAAGACATTCCCAAACCACTCTTCCCCTTTACCCTTGAGCTTCGTTTCACTCAGAGCCAAAACATCCAGGTTCCTTTCCTCAAACATACTACCTATCTTTCCTTTTTTCTCATCTTGGTTACATCCACACACATTTAGAAACCCGAGTCTGAGCTTTCATGGAGGATGAGCAATCCCAGCGTGACTCCTTCTTCTGTTTCCCCTTTTAGAATGTTAGAATACAAGGAGGGGAGGGTTTCCAGTCCCCCCGCTCCCGTCCCCTTTAGTCGCCTTCTACGACACGTGAGAAATGCGTGGGAAGTATTCTTTCTCCCCCATCCCCAGGGATATACATATATAAACGGTAAGCCAAGCTTGTCTGAGGCCAAATGTGCTTCACATGCTGTAATCATTGTCATCCAAAGTCTTCCTTATCCCAGGGGATCTCAGCCTCATGAGTCACTCGCTTTTCACATGGTCACGTCCCCGACTTCGCGAAGACGTGCTTTCAACGCAGATGAGTCTATCCACAGTGACAACATTAGAAAAATGTAACGGTATCGTCTCAAGAAACCTTCCAACTACCTGTCCAATAAAAAGACGCCTTCGACTTTATATTTTGTCTTATTCTATTTTCTATTCACGATGCAGAATTCCATTGGACTTCTTAAAGAGGATCTGGTTATACAGTACCAGCGTAAATGCCCACTGTACATACGTAGAAGATTTTCTTATCCTTTGGACCGAAGCTCTTCCTTGAAATCCACTCAGTATTAATTTTTTTGGTTATTTTGACTTAAGATGGTTACTCATTTCTCCACGTCTTCTTCACCCACTTCATTTCAAGTGCTGATCTTTACTTGAGGTTCACAAGTTCTCAAAGTCAACTTCGGAGTCAGAGAAGGTCGGTCATCTGCTGCGGATAGCAATTCGTAAGAATCTACTCTAGGGATTAAAGATCTACTCAATAAGCTACCGAAGGGTATATCTACCTAGTTATTTACCATTTCATTTAATCTAACCTATGTATACTCCTAGATCCTTATACTCATGTCTGAAATGGTATAAGTTTAAGAAGTGAGAAGGTGGAACAGTTTGCTGGCAGATTATGAGCTCACGATCGGTGTCATGGACGTGTGTGTAAATGTATTTGACATGAAGACGGCAAATAGATTCATGTGAAAAGATATTATTTGAGCTATCAGACAGCTTAAGATAATGTAGCATTATCAGTGCTCTTAACTGGGTACATGAAGCAAAAAATACGTAATGAGCAATATTCTCGAGACGGTACAGGCCATTTTAGCTCAGTCATAACCTTTACTGGTTCTTGCAAAAGATGGTTTGTGATTCAGATCATGACTGATATTCTAGTGTCTCGTGGGTGTAGCCGTGGCCTATTTCGATCCTACAACACTTCTTACACTAAGGTTGTCTTCATCCGTATCCTCCCTTCCACCAAGTCTCCATTCCGGATGTAATGGGCGAAGTTGTCTATGAGGACAAAGAGGTAATCAGTGATGAACTCATTCGTGCGGATATAAAATGCACCGGATGTAGCCCACATATTCGTCCGCTGTTTAGAGTTTCACAACTATCACAAATCATTGCACCACGTCATGGTACAGAAGATTTTTTAGTGTACCATCATTATATGTCAACCCCGGAAGGATATCACTTATTCATTCCATGGTGTTGTTAAGTGACCATAACAAATCATACTGAAGCTTTATCCGGATCTAGCTCAATCATTTTTCTCTTGGAGGACCAAGGCTAGAAGCTGATTTGTAAGCAGGATGTGGAAAGGTTGATACCGTCTTAGCTTTTAAAGAGCCACTCAACATATTGTACAAAGCGAGGAGACCTGAAGCGTAGCAATAATCTGATGCATATGCTTCACTTCATCACAGTGTATATCCTAAAGTGCATGCTAATGGTTCTGTTACTTTGATGAACTTCATATATCCGTAAAGCTGGCCAATCTATGAACTTGATCTATCCATGAACTTAAACTTCCTACACTAACTTGGTCTATCCATAAACTAGATAACAACTTTATGAAGAGATATGGATAGTAGAAGACACTTAACATATCAATACATCCCTATTGGCATGTGACGACATCTATCCTCTTATAGTAATCAGTTATGAATGTAGCGACATCAGGTTCGTCTACGTGCAAGCCAAGTGTATCTCATATCGGAGGAAAACATGCGAGACATTCCAAGACCGATCTTTCCTATCAAGAGAAGAGCATGGTCTCCCCTGTAAGTCACCCTTCCTCCTCTCACTGGTGACCTCCCTTCCTTCTCCTCCATCCATTTTCCATTCCTTCGCTCCCTAGCAGCCATCCTCCATTCCATTCCCTCCCCGACATCCTCCCTTCCTTCTCTTCCGGCTAGAATCCTGTTTTATCTCCCTTGCAACCATCCTTCCCTTTACCCCAGCCAGTCTCCCTCCCTTCTCTCCCTTTCAAGAATCTTTTCCTCTCCTTCAGCCAGCCTCCTTTCCTTCTCTCTCCGGCAACCTACCCTCCACCTTTCCCTCCAATCATCCCTGTCTTCTCTTCTTGCTAGCAGCCCTGTCTTTTCTCCCTGCCGGCCTCCTCCCTTCCCCCTCTCTCCATCTTTGGGAACTCATCCATTCCAAAGGTTGACCACTCACGTGTTTCCAGGTACTCCTCTGAAACACTCTGGGTTACATTACCTAATTTCATTGCGAAATGCGATTCTCGTTATGAGGTGTACCCCATTCCCTCTCAACCCTCACAATGTGTTTGTCACACACCATCGCATGCATTAGCTACTCCACTTACTTTTTCATTTCCTTTTTTCTTTTTCCCTTTACAAAGGCAATGACAATGAGACAATATTAGAAAAAGAAATAAAGAATTATGTATGTAGCTTTCCTATTGCTCAGTCATAGAATTCTCGTGTGTATTATATATATATATATATATATATATATATATATCTTTTTTTATTTTCCCTAAAATTTACTGATAGTCTCTCACCCCAACTCTCATTTGCCCTTTTTTTCACCTCTTGCACCTTTCTCTTGACCTCCTGTCTCTTTCTTTTATACTTCTCCCACTCAATTGCATTTTTTCCCTGCAAAAATCGTCCAAATGCCTCTCTCTTCTCTTTCACTAATACTCTTACTTCTTCATCCCACCACTCACTACCCTTTCTAAACAGCCCACCTCCCACTCTTCTCATGCCACAAGCATCTTTTGCGCAATCCATCACTGATTCCCTAAATACATCCCATTCCTCCCCCACTCCCCTTACTTCCATTGTTCTCACCTTTTTCTATTCTGTACACAGTCTCTCCTGGTACTTCCCCACACAGGTCTCCTTCCCAAGCTCACTTACTCTCACCACCTTCTTCACCCCAACATTCACTCCTCTTTTCTGAAAACCCATACTAATCTTCACCTTAGCCTCCACAAGATAATGATCAGACATCCCTCCAGTTGCACCTCTCAGCACATTAACATCCAAAAGTCTCTCTTTCGCACGCCTGTCAATTAACACGTAATCCAATAACGCTCTCTGGCCATCTCTCCTACTTACATAAGTATACTTATGTATATCTCGCTTTTTAAACCAGGTATTCCCAATCATCAGTCCTTTTTCAGCACATAAATCTACAAGCTCTTCACCATTTCCATTTACAACACTGAACACCCCATGCATACCAATTATTCCCTCAACTGCCACATTACTCACCTTTGCATTCAAATCACCCATCACTATAACCCGGTCTCGTGCATCAAAACCGCTAACACACTCATTTAGCTGCTCCCAAAACACTTGCCTCTCATGATCTTTCTTCTCATGCCCAGGTGCATATGCACCAATAATCACCCACCTCTCTCCATCAACTTTCAATTTTACCCATATTAATCGAGAATTTACTTTCTTACATTCTATCACATACTCCCACAACTCCTGTTTCAGGAGTATTGCTACTCCTTCCCTTGCTCTTGTCCTCTCACTAACCCCTGACTTCACTCCCCAGACATTTCCAAACCACTCTTCCCCTTTACCCTTGAGCTTCGTTTCACTCAGAGCCAAAACATCCAGGTTCCTTTCCTCAAACATACTACCTATCTCTCCTTTTTTCACATCTTGGTTACATCCACACACATTTAGGCACCCCACTCTGAGCCTTCGAGGAGGATGATCACTCCCCGCGTGACTCCTTCTTCTGTTTCCCAGAAGGTAAATAGGGTGCGTAAGACAAGGGAGCAAATGGGAACTTCAGTGAAGGGCGTAAATGGGGAGGTGATAACAAGTAGCGGTGATGTGAGAAGGAGATGGAATGAGTATTTTGAAGGTTTGTTGAATGTGTCTGATGATAGAGTGGCAGATATAGGGTGTTTTGGTCGAGGTGGTGTGCAAAGTGAGAGGGTTAGGGAAAATGATTTGGTAAACAGAGAAGAGGTAGTAAAAGCTTTGCGGAAGATGAAAGCCGGCAAGGCAGCAGGTTTGGATGGTATTGCAGTGGAATTTATTAAGAAAGGGGGTGACTGTATTGTTGACTGGTTGGTAAGGTTATTTAATGTATGTATGACTCATGGTGAGGTGCCTGAGGATTGGCGGAATGCGTGCATAGTGCCATTGTACAAAGGCAAAGGGGATAAGAGTGAGTGCTCAAATTACAGAGGTATAAGTTTGTTGAGTATTCCTGGTAAATTATATGGGAGGGTATTGATTGAGAGGGTGAAGGCATGTACAGAGCATCATATTGGGGAAGAGCAGTGCGGTTTCAGAAGTGGTAGAGGATGTGTGGATCAGGTGTTTGCTTTGAAGAATGTATGTGAGAAATACTTAGAAAAGCAAATGGATTTGTATGTAGCATTTATGGATCTGGAGAAGGCATATGATAGAGTTGATAGAGATGCTCTGTGGAAGGTATTAAGAATATATGGTGTGGGAGGCAAGTTGTTAGAAGCAGTGAAAAGTTTTTATCGAGGATGTAAGGCATGTGTACGTGTAGGAAGAGAGGAAAGTGATTGGTTCTCAGTGAATGTAGGTTTGCGGCAGGGGTGTGTGATGTCTCCATGGTTGTTTAATTTGTTTATGGATGGGGTTGTAAGGGAGGTAAATGCAAGAGTCCTGGAAAGAGGGGCAAGTATGAAGTCTGTTGGGGATGAGAGAGCTTGGGAAGTGAGTCAGTTGTTGTTCGCTGATGATACAGCGCTGGTGGCTGATTCATGTGAGAAACTGCAGAAGCTGGTGACTGAGTTTGGTAAAGTGTGTGGAAGAAGAAAGTTGAGAGTAAATGTGAATAAGAGCAAGGTTATTAGGTACAGTAGGGGTGAGGGTCAAGTCAATTGGGAGGTGAGTTTGAATGGAGAAAAACTGGAGGAAGTGAAGTGTTTTAGATATCTGGGAGTGGATCTGTCAGCGGATGGAACCATGGAAGCGGAAGTGGATCATAGGGTGGGGGAGGGGGCGAAAATTTTGGGAGCCTTGAAAAATGTGTGGAAGTCGAGAACACTATCTCGGAAAGCAAAAATGGGTATGTTTGAGGGAATAGTGGTTCCAACAATGTTGTATGGTTGCGAGGCGTGGGCTATGGATAGAGATGTGCGCAGGAGGATGGATGTGCTGGAAATGAGATGTTTGAGGACAATGTGTGGTGTGAGGTGGTTTGATCGAGTAAGTAACGTAAGGGTAAGAGAGATGTGTGGAAATAAAAAGAGCGTGGTTGAGAGAGCAGAAGAGGGTGTTTTGAAATGGTTTGGGCACATGGAGAGAATGAGTGAGGAGAGATTGACCAAGAGGATATATGTGTCGGAGGTGGAGGGAACGAGGA
This sequence comes from Panulirus ornatus, assembly GCF_036320965.1. Classification (NCBI taxonomy): domain Eukaryota; kingdom Metazoa; phylum Arthropoda; class Malacostraca; order Decapoda; family Palinuridae; genus Panulirus; species Panulirus ornatus. Next base: position 41,795,421 of record NC_092238.1, on the reverse strand, counting down.
GAAGAGGGAGACCAAATTGGAGGTGGAAAGATGGAGTGAAAAAGATTTTGTGTGATCGGGGCCTGAACATGCAGGAGGGTGAAAGGAGGGCAAGAAATAGAGTGAATTGGAGTCATGTGGTATACAGGGGTTGACGTGCTGTCAGTGGATTGAAGCAAGGCATGTGAAGCGTCTGGGGTAAACCATGGAAAGCTGTGTAGGTATGTATATTTGCGTGTGTGGACGTGTGTATGTACATGTGTATGGGGGGGGGGGGGGGGGGGGGGGCTGGGCCATTTCTTTCGTCTGTTTCCTTGCGCTACCTCGCAAACGCGGGAGACAGCGACAAAGTATAAAAAAAAAAAAAAAAAAAAAAAAATATATATATATATATATATATATATATATATATATATATATATCCCTGGGGATAGGGGAGCAAGAATACTTCCCACGTATTCCCTGCGTGTCGTAGAAGGCGACTAAAAGGGGAGGGAGCGGGGGGCTGGAAATCCTCCCCTCTCATTTTTTTTTTTTTAATTTTCCAAAAGAAGGAACAGAGAATTGGGCCAGGTGAGGGTAGTCCCTCAAAGGCCCAGTCATCTGTTCTTAACGCTACCTCGCTAATGCGGGAAATGGCGAATAGTTTGAAAGAAAGATATATATATATATATATATATATATATATATATATATATATATATATATATATATATATATATATATATATATATATATATATATATATATATATATTCCTATGAATCCACGGGGAAAATGAAACACTATAAGTTCACAAGTGCACTTTCGTGTAATAATCACATTATCAGGGGAAACACAAGAGAGAAATATAAGTCAGTTGATATACATCGAAGAGACGAAGCTAGGACACCATTTCGTAAACATGTTATTGTCCAAAACATACAACGAGCGTTCATAAACTTATCATTTTACAAATTTTATCAACAATAAAGTTATCTAATTTGTATAGACCATCACTAATATTAAGATTATAATTCTTTGTGTATTTAATAATACAAGATTCAATGATATTTCTCTTGGTAATAGAGTTAGAGTTAATAACTGAGATAGAGTTACTCCAGTCAGTACAATGATCATAGTTTTTAACATGTTTAAACAAGGCATTTGATTCTTGTCCCGTTCTTATACTATATTCATGTTGCTTAAGTCTAACAGAAAGATCCTTACCAGTCTGACCAACATAAAACTTATCACCATTTCCACAAAGCACTTTACAGATGCATCCAAGAGAATTTTCTGGTGAACTCCTGATTAAGATATTCTTTATAGTATTATCGTTGCTAAAGGCAAGACTTACATTAAAGGACTTAAGCAACATGGGAAGCAAAGTGAAATTATTATTAAAAGGGAGAACTAAATGATTTTTGGTGTCGATGAGAGGTTTGGGCTCAACTCTATAAAATGATTTCTTTGCTAACTTTAGAGATTTATAAATAAAAGATCTAGGGTACTTTAACTTAGATCCAATAGAATATATCTTCTCAAACTCATCATCAATAAACTCTGGACTGCAAATACGTAATGCCCTAAGAAACATAGATTGAAATGATGATAATTTAACTCTGTCATGTAGAGATGAGTAACAATGGATATATGAGCATACATTGGTGGGTTTTCTGTATATGCTAAACTTAGACTTGTTTCTTTGTCTATGGATCATACAATCTAAATATGGTAAAATACCAATATTTTCATTTTCTACAGTAAGTCTGATGGAAGGTATTAGATTGTTAAGTAAGGGGAGAAATGTTTGCAAATTTTTCATTTGTTGGCCAAACTCAAAGAACATCATCTGTGGGGCCTGGATGTGGAAAGGGAGCTGTGGCGGTGCATTATACATGACAGCTAGAGACTGAGAGCGAAAGAATATGACCTTTGTTGCTTTTCCTAACGCTACCTCGGGCGCATCCGGGGGGAGGGGACTGTCATTTCAAATGTGGCGGAGTGGCGACGGGAATGAATAGAGGCAGCAAGTATGAATTATGTACATGCGTGTGTATATATATATATATATATATATATATATATATATATATATATATATATATATATATATATATATATATATATATATATATATATATATATATATATATATATGTATATATGGTGTGAGGTGGTTTGATCAAGTAAGTAATGTATGGGTAAGAGAGATGTGTGGATATAAAAAGAGTGTGGTTGAGAGAGCAGAAAAGGATGTTTTGAAATGGTTTGGTCACATGGAGAGAATGAGTGAAGAGAGATTGACTAAGAGGATATCTGTGTCAGAGGTGGAGGGAACGAGGAGAAGTGGGAGACCAAATTGGAGGTGGAAAGATGGAGTGAAAAAGATTTTGAGTGATCGGGGCCTGAAAATGCAGGAGGGTGAAAGGCGTGCAAGAAATTGAGTGAATTGGAACGATGTGGTATACAGGGGTCAATGTGCTGTCAATGGATTGAACCAGGGCATGTGAAGCGTCTGGGGTAAACCATGGAAAGTTCTCTGGGGCCTGGATGTGGAAAGGGAGCTGTGGTTTCGGTGTATTATAACATGACAGCTAGAGACTAAGTGTGAACGAATGGGGCCTTTGTTGTCTTTTCCTAGCACTACCTCGCACAGGGGGGGAGGGGGTTGTTATTCCATGTGTGGCGAGGTGGCGATGGGAATAAATAAAGGCAGACAGTATGAATTATGTACATGTGTATATATGTATATGTCTGTGTGTGTATATATATGTGTACATGGAGATGTATAGGTATGTATATTTGCGTGTGTGGACGTGTATGTATATACATGTGTATGTGGGTGGGTTGGGCCATTCTTTCGTCTGTTTCCTTACGCTACCTCGCTAACGCGGGAGACAGCGACAAAGCAAAATGAATATATAAAAAATGAATATACATATATATATATATATATATATATATATATATATATATATATATATATATATATATATATATATATATATATATATATATATATGTATATATATATATATATATATATATATATATATATATATATATATATATATATATATATATATATATATAAATATATATATATATATATATATACATATATATATATATATATATATATATATATATATAATATATATATATATATATATATATATATATATATATATATATATATATATATATATATATATACATATATATATATATATATATATATATATATATATATATATATATATATATATATATATATATATATATATATATATATATATATATATGTACATATATATATGCAGGAGGGTGAAAAGCGTGTAAGGAATAGAGTGAATTAGAACGATGTGGTATACCGGGGTCGACGTGCTGTCAATGGATTGAACCAGGCCATGTGAAGCGTCTGAGGTAAACCATGGAAAGTTTTGTGGGGCCTGGAAGTGGAAAGGGAGCTGTGGTTTCGGTGCATTATAGATGACAGCTAGAGACTGAGTGTGAACGAATGTGGCCTTTGTTGTCTTTTCCTAGGGCTACCTCGCGCACATGTTGGGGGAGGGAGGTTTTCATTTCATGTGTGGCGGGGTGGCGATGGGAATGAATAAGGGCAGACAGTAAGAATTCTGTGCATGTGTATATATGTATATGTCTGTGTACGTATATGTACGTATACGTTGAGATGTATAGGCATGTTTATGTACGTGTGTGGACGTGTATGTATATACATGTGTATGTGGGTGGGTTGGGGCGTTCTTATGTCTGTTTCCTTGCGCTACCTCGCGACAAAGTATAATAAGAAAAGATAGATAAATAGATATGTAAATATATATATATATACATATATATTTATATATATATATATATATATATATATATATATATATATATATATATATATATATATATATATATATTCTTTCTTTTTCTTTCAAACTATTCGCCATTTCCCGCGTTAGCAAGGTAGCGTTAAGAACAGAGGACTGGGCCTTTGATTGAATATCCTCACTTGGCCCCCTTCTCTGTTCCTTCTTTTGGAAAAAAAAATGAGAGGGGAGGATTTCCAGCCCCCCGCTCCCTTCCCTTTTAGTCGCCTTCTACGACACGCAGGAAATGCGTGGGATGTATTCTTTCTCCCCTATCCTCAGGGATAATATATATCTATATATATATATATATATATATATATATATATATATGTATATATATATATTCTTACATGAGCATATTATTCCTGTTGTTGCTACTACTAATACTAGTAGCAGCAGTTGTTGTGGTAGTAGTATTTATATAGTAGCTCTGGCGACAAATGAAGGACAGAAAAATTGCAAGGCGGAGACATGATATGATTTGATAACTGTTAGCTGAAAGCGGCAGAGGAAAGGGGATGGTAAGCAGAAAGATATCGATGACATTCCTGAAAAGAAAATTTCTAAAACTTTGGCAATTCCATTCCCGTTTGTATGTACTTATCTACGTAAGTAGACGGTTCACCTATTATGCCTACTACTGCTCCAAATTCTTCTGATATTCTATACTGCGACACACACATACACACACACAACCACTCTCTCTCTCTCTCTCTCTCTCTCTCTCTCTCTCTCTCTCTCTCTCTCTCTCTCTCTCTCTCTCTCTCTCTCTCTCTCTCTAATGCTCTTACGTGCACTGCTGTGCTACTGACAAACCAATTAGTTTGCAAGGGGGATATACTTCATTAATACTTTGATTTTTTCCGAGTTCTCTTTAATTACTTGGAGGTTTAAGGAAGGGATGCCGGAGTTGGGCCCTGATAGTATCATATTCGATTGTCAGTCAGACTAACATTGTGTCCATCGCTGCGTAGAAAAGGGACGCGCTTGGTGTAGCCAGCTGTGATGAAAGGATGACAGAAGCCAAATTCAAATGATAAACTTGTTTCTTGGTGCCTGGCACTACCGTCCCTCAGGATGTCCCCTCCCTTCTCAACAGCCCATCACTGTTGTCATCTTTCCATAATACATCATCGTAATATCAAGTGTTTTGGGTTTCCTTGAGCTAGTGTGGTGGAGGGCAGGAATCTTCAGCGACACCATCGGTTTGCTACGCTGCTGCCCTTAATGAGTATCTTCATTCTCAAATGCTTACCGGATCAAAAACAGATGTACTCTTCGTTCTCTTTGGGAAAACTTTGCTAGTCACTTGTAAGCTGTCGGATCATATAGATTAAATTTTTTGAAGTTTTAATCTAACTGTTTTTGTTAATTTCTGTATTTCAACTTTGTACTTTGAGTAGGATATACCAGCTGGGATGCAAAATATCTGTCAACATTATATAGACATAACTTCACTGAAGATGCTAATAGCAAGTAACATCACTTGGTAAAAGAACATCAATAATGATGAACCCATTTGCAGCAGAGGGAGTAGCGTTTAACTCTAACATATACAGAAATGGACTTTTAGAAAAGGTAATAGACGAATTCTGAATAAAAAATGACACTGAAGAACATGAAATGTTTAACAAACAAAACATTGAGAAAACTAGCTTCCTTAAGGAAAATGCTTCACTTTAAAGACACCAAAAGCTGCACATTTACATCTAGAATCGACTCTACTCTCTCTCTCTCTCTCTCTCTCTCTCTCTCTCTCTCTCTCTCTCTCTCTCTCTCTCTCTCTCTCTCTCTCTCTCTCTGATGGAATTACACCCAACAGTTATTCAGACGACAAGACTTAGTACAGGACTGAGTGCACGGAAGCATCTCGAGCCAAGATGTCAGTTACATTTCAAATACTCCAGTCTCGGGAGTATTTTACACCCCCTTAACCACACACATGTACCTCCTGACAAATTCTGATCCATAACTGCAGCAGATCTCAATATGATGCTCAGTCAGCACATCCTCACACACCAACAAACCTAAGGAGCGTCTCCAAATGTTTTAGTTCTGGTGGTAATTCAAAAGAAACTATATCCCACAACTTCCACGGCATAATTCAGGAACTAATGAATCCACCAACTCGATATCCCCCTGACCCTGTAAATGTCATCACCAAGAATCTAAATTTATATGAGCGAAATTCACGAGCTATAATCCACATTCAGTACATCTTACATTCTAGTCCAGACTAGAATATGTATTAGAGACAGATTACAGGCCTCTCTCCTGAAGTAATCAGGAAAGACTGTGATATCTCCCACAACACTTGGCATAGCTTCTGGAGGCTGATTACAAAACAAAATGTCAAACATAAATTCTTAATGTCCTACACTTATGCATTGTAGGATCAAACACAACACAGGATGCGGAGGAAGTACCAAAACTGTTGGAGGCGAGAGGTAGCTGCAGTTTACAACCCTAACTTACAGTACTTTATATAAGGTTCAGCATGATCATCTTACTGCCGCAAACAAAAGCTGAAATGTTCCTAATAAACAAAACCCTCAAGGCCAGGAGCATGATCTTGCTTCAGGTGCAGGACAGACAACTGCATTGTCTCAAAGATCCGTACCCTACCATCACCCACGTACCTCTGTCGGATATGTAGTATCCTATTTACATCACGTACTGAACAAATATATCAGACACAATTAAAGTGAAATACAGCAAAAAAAGAAATAAGATTGTATCAGATCACGATACAACCATATGCTGCTAAATGTAGTATGTACTGTAATACTCACTGTTCTAATCACATACAGCTTTATACATGACTACGTAAACTACACAGCATAATCCCAGGCGGTATTAAAGGAACCAATCAAGTCACGCTTCTAGGCCTCACATAAGATGATTTTGGAAATTCAATTCCATGCAGCATAAAACAGACGAGTAATCGTCATTGCTGTGACTGCCTCCTAGGATCAGCTGCAAGGCAATCAGCTGACCCGGACGAGATCACAGGGCATGGCAGGAATTGATGAAAACCTTAAACAGATATTAGAATAGAGCAGGAACACACACACACACACACACACACACACACACACACACACACACACACACACACACACACACACACACACACACACACACACACACACACACACACACACACACACACACACACACACACACACACACACACACGCACACACACACATAATTAAAAGATGGGGTAAGACGACTTTAAAACTCTCTCCCTAATACAAAAATACGAATCATTGGTCACCTGCAATCAAGCCCACAGAGCTGTGAACCCTGTACGTGGCACTCGATCCACAGTCCGCCCAGCTGTTCATCATTTTTTCTAAAGATTAAGATGGGAATAAATAGAAATCAGACACTCATATGAACACACACTATTTAGACAAACACGCAGTAGTTCTATATATTCATACATATTCGCCATTTCCCGCACCTGTGAGGTAGCGTTAAGAATAGAGGACTGAGTCTAACAGGGAATATCCTCACTTGGCCCCCTTCTCTGTTCCTTTTTTTGGAAAATTAAAAAACGACAAGGGAGGATTTCCAGCCACCGCTACGTCCTGTCTTAGTTGCCTTCTACGGCGCGCAGGGAATACGTGGGAAGTATTCTTTCTCCCTTATTCCCAGGGATACTATATATATATATATATATATATATATATATATATATATATATATATATATATATATATATATATATATATATATATATATTGGAAAGGATCTCAATTTTGCGCGTGATCAAGATATTCCTATTAGTCCACGAGGAAAATGAAACACGAAAAGTTCCCAAGTGCACTTTCGTGTAATAATCACATCATCAGGGGAGACACAAGAGAGAAATATAACAGTCAGTTGATATACATCGAAGAGACGAAGCTAGGACGCCTTTTGGTAAACATGTGATTGTCCAAAACATACAACGAGCGTTCATAAACTTATCATTTTACAAATTTTATCAACAATAAAGTTATCTAATTTGTATAGACCATCACTGATATTAAGATTATAATTCTTTATGTATCTAATAATACAAGATTCAATGATATTTCTCTTGGTAATAGAGTTAGACTTAATACCTGAGATGGCGTTACTCCAGTCAATGCAATGATCATAGTTTTTAACGTGATTAAGCAAGGCATTTGATTCTTGTCCCGTTCTTATACTAAATTTATGTTGTTTAAGTCTAACAAAAAGATCCTTACCAGTCTGACCAACATAAGATATATCGCATTTTCCACAAAGTACTTTATACATGCATCCAAGAGAATTTTCTGGTGAATTCCTGATCAAGATACTCTTTATAGTATTATTGTTGCTAAAGGCAACATTTACATTAAAGGATTTAAGCAACATGGGAAGCAAAGTGAAATTATTATCAAAAGGGAAAACTAAAAGGTTCTTGATGTCAATGGGAGGTTTGGGCTTAAATCTATGAAATGATTTCTTTGCTAACTTAAGGGATTTATCAATGAAAGATCTAGGGTACTTTAACTTAGATCCAACAGAATATATCTTCTCAAACTCATCATCAATAAACTCCGGACTGCAAATACGTAATGCCCTAAGGAACATAGATTGAAATGATGATAATCTAACTCTGTCATGTTGAGATGAGTAATAATGGATATATGAGAATACATTGGTGGGTTTTCTGTATATGCTAAACTTAAACTTGTTTCCTTGTCTATGGATGATGCAATCTAAAAATGGTAACATACCATTATTTTCATTTTATATATATATATATATATATATATATATATATATATATATATATATATATATATATATATATATATATATATATGGGGGGGTTGGGCCATTTCTTTCGTCTGTTTCCTTGCGCTACCTCGCAAACGCGGGAGACAGCGACAAAGTATAATAAAAATAAATATAATATCGCTACCTCGCAAACGCGGGAGACAGCGACAAAGCAAAATAAAAAAAAAAAAAAAATATATATATATATATATATATATATATATATATATATATATATATATATATATATATATATATATATATGTATATATGTACAGCGCTGGTGGCTGATTCGGGTGAGAAACTGCAGAAGCTGGTGACAGAATTTGGTAAAGTGTGTGAGAAAGCTGAGAGTAAATGTGAATAAGAGCAAGGTTATTGGGTACAGTACGGTTGAGGGTCAAGTCATTTGGGAGGTAAGTTTGAATGGAGAAAAGCTGGAGGAAGTGAAGTGTTTTAGATATCTGAGAGTGGATTTGGCAGCAGATGGAACCGTGGAAGCGGAAGTAAATCATAGGGTGGGGGAGGGGACGAAAGTTCTGGGAGCGTTGAAGAATGTGTGGAAGTCGAGAACATTATCTTGGAAAGCAAAAATGGGTATGTTTGAAGGAATTGTGGATCCAACAATGATATGTGGTTGCGAGGCGTAGGCTATAGATAGAGTTGTGCGGAGGAGGGTGGATGTGCTGGAAATGAGATGTTTGAGGACAATATGTGGTGCTAGGAGGTTCGATGGAGTAAGTAATGAAAGGGTGAAAGAGATGTGTGGTAATAAAAAGAGTGTGTTGAGATAACAGAAGAGGGTGTTTTGAAATGGTTTTGTCACATGGAGAGAAGAAGTGAGGAAAGATTGACAAAGAGGATATATGTGTCAGAGGTGGAGGGAACGAATAGAAGTGGGAGACCAAATTGGAGGTGGGAAGATGGAGTGAAAAAGACTTTGAGTGATCGGGGCCTGATCATGCAGCAGGGTGAAAGGTGTGCAAGGAATATTGTGAATTGGAATGATGTTGTATACCGCGGTCGACGTGCTGTCAATGGATTGAACCAATGCATGTGAAGACTCTGGGGTAAACCATGGAAAGTTCTGTGGGGCCTGGATGTGGAGAGGGAGCTGTGGTTCGGTGCATTATACATGACAGATAGAGACTGAGTGTGAACGAATGTGGCCTTTGTTGTCTTTTCCTAGCGCTACCTCGCGCACATGCGGGGGGAGGGGGTTGTTATTTTATGTGTGGCGGGGTGGCGACAAGAATGAATAAGGGCAGACTGTATGAGTTATGTACATGTGAATATATGTATATGTCTGTGTGTGTATATATGTATATATATGTATACGTTGTGATGTATAGATATTTATATGTGCGTGTGTTGACGTTTATGTATATACATGTGTATGTGGGTGGGCTGGGCTATCTTTCGTCTCCTTCCTTGCTCCACCTCGCTAACGCGAGAGACAGCGACAAAGTATAATAAATGAAATGATAAATGAATATATATATATATATATATATATATATATATATATATCATACAAACCTACAATAGCCAGGATCGAACCCGGGACCCCTGTGCCACAGGCGGGAATGCTACCGCTTAACTATGGGCCTGCCTAATAGAAAATAACTATTCGAGAACTATATACTCGAGTACCCTTCGCCTCACATGAGTGAGCAGCAGGGTCTACACCGGTTATTTCCCAACAGGCGCACATAGCCAGCAGATAGTATTTTACCGAACCTAACTGTACAACGCGGAGGTATATAAATACGAATAAAGTGAATATGAACGCGCACCTTTATAGAACATACAAACCTCCAAAAGCCAGGATCGAACCCGATACCCCTGTGCCACAGGCATGAATGCTACCCCTAGGCTATGGGCCTGGCTAATAGGAAATAACTATTCGAATACTATGCACTCGAATACCCTTCGTCTTACATTTGTGAGCAACGGGGTCTACACCGGTTATTTCCCAACAGGCGCACATAGCCAGCAGATAGCATTTTACCGAACCTAACTGTACAATGCGGAGGTATATGAATACGAGTAAAGAGCATATGAACGCGCACCTTCACAGAACATGCAAACCTCCAACAGCTAGGATCGAACTCGGGACCCCTGTGCCATAGGCATGAACGCTACCGCTAGGCTTTGGGCTTGGATATTAGAAAATAACTGTTCGAATACTATGTACTCGAATACCCTTCGTCTCACATTTGTGAGCAACGGGGTCTATACCGGTTATATCCCAACAGGCGCACATACCTAGCAGTGAGCATTTTACCGAACGTAACTGTACAACGAGGAGGTATATGAATACGAATAAAGTGCTTATGAACGCGCACCTTCATAGAACATACAAATCTCCAACAGCCAGGATCGAACCCGGGACCCTGTTGGGAAATAACCGGTATAGATCCCGTTTCTCACCAATGTGAGACTAAGGGTATTCGAGTACATAGTATTCGAATAGTTATTTCCTATTAGCCAGGCCCATAGCCTAGCGGTAGCATTCCCGCCTGTGGCACAGGGGTCCCGGGTTCGATCCTGGCTTTCTTCTTATCTTCTTACTCCTGTAGAAAACAAAATACACAAACACACACACACACATACCCGTTTTTGCTTTCTGGGATAACGCTCTCGTCTTCCACACAGTTTTCAACGCTCCCAGAACCTTCGCCACCTCCCCCACCCTGTGACTCACTTCCAATTCCATGGTTCCATCCGCTGCCAAATCAGCCCCCAGATATCTAAAACGCTTCACTTCCTCCAGTTGTTCTCCATTCAAACTTAATTCCCAGTTTACTTGTCCCTCAACCCTACTGAACCTAATAACCTTGCTCTTATTCATATTTACTCTCAGCTTTCTTCTTTCACACACTTTACCAAACTCAGTCTCCAGCTTCTGCAGTTTCTCACATGAATCAGCCACCAGCGCTGTATCATCAGCGAACAACGACTGACTCACTTCCCAAGCCATCTCATCCACAACAGACTGCATACTTGCCTCTCTCTCCAAAACTCTTGCAGTCACTTCCCTAACAACCCCATCCATAAACAAATCAAACAACCATGGAGACATCACGCACCCCTACCGCAAACCGATACTCACTGAGAACCAATCACTTTCCTCTCTTCCTACTCATACATATGCCTTAAATCCTCGGTATAAGCTTTTCACTATTCTAGCAACTTACCTCCCACACCATATACTCTTAATACATTCCACAAAGCATCCTATCAATTCTATCATATGCCTTCTCCAGATCCATAAATGCTACATACAAATCCATCTGCTTTTCTAAGTTTTTCTCACATTCATTTTTCAAAGCAAACACCTGATCCCCTCATCCTCTACCACTTTTTTTATCTTATCTTCTTACCCCTGTAGAAAACAAAATACACACACACACTCACACACACACACACACTCACACACACACACACACACACACACACACACACACACACACACACATACACACACACACACACACACACACACACACACACACGCACACACACACACATACATTTTCGCTTTCCGAGATAACGTTCTCGTCTTCCCCACATTTTTCAACGCTCCCAGAACCTTCGCCACCTCCCCCACCTTGTGACTCACTTCCACTTCCATGGTTCCATCCGCTGCCAAAGCAGCTTCCAGATATCTAAAACGCTTCACCTCCTCCAGTTTTTCTCCATTCTAACTTCTCTCCCAAGTTTACTTGTCCCTCAATCCATCTGAACCTTTTACCCTTGCCCTTATTTACATTTACTCTCAGCTTTCTTCTTTCACATACTTTACCAAACTCAGTCACCAACTTCTGCAGTTTCTCACCCAAATCAGCCACCAGCGCTGTATCATCAGCGAACAACAACTGACTCACTTCCCTAACCCTCTCATCCACAAGAGACTGCACACTTGCCTCTCTCTCCAAAACTCTTGCATTCACTTCCCTAACAACCCCATCCATAAACAAATCAAACAACCATGGAGACATCAAGCACTCCTGCCGCAAACCAACATTCACTGAGAACCAATCACTTTCCTCTCTTCCTACTAGTACACATGCCTTATATCCTCGTTAAAGCTTTTCATTGCTTCTAGCAACTTACTTCCCACACCATAAATTCTTGATACCTTTCACAGAGCATCTCTATCAATTCTATCATGTGCCTTCTCCAGATCCATAAATGCTACATACAAATCCATTTGCTTTTCTAAGTATTTCTCACATACATTCTTCAAAGCAAACACCTGATCCACTCAGCCTCTACCATTTCTGAAACCACACTGCTCCTCCCCAATCTGATGCTCTGTACATGCCTTTACCCTCTCAATCAATACCCTCCCATATAATTTCCCAGGAATACTGAACAAACTTATGCCTCTGTAATTTGAACATTTACCTTTATCCCCTTTGCCTTTGTACAATGGAACTCTACCTGCATTCCGCCAATCCTCAGCCACTTCACCATGAACAACATATATATGTTGAATATCCTCACCAACCAGTCGACAACACAGTCTCCCCTTTATTAGTAAATTCCACTGCACTACCATCCAAACCCCCCACCTTGCCGGCTTTCATCTTCCGCAAAGCTTTCACTACTCCTTCTCTATTTACCATATAATTCTCCCTGACCCTCTCACTTCGCACACCACCTCGACCAAAACACCCTATATATCCCACTCTATCATCAAACACATTCAACAAACTTTCAGAATACTCACTCCATCTCCCTCTCACTTCACCGGTACTTATTATTACCTCCCTATGTGTAGCTTCACCAGTGTTCCTATTTGTTCTTTTGTCTTACGCACTTTATTTACTTCCTTCCAAAACATCTTTTTGTTCTCCCTGAAATTTGATGATACTCTCTCACTCCAACTTTCATTTGCCCTCTTTTTCACCTATTGCACCTTTCTCTTGACCTCTTGGCTCTTTCTTTTATGCATCTCCCAGTCATTTGCACTATTTCCCAGCAAAAATCGTCTAAATACCTCGCTCTTTCACTTCCCTTTCTAATCATCCCATCTCCCACCTTCTCATGCCACAACAATGTTCCAAAAATGTTATATGGTTGTGAGGCATAGGCGATAGATAGGGTTGTGTGGAGGAGGGTGGATGTGTTGGAATTGAAATGTTTGAGGACAATATGTGGTGTGAGGTGATTTGATCGAGTAAGTAATAAAAGAGGAAGAGAGATGTGTGACAATAAAAAGAGTGTGGTTGAGAGAGCAGAAGAGGGTGTATTGAAATGGTCTGGTCACATGGAGAGAATGAGTGAGGAAAGATTGACAAAGAGGATATATATGTCAGAGGTGGAGGGAACGAGAAGTGGGAGACCAAATTGGAGGTGGAAGGATGGAGTGAAAAAGATTTTGAGCAATCCGTGCCTGAACAGACAGGAGGGTGAAAGGCGTGCAAGGAATAGAGTGAATTGGAACGATATGGCATACCGGGGTCGACGTGATGTCAATGGATTGAACCAGGGCATGTGAAGCGTTTTGGGTAAACCATGGAAAGTTTTGTGGGGCCCGGATGTGGAAAGGGAGCTGTGGTTTTGGTGCATTACACATGACAGTTGGAGTCTGAGTGTGGACGAATGTGGCCTTTGTTTGCCTTTCTTAGTTCTACCTCGCGCGCACCCAGGGGGAGGGGGTGAAATTTCATGTGTGGCGGGATGGCGGCGAGAATGGATGAAGGCAGGTTGTATAAATATGTGCATGTATATATATGTATATATACGTTGAAATTTATAGGTATGTATATGTGTTCGTGTGCTCGTTTATGTATATACAAGTGTATGTGGGGTGGGTTGGGCCATTCTTTCGTGCTTGCGTTACCTCACTAACGCGGAAGACAGCGACAAAGTATAATAAAGAAAATGAATAGAATATATATATATATATATATATATATATATATATATATATATATATATATATATATATATATATATATATATTGTAGAATCAATGCCGCCCTCTTTGAGGAAGACAGCCTCATACTTCCTTATGTATCATTGTCGTACAGAGATGTTATGCGGTGATCTTCCCCAGTGACATACAATGGGGACATAACTCCTGTTTCTCTCCTGCGCCGATCATTTGCAGAAGATGAGACAGGTACACGATTCCACTCCCCGCTAATAATAAGCAATGGGTAACATTAAAATGATTGATGGTGATGAATATTAGTGTTCTGGGAATATCTAAGCAATGCTCCATCACATGATCAGGTGGCAAATATTAGAAACGAAATATATGAGGAATTATGTAATGAAAATCAAAGAAATACGGTGTGATAAAGAAACACGTTATAAAGGGAATTCAGAATTTGAGATGATGAGAAACAGATGCGTTAAGTTTGTTGATAAAGGCAAGAATATAGAACCCTCTGACGAGATTTGAATTTCGTAACAGGATAACAATATTTCTTTACAACATTCACAGCACATGGCAAGGGATGAGGACACTTTATCGCCTGGGAAATCTACAGGTCCAAAGAAACTACCTTCATTTACTTGTGTTGTTCCATTATTCTTAACTTCTCCACACGGCAGTGAAATGGAGAGATCCTCCTTTATCATTCTTACCTGTGTCTTATGCCATTACGATACAGAATAATGCTCTTCCACCGCTTGATTGTTCTATATACCTCTATAACGTAGAGCAGAGTTGCTCCATCACCCTTAACTGCCGTGAAACCGTTGCTACTTCATCATTCTTGACTGTCACTCGTACAGCTCTGATGAACAATGGTACTGTTCCATCATTCTTAATCGTAAAATACACCATTGTCATTTTCAGCACTGATTCTCCATCATTCTTAATGGGCATGTAAGTTTATGTTGCTTTATCGTTCTGAATTGTCCCCCTAGACCAGAGCCATGTACAGTGTTGCTGCTACATCACTTTTATATTTCCCGTAAACTGATGGTGCAGGTAACAATGCTGCTCATCCATCCAATAATCCATTATATATACAACTACCGTATATTGTGTCATTGAATCATTACTCTTTACATCTCTGCAGTGCATCATTATCATATGAATCTTGTTTGCATAAACTGCCCCTTTTCTATATGTTAAGATCATCATTCCTCTCCCATTATGAATATGATATATATATATATATATATATATATATATATATATATATATATATATCGTACAAACCGCCAGGATCGAACCCGGGACCCCTGTGCAAGAGGCATGAATGCTACCGTTAGGCTATGGGCCTGGCTAATAGAAAATAACTATTCGAATACTATGCACTCGAATACCCTTCGTCTCACATTGGTGAGCAACGGGGTCTACACCGGTTATTTCCCAACAGGCGCACATTGCCAGCAGATAGCATTTTACCGAACCTAACTGTACAACGCGGAGGTATATGAATACGAACATAGTGCATAGAAACGTGCACCTTCATAGAACATGTATCTAAGCACTATGTTCGTATTCATATACCTCCGCGTTGTACAGTTAGGTTCGGTAAAATGCTATCTGCTGGCAATGTGCGCCTGTTGGGAAATAACCGGTGTAGACCCCGTTGCTCACCAATGTGAGACGAAGGGTATTCAAGTACATAGTATTCGAATAGTTATTTCCTATTAGCCAGGCCCATAGCCTAGCGGTCAGCATTCCCGCCTCTTGCACAAGGGTCCCCGGTTCGATCCTGGCTGTTGGAGGTTTGTATGTTTTATGAAGGTGCGTGTTTCTATGCACTATGTTCGTATGTGTATATATATATATATATATATATATATATATATATATATATATATATATATATTTTGTAGAATTACTTCCACCCTCTTTGAGGAAGACAGCCTCATACTTCCTTATGTATCATTGTCGTACAGAGATGTTGTGCGGTGATCTTCCCCAGTGACATACAGTGAGGACGATAACTTCTGTTTCTCTCCTGCGCCGATCATTTGCGGAAGTTGTAACAGGTACACGATTCCATTCCCCGCTAACAATAATCAATGGATGTGGATGCGTGAGAACGTGTTATAGATGCCACAGAATTCTCTAACAGGAGTGGCCTACCTCTCGTCATCACTGGAAGTTTTTTATTGTACTACCAACATTCAGAAGTTGTTACAAGCCCCTGTACGGGATATAATCGTGCAGTTACTTTGACTTTGGTAAACTTATGGAAACTTCTTAGAGACAAGTTTGTAGATCATTTGACTATCAGAAATTAATCACCGAATCGTGGACTAGTTTTCGGCGAATTAGAGAGAGAAATTTCTTTGATTGAGTCTATGATATAATCATTTTGTGTGATGTAAGTAAAATGGCTGACGCTACCTATTTAGATTTTCATAATTTTTCAAAAAAGGCGTTTTGAGACAGGTATTCAGAATTATTCACGGCTTTGATAAGCTTGACCTAAGCAGTTACTGAAAGCTAGATATGTCAGGTTTCACTCGTAATAATAGAAGCAAACTCGTTTCACTTCGAATGAAGCTACTTACTTTCTCTTCGACAGGATTGTTAACATACGGAATAATTTACCAACCAGAGTAGTTTAAAGCAGCAGCACCATACAGTAATACGCTTAAAAACCGACTTGACAAACTCCCGCTTCAAGTCCACGACTGACAACATTCTCAAATCCTTAACTACACATAAGACTTGCTGGTATTTTCTCCTTGAGTCATCTGTCTGTCCCATTTCCCTTACAGCATTAGATATCTTCAACCTTCATATGCTGCTTCGGCAGGACCCAGTGGTCTGTTGCTCTTCGCATCCTTTTCCTTTTGATCTTTTGGATTCCTTGGAATTAATGCATCTACTATACCTGGTTAGGTCGCTGATGTAGTCCTTGTTAATCTTGAGAAATCTTGGCAAAAAGGTGTGTGTGTGTTTGTGTGTGTCTGTCTGTGTGTATGTGTGTGTGTGAGTGTGTGTGATAGGAAACATACCGTATTCATTAGCCAATGTTAGCGTTCATAGCAACTAATGGGTGTCAGTTTCCCTATGATTGGTCATAAGTGTATCCTGATGTCTTTCCCACAACTAAACCAAGTATCCAAGTATACTTCGCGTGCATCCACAAACTTGAAGCGCCAATCTCACAGCGAAGTGGTCGTCGAAGTACTCAAGTGCTAAGTAATCAACACTAATTACAGAGTTCTCTCTTCACGCTCGGCCTTCAGACTGACTCGACCAGGCTAGTCACGTGCTTACAAAGTCATACAAAATCCTTTCTACAGGGCAATCCATTTCAATGGAACTGTGTTGAATACTCAATGATCTTGCTTTTTTTTTTTTTTACAAATTTGTGAAGTTGAGTGAAAAATGAACAAAAGGGGTGAATGTCATTTTAGTGTGTGGTTCACGTACTGAGAGGTAGACAGCTGTGGACTACAATGAAGCCTACCCCAATCTTGAACCTGTTACTTGCATTTGCCCGATGAAGATGGTGCTGAAATCTGAAAAGACTGGATCTGTGTTGGATGAACAAAGATGCATCAATATAACGCTCTATCTGAATGGACCAACCTGTACTGTACATTATCAAAGCTACATTGGTTACAATTTGCTGCATCTTTTCCTTTTTTTTCATTTCTTAAGCTGAAGACCTTTTGATTTTGTATACTAATCATAGGTGATATTTTTCCCTTTTCAATCTATGATGCTAACCTCTGAGATCATTCAAGATCCGTACGTGTCATGCTTCTTACCAAGTCGCTGATCTCAACCCTCCACCGAGTACATCGGAACTTCCCTTTCTCCATATCAGCCACTCCATCGTCTCGATACTACAGGGTATTGCGACTCGAGTAGAATACACCGTGTGGTGGTGTCAGCAAGTTCACCACAGTTAGATATTCGCCACTACTCTCCCTCAGAGGCCAGTGACGTGCGCACACTCTTCCCTCAGGTCAGAGGTCAATGCTAAGTTTTATCATATATCATCGTTTTCCACCTCATTGAGCTGAAAATCTTCCCCGAACCTCCCCAAAAATAAGTAAGGTAATTACATTATCTTAGAACTTTCGTTTTTATACAAGTTCATTTCTAGTTTACTGATGCTGTTTTCTCATATTTCTGGATTAACGATTAATGTCTCCACCCAAAGGAAGAAAAGAGGAGTTTTTTGGCACATTTTCTTATTCGTTTTTTTTCTTTCTTTCCAACAGCTTGTACCCTAGCCTTGCCCAAGCAAGTGGTGCCAAGGGTGTAGTGATGATCTTGTTCTTAAGGTTATTTGATTTGATATATATATATATATATATATATATATATATATATATATATATATGTATATATATATATATATATATATATATATATATATATATATATATATATATATATATATATATATATATATATATATATATATATATGTATATAATTTAATATATATATATATTTTTTTTTTTCATACGATTCGCCATTTCCCGCATTTGCGAGGTAGCGTTAAGAACAGAGGACTGGGCCTTAGAGGGAAAATCCTCACCTGGCCCCCTTCTCTGTTCCTTCTTTTGGAAAATTAAAAAAAAACGAGAGGGGAGGATTTCCAGCCACCAGCTCCCTCCCCTTTTAGTCGCCTTCTACGACACGCAGGGAATACGTGGGAAGTATTCTTTCCCCCCTATCCCCAGGGATAATATATATATATATATATATATATATATATATATATATATAGTTATATATAGTTATATATATATATATATATATATATACATATGTATATATATATATATATATATATATATATATATATATACGAATAAAGTGTATATGAACGCGCACCTTCATAGAACATACAAAGCTCCAACAGCCAGGATCGAACCTGGGACCCCTTGTGCAAGAGGCAGGCATGCTAACCGCTAGGCTAAGGGACTGTATAATAGGAAACAACTATTCGAAATACTAAGTACTCGAATACCCTTCGTCTCACAATGGTGAGCAACGGGGTCTATCGGTTGTTTCCGAACAGAACACATAGCCAGCTGATAGCGTTTTACCGAACCTGATTGTACAACGCGGAGTTATATGAATACGAATAAAGTGTATATGAACGCGCACCTTCATAGAACATAAAAAGCTCCAACAGCCAGGATCGAACCTGGGACCCCTTGTGCAAGAGGCAGGCATGCTAACCGCTAGGCTAAGGGACTGTATAATAGGAAACAACTATTCGAATTACTAAGTACTCGAATACCCTTCGTCTCACAATGGTGAGCAACGGGGTCTATCGGTTGTTTCCGAACAGAACACATAGCCAGCTGATAGCGTTTTACCGAACCTGACTATACAACGCGGAGTTATATGAATACGAAAAAAGTGTATATGAACGTGCACCTTCATAGAACATAGAACATAGACCCCGTTGCTCTCCATTGTGAGACGAAGGGTATTCGAGTACTTAGTATCTCGAATAGTTGTTTCCTATTATACAGTCCCTTAGCCTAGCGGTTAGCATGCATGCCTTTTGCACAAGGGGTCCCAGGTTCGATCCTGGCTGTTGGAGCTTTGTATGTTCTATGAAGGTGCGCGTTCATGTACACTTTATTCGTATTCATATAACTCCGCGTTGTACAGTCAGGTTCGGTAAAACGCTATCAGCTGGCTATGTGTTCTGTTCGGAAACAACCGATAGACCCCGTTGCTCACCATTGTGAGACGAAGGGTATTCGAGTACTTAGTATTTCGAATAGTTGTTTCCTATTATACAGTCCCTTAGCCTAGCGGTTAGCATGCCTGCCTCTTGCACAAGAGGTCCCAGGTTCGATCCTGGCTGTTGGAGCTTTGTATGTTTTATATATATATATATATATATATATATATATATATATATATATATATATATATATATATATATATATATATATATATATATATATATATATATATATATATATGTAAGGCATGTGTACGTGTAGGAAGAGAGGAAAGTGATTGGTTCTCAGTGAATGTAGGTTTGCGGCAGGGGTGTGTGATGTCTCCATGGTTGTTTAATTTGTTTATGGATGGGGTTGTTAGGGAGGTAAATGCAAGAGTCTTGGAAAGAGGGGCAAGTATGAAGTCTGTTGGGGATGAGAGAGCTTGGGAAGTGAGTCAGTTGTTGTTCGCTGATGATACAGCGCTGGTGGCGGATTCATGTGAGAAACTGCAGAAGCTGGTGACGGAGTTTGGTAAAGTGTGTGGAAGAAGAAAGTTAAGAGTAAATGTGAATAAGAGCAAGGTTATTAGGTACAGTAGGGTTGAGGGTCAAGTCAATTGGGAGGTGAGTTTGAATGGTGAAAAACTGGAGGAAGTGAAGTGTTTTAGATATCTGGGAGTGGATCTGTCAGCGGATGGAACCATGGAAGCGGAAGTGGATCATAGGGTGGGGGAGGGGGCGAAAATTTTGGGAGCCTTGAAAAATGTGTGGAAGTCGAGAACATTATCCCGGAAAGCAAAAATGGGTATGTTTGAAGGAATAGTAGTTCGAACAATGTTGTATGGTTGCGAGGCGTGGGCTATGGATAGAGTTGTGCGCAGGAGGATGGATGTGCTGGAAATGAGATGTTTGAGGACAATGTGTGGTGTGAGGTGGTTTGATCGAGTAAGTAACGTAAGGGTAAGAGAGATGTGTGGAAATAAAAAGAGCGTGGTTGAGAGAGCAGAAGAGGGTGTTTTGAAATGGTTTGGGCACATGGAGAGAATGAGTGAGGAAAGATTGACCAAGAGGATATATGTGTCGGAGGTGGAGGGAACGAGGAGAAGAGGGAGACCAAATTGGAGGTGGAAAGATGGAGTGAAAAGGATTTTGTGTGATCGGGGCCTGAACATGCAGGAGGGTGAAAGGAGGGCAAGGAATAGAGTGAATTGGAGCGATGTGGTATACAGGGGTTGACGTGCTGTCAGTGGATTGAATCAAGGCATGTGAAGCGTCCGGGGTAAACCATGGAAAGCTGTGTAGGTATGTATATTTGCGTGTGTGGACGTGTGTATGTACATGTGTATGGGGGGGGTTGGGCCATTTCTTTCGTCTGTTTCCTTGCGCTACCTCGCAAACGCGGGAGACAGCGACAAAGTATAAAAAAAAAAAAAAAAAAATATATATATATATATATATATATATATATATATATATATATATATATATATATATATATACATATATATATATACATATATATATAGACAGCGACAAAGTATAATAAATAAATATAAAAAAAAAAAAATATATATATATATATATATATATATATATATATATATATATATATATATATATATATATATATATATATATATATGTATCTTTTCTTTCATACTATTCGCCATTTCCCGCATTAGCGAGGTAGCGTTAAGAACAGAGGACTGGGCCTTTGAGGGAATATCCTCACCTGGCCCCCTTCTCTGTTCCTTCTTTTGAAAAAAAAAAAAAAAAAGAGAATGAGAGGGGAGGATTTTCAGCCCCCCGCTCCCTTCCCTTTTAGTTGCCTTCTACGACACGCAGGAATACGTGGGAAGTATTCTTTCTCCCCTATCCCCAAGGATATACATATATATATATATATATATATATATATATATATATATATATATATATATATATATATATATATATATATATATATATATATATATTGGAAAGGATCATAATTTTGCGCGTGATCAAGATATTCCCATGAGGCCACGGGGAAAATGAAACACGAAAAGTTCCCAAGTACACTTTCGTGTAATAATCACATCATCAGGGGACACACAAGAGAGAAATATAACAGCCAGTTGATATACATTGAAGAGACGAAGCTAGGACGCCATTTGGTAAACATGTGATTGTCCAAAACATACAACGAGCGTTCATAAACTTATCATTTTACAAATCTTATCAACAATAATGTTATCTAATTTGTACAGACCATCACTAATATTAAGATTATAATTCTTTGTGTATTTAATAATAGAAGATTCAATGATATTTCTCTTGGTAATAGAGTTAGAGTTAACGGCTGAGATGGCGTTACTCCAGTCAATACAATGATCATAGCTTTTAACGTGATTAAACAAGGCATTTGATTCTTGTCCCGTTCTTATACTATATTTATGTTGCTTAAGTCTAACAGAAAGATCCTTACCAGTATGACCAACATAAAATTTATCACAGTTTCCACAAGGAACTTTATAGATGCAACCAAGAGAATTTTCTGGTGAATTCCTGATTAAGATATTCTTTATAGTATTATTGTTGCTAAAGGCAACATTTACATTAAAGGATTTAAGCAACATGGGAAGCAAAGTGAAATTATTATTAAAAGGGAGAACTAAAAGATTCTTGGTGTCAATGGAAGGTTTGGGCTCAACTCTATAAAATGATTTCTTTGCTAACTTAAGGGATTTATCAATGGAAGATCTAGGGTACTTTAACTTAGATCCAATAGAATTTTATCCCTGGGGATAGAGGATTAAGAGTACTCCCACGTATTCCCTGCGTGTCGTAGAAGGCGACTAAAAGGGGAGGGAGCGGGGGGCTGGAAATCCTCCCCTCTCGTTTTTTTTTTTTTTAATTTTGCAAAAGAAGGAACAGAGGGGGCCAGGTGAGGATATTCCAAAAAAGGCCCAGTCCTCTGTTCTTAACGCTACCTCGTTAACGCGGGAAATGGCGAATAGTTTAAAAGAAAGAAAAAAGAATATATCTTCTCAAACTCATCATCAATAAACTCTGGACTGCAAATACGTAATGCCCTTAGGAACATAGATTGAAATGATGATAATTTAACTCTGTCATGTTGAGATGAGTAATAATGGATATATGAGCATACATTGGTGGGTTTTCTGTATATGCTAAACTTAAACTTGTTTCCTTGTCTATGGATCATGCAATCTAAAAATGGTAACATACCATTATTTTCATTATCTACAGTAAATTTGATGGAAGGTACTAAATTGTTAAGTAAGGGGAGAAATATTTGTATATTTTCATTTGTTGGCCAAACACAAAGAACATCATCTACATACCTAAACCAAATTGCATTAGAAGGTAAGATATCCTTTAGTAATTTTGTTTCAAAAAATTCCATATAAAGATTACTTAGTACAGGTGACAGAGGGTTACCCATTGCCATACCATATTTTTTGAGCATAATAATCTCCATTAAATTGAAATACACATTCTTTTATACAAATTTTATCAGTTCAATGAAATTAGACTTCGAAACAGGTAAATGAATATCATCCAAGACATCAAATAAATATGCTAAAAGGTCATCAACTGGAACTTTAGTGAAAAGTGAGAAAACATCAAAGCTAACGCGTTTGAAATCAAATTAATATTGATATTGTTTAGCTTGTTGACTAAATCTACATTGTTCATGATATTAGAATTTGATACCTTACCCACTAAAGGGCTTAATAAAGAAACTAACCATTTTGATAGTTTTTATGTGATGGAGCCTACTGAACTCACTATAGGTCTTGCCGAAAAATTTTGTTTATGTGTTTTGATAAGTAAAAACACATATGGCAATGAAGGGGATAAAGATGACAAATTTTTTATAAGAGAAATGTTACCTTTCAAAAACAACAACATTTCTTTATTGAAGTTAGAAATAACTGCTTCTAAGGGATTTTTACTAAGTTTAGAATATGTTGTGTTATCATTTAGAAGATCATTCATTTTAGATAAATAGTTACTTTTGTCTAAAATTACAACAGTGTTAGCCTTATCTGCTTTAGTAATATGTATATCCTTGTCTTTTTTTAAGGTGTTAATAGCTCTTATGAATCTTTTAGGGCTTTAGCTTCCACTGGTTTTGATAAACTGGCACACACTAAACCCTTGAAAATATTAATATCATCATTACTTAAATTACTGTATTTTTCTAAATTCTTTGTGTTTGGCTAACAAATGAAAATTTACAAATATTTCTCCCCTTACTTAACAATTTAGTACCTTCCATCAAATTTACTGTGGAAAATGAAAATAATGGTATGTTACCATTTTTAGATTGCATGATCCATAGACAAGGAAACAAGTCTAAGTTTACCATATACAGAAACCCAACAATGTATGCTCATATATCCATTATTACTCATCTCAACATGACAGAGTTAAATTATCATCATTTCAATCAATGTTCCTTAGGGCATTACGTATTTGCAGTCCAGAGTTTATTGATGATGAGTTTGAGAAGATATATTCTATTGGATCTAAGTTAAAGTACCCTAGATCTTTCATTGATAAATCCTTTAAGTTAGCAAAGAAATCATTTTAAAGAGTTGAGCCCAAACCTCCCATTGACACCAAGAATCTTTTACTTCTCTCTTTTAATAATAATTTCACTTTGCTTCCCATGTTGCTTAAATCCTTTAATGTAAATGATCCTTTTTAGCAACAATAATTCTTTAAAGAATATCTTAATCAGGAATTCACCAGAAAATTCTCTTGGTTGCATCTATAAAGTTCCTTGTGGAAACTGTGATAGATTTTATGTTGGTCATACTGGTAAGGATCTTTCTGTTAGACTAAGCAACATAAATATAGTACAAGAACAGGACAAGAATCAAATGCCTTGTTTAATCATGTTAAAAACGATGATCATTGTATTGACTAGAGTAACGCCATCTCAGTTGTTAACTCTAACTCTATTACCAAGAGAAATATCATTGAATCTTCCATTATTGAATACACAAAGAATTATAATCTTAATATTAGTGATGGTCTGTACAAATTAGATAACTTTATTGTTGATAAGATTTGTAAAATGATAAGTTTATGAAAGCTCGTTGTATGATTTGGACAATCACATGTTTACCAAATGGCGTCCTAGCTTCGTCTCTTCGATGTATATCAACTGACTGTTATATTTCTCTCTTGTGTCTCCCCTGATGATGTGATTATTACACGAAAGTGCACTTGGGAACTTTTCGTGTTTCATTTTCCCCGTGGACTCATAGGAATATATATATATATATATATATATATATATATATATATATATATATATATATATATATATATATATATATATATATATATATATATATATATATTTATATATATATATATATATATATATATATATATATATATATATATATATATTTTTTTTTTTTTTTTTTTTTCTTTTTCATACTATTCGCTATTTCCCGCGATAGCGAGGTAGCGTTAAGAACAGAGGACTGGGCCTTTGAGGGAATATCCTCACCTGGCCCTCTTCTCTGTTCCTTCTTTTGGAAAATTAAAAAAAAACAAAAAAAAAACGAGAGGGGAGGATTTCCAGCCCCCCGCTCCCTTCCCTTTTAGTCGCCTTCTACGACATGCAGGGAATACGTGGGAAGTATTATATATATATATATATATATATATATATATAATGGGTCCCAGGTTCGATCCTGGCTGTTGGAGCTTTGTATGTTCTATGAAGGTGCGCGTTCATATACACTTTATTCGTATTCATATAACTCCTCGTTGTACAGTCAGGTTCGGTAAAACGCTATCAGCTGGCTATGTGTTCTGTTCGGAAACAACCGATAGACCCCGTTGCTCACCATTGTGAGGCGAAGAGTGTTCGAGTACTTAGTATTTCGAATAGTTGTTTCCTATTATACAGTCCCTTAGCCTAGCGGTTAGCATGCCTGCCTCTTGCACAAGGGGTCCCAGGTTCGATCCTGGCTGTTGGAGCTTTGTATGTTCTATATATATATATATATATATATATATTAATCCTGGGGATAAGAGAGAAAGATCACTTCCCACGTATTCCCTGTGTGTCGTAGAAGGCGACTAAAAGGGGAGGGAGCGGGTGGCTGGAAATCTTCTCCTCTCGTTTTTCTTTTTTTTTTAATTTTCCAAAAGAAGGAACAGAGAAGGGGGCCAGGTGAGGTTATTCCCTCAAAGGCCCAGTCCTCTGTTCTTAACGTTACCTCGCTAACGCGGGAAATGGTGAATAGTATGAAAGAAAAAAGATATATATATATATATATATATATATATATATATATATATATATATATATATATATATATATATATATATATATATATACTAGATAGGTATCCAGATGTATTATTACTCTTGTCCTATAGATCTCAATCTTCAACAGTATCTTAAAAAAGAGAATGAGGATATGACAATAGGCTGTGTGAGTTTGTGCGTGTGATTACTGTTTGTGTTTTACAGAAGGAGAGTTTCACACTCGTGTTTCCCTGTCTCTTAACTTGGTATTATATGTTCTGTCTTTACATGTACACACTCCTACATATGTGTGTACTTCTACACACTCCTACACGTGCGTGTACCTCTATACACTCCTACTCATGTCTTTACTCCAACACACACACGACAGTCTCAGCCAGGAACCCATTAATCGACCAGTCCCAAGGAGATGAACAGCAGGGTTAACTGTGGACCGACCCTGTGTGCGTATGTGTGTGTGTGTGTGTGTGTGTGTGTGTGTGTAGATGCATTCTTCTTATGTAAGTTTGGGAAAGGCGGATAACAATTTTGCGTATATGAAACAAGTTGTAACGGCCTGGAGACTTAGAATTGTCGCCTCTGACAATAAAGTTCATAAAGTCGTTGAACATAGTACGAATAGCATGATTACCGACGGGTTCCACACTCGCATAGAGAGTTCATACCTTGAAGGTTGGGCCATAAGCTAAATTACCAGCACGGATCATCGCTAAATCCTATTGCTAATCCCTCCTGCAAATGGACTCGAAACTCATACACTTAAGCGTTAGTTTTATACGTCAAAACATGAGTGTAAAATATAGTGAGTTTCAGGGAGAGAGAGAGAGAGAGAGAGAGAGAGAGAGAGAGAGAGAGAGAGAGAGAGAGAGAGAGAGAGAGAGAGAGAGAGAGAGAGAGACAGAGAGTTTACATTCGTGTTGCCCGTTGTATATGCATCATATATTTCACTCTTAAGTACACACACACACACACACAAACACACACACACACACACACACACACACACACACACACACACACACACACACACACACACACACACACACACACACACACACACACACACACACATACACACACACACACACATACCCTAGCATTAACCAGGTACCCATTTACCAACCAACCCTGATGGGAGTGTGAGCAGCTGGGTTGGCTGTGTAACCCATCGCTTGAGTCTTCTCAATTAACATAAAAGTGTTTTTTTTTCAAACTTCTCTCTGGTTCTGGCATTTACCTTTTCCTCATAGTGTCTGTTCTATTCAAAACATTGCTTCTTTAGATATATAAGAACTTCCTTATATCTTTTTAAGAAGTGTGTTGCTAAATTTCATATTTTGTCTTGTGCTTATTTCATCTTTCGAAAAACTGTTCACCATGGCTTAAGACTTTTTGAACAGTATGTTAAATGACTGTTCAACTGTATCTTCACGTACCTTCAGCACATATAGTGAAATTTCGTTAGGACCATTGGTGCCTTGCGGGGGTCAAGATCCCATAATATTTTGTCAATATCTTTTCTGGATATCCTATTGCATTCGAAGACTTTCTCCACTCCATCTCACAGGTTATAGGATCTTCTTCCTCTGTAAAATACTTTTGAACTTGTCTCTCAGTTCCTTTCATATCCTTACATAAGCATTTTGTGTGTGTGTGTGTGTGTGTGTGTGTGTGTGTGTGTGTATACATAAAAGTAAAACCATGATACGTATACAAGGTTAAGAGACTGGACAACAATGAATGTAAAATTCTCTCCGTAACACAAAGAAAATCCCTGTCGCAATTTGAGGATATTGTTTTGGCTTCATGTAAATTTTGAGTTCCATTTTTATAGCAAATACGTCAGTGGTGTTACCCTTCTAAGGCTTAGTATTCTTCCACTTGCCACTAAGTCACATCAGATGACAGAGTAACATGGTAATCTTTAATTTCCTCAGTGGAGAAGGAAATTACTTGTATGTGGGGGTATAAACTCACGGTAATTATATACGATATTACCAGAGAATCATAGTACAATAAATTGTGCAGGAAGCGTACATTGTTTTTCCATTTTCAACCAGAGTAAAACAGAAGCTAAATTCTTCTTAGCTGTTAGCGAATGTATTCTCCATTTGTGCAAGTAAACGCTTTCCTTTTTCTTCAGATGTTCTTTGAGAGAATATCTTTGTCTTATTAATCAAACGTGTTACTCAATGTTTTTAGAGCAAAATTCCCGGCAACATGGTCGATGGAGATGATGTAAACTTTACTCTTACATGCCTTTTGCTGTCTTTCTTATGACCATAGACATTCCCTGAAAATGTGGTATCTTTAGGTTATGATATGAGATATTGAACCATACACTTTCCCGAGTGCTGTCAAATAATTTCTGCCTATATTTCTCGAAGGCGTTGTCTAACGTATCTCTGTGTTCCATGATATTCGGTCGCAAGAGATATAGAGTCATGTATATTATTCCATGTGATATCCTCGAAATATTGTGCCTTCAACAAATATCAAAAAACATGTTTCCATGACTGCCATATACTGCCTTGTAAACTGTGCCACCACCGTACAAGCTGTTGTCACAAGTATAATCATTAATCATGCTCGACAGCAACACATCGTCATGTTGTGAGTGTCAAGTATGCTGCTCTCACGCATTTATGAGTTGATTGTCAGACATGATGTAGCGTCGTGCTGTGTTACCAGGTACACTCACAGACGAAGAGAAACGAGGAAGGTAACAAGATCGAGCGATCAATCCAGACATAGAAAAAAATTTGATTCTTGAACGTCAAGACTCACCATCTGTGTACTGTTTTGTAACCGACAGCTCTAATGATGTGATACATTCCCAACACCAGCGTTGTCTGGCACCAGGAGAAGACAGCAGTTAAAGTAGACACTGCACAGACAACACTGGTAACATAAGTCACTGACAACTGTCACTTGTAAGTATACCGACAGTCGATACTCGTGACGTGTGATAGTGAGAAACAACACAAAACAGGAGCAGGTGGACGTCAGAGGACGAGGCGTCCAACATGAGGGACTTGAAGAATCCTGCAGTTTGTCTGATCCTTTGTGTGAGCGTCGATATGTATCTGTCTCTTATCGCGCCATTACGATCTATGAGCGCCATCAGCCGGAGATTTATGAGCCCTCTGTGAAAATGTCTAAGGTCATAACGATCAGTTGGGGAGTTATCATCGTTTGATTGATGATACGAAAGTGTGAGTGGACCAGTCAATAAGGTTCATGCACTGATGATTGACGAAGTTTTCAAAAGAGTTGGGCGGGTTCGTTGACCGCTTCCCAGGAGGAAGGAGGACGCTGTTACAGTATTAGAGGATTTCTGGCCAGCCCACAGCCATGAATGTGCGTAGGAGACTTGGGAGGATGACAAACAGGTCCCAGGTCATTAAGAGTCTGCTGAATATTAGATAATCTAAGTTCCTCTTTCACGCAGTGGAAGTTGTCACGTCGGTGCTACGGAATCTACACCCGAAAGTTCTCCAGCGAGCTGTGGAGGACAGATTAGTCTGTAGTTCACAGACATAGACAGAAATACACCATGACATCAACCTAGATGGCGAAGTAGGTTACGACTATATAAAAAAAAATGATATCGTGTGGAGGACCAATGTGAAGAGTCTTATATACGCAATCCGAATTGGAGTCCACATTTTTACCGCTGCCGATATTAATGCATGGTTTTCCATGAATAATTTTAGAAGTTGGCTTTTTTTTCGTGTGTTCTGCTTGTGTATTTGATTACTGTTGTCCCAAGAGTACCTGAATGAAAGAGATGGAATGATATAGGTTAGAGGTTCATGTAATTGGATCAGTTTAGCTAGTGACCTGATTCATATGAGTCGCCCTAGTGAGTTGTGTGAGGTGTTCGTTCTGACCTAGTTACTTTCTTTGTGGTCAAGGTTGTGTCTCCTGTTAAGTAAGACGCTGTGGTCGAGTCATTCTTTACCGCTGGGTGATATGCTCTTGTCTAGTACTGTGTGCTCTCATATGCTCTCATATGATTTCAAACTTATTGTTTTAACGTCAAATATGAAATTCCTTGAAGACATAATGAGAAACCCTTTGTGCGAATGCATAGATAATTTCAGAGATCCACTGCAGTTTACGTATTGTAAAAATACAAGTGTGCATGATGTAAGTTTGACTTTTATGAATGAGATTAACAAACATATAGACAGACATAACTCGCAAGCAAGAATCTTATCCATTGATTTTAGCTCTGCCTTTGATACAATCCAGCCACATAACTCGTTAGATGAATTATTAGGGATGGATGAGAAACGTTTCTTACTGAAATGGATTTTCAGCTTTTTAACACAGAGGCCACAGTACACCAAGATAGATAACGCTAAGTCCAACATACTCTTGGCCAGTACAGGTGCGCCCCAGGGATGTGTTATGTCCCCCACTTCATTCAGTTTGCTGTACTGATGACTGCAGAAATGTTTTTAGCAACTGCACTGTTATGAAATTTACTGATGATACAGTAATCATAGGAAAAATCTTAAATGATAATTGTAATGATTATTATATAGCACAGGTTAGTTTCTCTGTTAAGTGGTGTAAAACAAATTATCTGCACTTGAATGTAAAGAAAACTGGATATGATGATAGATTTTTGGACAAAAGGCTACATGTACAAGGCTTAATTACAATTGAAGATGAAAATGTAGAAAGAGTGGTGCAAATACTGACATGGTGTGTAAGAAATGTGATCAGAGATTGCACTTTTTACGTATCTTAAATAGTCTATATATAGACAACGCAATAGTTAATCTTTTTTATAATTCAACTATATAATCAATTTTATGTCTTTCAGTTACCGCCTGGTATGGCAAGCTAAAGAGTAGAGATGAGAATAAGCGGGGAAAATTGTTAAGAAAGTTAAGAAACTGGATGCAAACACTAAAACATTAGATGTGCTGTATCAGGTATAGGCAATGAAGCAGGTGGAGAAGATCGTGCAAGATGAAGCCCGTCCTCGTCTTCATCAATACTATGTATTATCAAGGCCAGGAAGAAGACTGACTCTGCCTATACAGCGCACCAATAGATTCAGGAAATCATTTGTACCAAAAAGCATTCTACTGTTTAGCCATC
Source organism: Panulirus ornatus (assembly GCF_036320965.1). Classification (NCBI taxonomy): domain Eukaryota; kingdom Metazoa; phylum Arthropoda; class Malacostraca; order Decapoda; family Palinuridae; genus Panulirus; species Panulirus ornatus. The sequence goes on along the minus strand of NC_092238.1, from coordinate 41,763,707 downwards.
TAAATAGTCTGTAACTACTCTGTAACTTCTTTGTGCAATAGATGATTCTTTATAAAATATCTTATGTGGTACTTTTATATGACATTTGGTAATTTTGATTATACAATTCTTATACTTTTTAACCTCGATTTGAGCTTCTAGCTAGAAAGAATTTAATTTGGTATTATGTATGAAATTTGATAATACAGACATCTTATCCCATCTAATCATATAGTTTAGCCTCGTATAGGAAGGTCGTCAATTAGTACCGTTTCCTACTGACGTTGTGTGGCACAATCTGGTCAGGATACTTCCAATGGCTTTGTTCGTTGCTCTAGTCATCGAAGTGTCTTGTATTGAATGGAGCCCTCCGTGCTTATTACTGCCTCAGACTACCGCGTGCGCACAATCACGGCCGGTTATTGTCCCGGTCTGCGGTTGTGTGGACGTTCCTGTCAGGTTATTGCCCTATTCTACGGTTGTGAGGAGGAGGCTCTGGTCATATTAAGGTTCCATTCCACTGCTCTGGTCGTTCTAGTCAACTCATTACCCTGCATTAAGGTCGTGTGGAGGCTCCCCTCTCAGGTTATCTGTAGGTTTACGAGTGTGTGCGCGTCGTGGTCAACATGTAACCACAACGATATTCTGGACTCTTTAAATGCGTTGTTGTAGTAGTTTATTGTTGTGTTGTCCAACGAGAAGTCAGTTTGGTTTCACATTCTACGGTTGCCCGAATTCTCAGCTTACGATACAACCCCATCCTCTAGTTACGTGGACGTTCGGAAAAAATTATTTTTCATACCGTGTGAAGTCCTGCAGACAGGCCGTTTGATCTGGATGCCTGTAATTGTACATTTCTTTCGGAACAGTTTCTCTCGTCTGCTGTCATAATAGAACAAAGATCTGTTCCACAAACACAGTAAAGCCGACTTTTCTCTGGTGAGAGACACAACACAACACTTTATGATATGTGGTCTCGATTAGTAGACGTGAACAGCTTCCTAAAGGCTGCAGGAGCCTCGTAAGGAAAGAAAGGATTCCAGGGGTAGGAAGGAAGTAACTAAATACAATGTACATATAATCCACATATGACCTCCTGTTGGTAGTGAGTCCAGCACTATGAACTGATACCCGAAGTTTTTTTCTATATATTCTATTGACTCACCAAAGGTTTAATTTATACATTTTTCGTATCAGTTAGATTAATCCTACTTTCGTTATATGATTCTGAGTTGGGCAGATGTATTGCGTCATGGATGGGGGATATAAGCCGGTGCGGTTAATACCGTTTTGCTTTTCATTTCATAACGTGGAAACTGAATTTTCCAAATATTGTCCTGCGATGCCCGTTGGGGGATGTGGCTGGGATTAGGCTGAAGGGGTATCGTCAACACAACATTCACCATCAGAAATTTTCAAAAAAAAAAAAAAAAAATCCATTAATATTTCGCGGTATCCGAGGCACGAGTGAGACAAAAAAGATGAAAATATATTTGGTGGGAAATATGGAAATGCAATCATCGGTCACTCCGTCTCCCACTCTGCACACGTCACTATCTATTCGTCACTCTCCAACCACCATTACTCCTCCTCAGCCACTCGTGCTCCACCCTCACTCTCGCCCGATCACTTTATTAGCCTCATCCCCCCTTCCCCCCCTCAAACACACACACACCCACACACACACACACACACACAATACCCGTCATCCTCCAACATCATATTTCACCTGCCTCTCTCGTTAACCATCACTGATCTACGAGAAAAGTGGGCGTACTTTATCAAAATTCATGTTTTTTTTTAATGTTTCTGTTTTCGAGTTCTCTGCTGTGTGACTCTTTCATACCAGGCTGCATGCAACCTCCACTGAGGAGAGCAACTGCCGATCCCCACCTAAACTAACTAGGCTACTGCTCTGCTATTTGCTCTGTTGGGTCTGCCAGCTGCCAGAATAGCAACATGGCATATTTCATAGGATGGGGACCTCCATCGCCCCTGAACAATCAAATGAAGTCTAGAGAATTTAGAGGGGGGAAAAATCCAATATCAACAAGATTTTTTTTTTTTTGCTATCAAAAGTAATGAAAACGTATCTACATATTATATGATAGTATTGAAGCTCCAAAATATTACATGAGGTTTCATATGATAAAGTGATATGATAAGGTGATGTGCAACACAGGAGAAGTATGCTAAGCTCCGGAAGACTCAGGCTTACCACTATAGCACACTTTGATCAGTAGGATCAGAAATAAGCCTCCAATAATTGTGCTGTGAATTTTGCTCGAATCTGAAAGTAACTTGAAAAAATCCACACGTACATATACACACAGTAAAGGGTGACACAGGTGATAAGTGTTGATTCAGAATGACGGGTCGAATGTAGGAGGATGAAAAACAATAGATAAAAAGTAACCGTATGAGAGCAGGTACGAGACATGAAGGATGGTGGGTAACGGGTGGAAAAGGATGAGAGTAAAGCAGTATTTACGTGAAGTGTGGCTCACTGGCCGACTTGGTATTGTCACTTAGTACGTAGTACTGTACCACCACATTCGGATGTGCATACGGGCATTAGCACGTTATCAATGTAGGTAGGAATGGATGCAAAATCTGTCTATCACTGACCTTTTACTTATATATGCTGTAGCATAGGATCTTATTAGTTGTTAAGCTATACTAGTACTAATGATAACACAACTAATATCAGAGAAGAGGCTCAGGGATTAATAAGACACCTATAAACAAAAATAAGAGCAAAATGAATAGACTTAACATTAACTGTGAAAAGAAAATGACAGAACTTGTAGAAGAGATCCATACATTCCTATGCATTAGTCACAGTTATAGCAAGATTGCCATAGCAGTAAAAACTATTGTTTCAAACAAAGTAAGATTCATGCAGGCCTTGAGGTGGATGTGGTGTGGTTGATGCTTACAGAAGAGTCAGTAAAGCAGCGTAGAGTGTCTGATACTACTGTACTTACTTAGGCAAGTGTGACTTAGGAGAGGACTCTTGACGAAAACAGTACACTGGACAATAACAAATAACACTGAGGGAGCACGTGTAGTGGTTGCTGTTACTGAAGCATGTAAATCTTATTCTTACTGAAGTAGGCAAGTAACACTCAGGAGACCACCTACTGGTTTCTGTTGTTGCAGTAGGTAAGTAACACTCAGATGAGGACGCGTTGTGGCCTGGGTTACTAAAGTAGGCAAGTGTTACTCTGGACAGGACGCGTACTCATGTTACTGAAGTAGGCAAATAACACTCAAGAGAGCACATGTAGTATACTATAATGTTACTGAGGTAGGCAAGTAACACTCGGGAAAGCACCTCAAGTGGCCAGACCTAAAGTAAGAAAGCACCTTAAGTGGTAAGAAAGCACCTTAAGTGGCCAGACCTACTGTTGTATACATTTGTTAAAAGAAACAGGAACGTGGAGTGGTTTGTACTGCTTATGTTAAGTGACCTTTTCCCTAAAGGGTCTCATAACTTCGAAACTTTACTCCTATAAGGAGCGGGTAATGGGAGTACTCTTTTGCAACGGGAAGTTCCTCTCCTTTTCCTTCACTGATGACACTACCACCTCGGCGATGGTTCCTTTTTTTCTCTGTGCAACCACTGAGAGAGTCCGGTAACACCACTGAGGATAATAACACAGGTTGCCACTTAGAAAGATATTGACCACTGATGTTATTAAGACATGGGTAACACTTGGAAACGTTGGTGCAACTGAATCAATAACGTAAAAAGGTTGGTATTGCTGATATTTATGATCCTTAGGAGAAATAATAGACTCGTGGATTGGTTGGTAATTCAGATGTTAGTAACACTCAGGATAGCACGTGAAGAGGTTGATGTTACTAGTGCACATAAGCTGGCAGAGCCACCCACAGTTAATGTTGCTACTGTCATACACGAACGGCTCTCAGGAAGAGCATGTGGAGCAGGCTGGTATTACTGATACGCACTACGGACACGTCGAGACCAAGTACATTATGTGTGTGATTATGACAACCAACACATATATGCCTGAGGGTAACTTACACGTCTAGCTTATTGTTACAACTGAATATCTTGTTCCTTCTTCATGGAGAATGGGTTTCTCCGTAATAACCCGAGACAAGGTATCACTATCGTTTCTGTTAATGTCTATAACTCATACGAGGAAGAAGGAGTAATGCTGCAAAAGTTATAGTATTCTATGATCCACATTATAGGCCAGCTCCGATCTCTGTACTTTTCCCTCCAAATCAGAATATGTGCAGACTATGACGAAAAAAGTCAATGGAATTGTTTGAGCCTGACTGAGGCTGTTGTATATGTAGACATAAGTCTTAGATGCTCTCACCTACATCAGATAGATGCTCAATAGAGGACAATCCTCCCGGACACCATACGGTATCAGAAGTGTTATATTTTTTCTCCTATTTATGGCTGCATGACAAACACAAACGCCATTAGATTAAGGAGTTCCTGTGCCATATCAAGTTCACCAGCCTCTCCCGTCGTGCAACAGTAGCAACCAGAGCTGCTGTGTTTCAATCTCTCTCTCTCTCTCTCTCTCTCTCTCTCTCTCTCTCTCTCTCTCTCTCTCTCTCTCTCTCTCTCTCTCTCTCTCTCTCTCTCTCTCTCTCTCTCTCTCTCTCTCTCTCTCTCTCTCTCTCTCTCTCTCTCAGTGTCAACCTTGAAGACGAAGAGACCTTCACAGTGTCACTCTGGGTCCGTCTTCAGTATGAGAGCAAAATGTAAGAAATCAAAGGCGAGTGTTAACCTTTTTTTTCAGAATACGCAGCCACTCCAGTGTGGAGGATCAGACCAGCAAATTTGAACGTGTTGCTCCCTCTCCCATTAACAGTGAACTCCTCAGTGGATCGTGGAGGTCATCCTAGTTCAAGTTGAAGGAAAAAAAACGTCCACCGTCGCAGAGGATGGAAGTCAGGTACTAAAAATTGCCCACTCACTACGTTCCTCCTACAGTGACATGAAACCGCTGCCGGCAAGTCTTTTCTCTGAAAGGCAGCGCGCGCCAAAGTGCGTATCTCTCTCTCTCTCTCTCTCTCTCTCTCTCTCTCTCTCTCTCTCTCTCTCTCTCTCTCTCTCTCTCTCTCTCTCTCTTTTTCCAAAAGAAGGAACAGAGAAGGGGGCCAGTTGAGGATATTCCTTCAGAGGCCCAGTCCTCTGTTCTTAACGCTACCTTGCTGACGCGGGAAATGGCGAATAGTTTGAAAGAAAGAAATATATATATATATATATATATATATATATATATATATATATATATATATATATATATATATATATATATATATATATATATATATTTTCTTTTTTTTTTGCTTTGTCGCTGTCTCCCGCGTTAGCGAGGTAGCGCAAGGAAACAGACGAAAGAACGGCCCAATATATACACGTCCACACACGCAAATATACATACCTATACATCTTAACGTATACATAAATATACACACATAGACATATACATTTATACACATGTACATAATTCATATATATATATATATATATATATATATATATATATATATATATATATATATATATATATATATATATATATATATATATATATATATATATATATATATATTTACATATGTGTGTGTGTGTGTGTGTGTGTGTGTGTTTCTCTCTGTATCTGTGTCTGTTTGTGTGTTTTTCACTTAAGGCATTTTCCATTAGCAGTGGAATTCCACAGGAGCTAGATCATAATTAACCAGCTTAAGATATCATAAACTAAGCTCATTCTGGATACACCAGCTGTAGGTGGTGAGGCTTAATTCTTTCCCAGGGCAGGTGGTGGTTGGGTGAGTGAGGGAGGGAGATATTCCCACAGTGACTGCAGTGTTCATGCAAATTCAGGAGAGGTAAGATTGAAATTGGGTTATAATCCTCATATCTTGCGGGGGCCCAACTCATGCACACATGGAATGCAAATTTGATATCAGATGTCGGACATCTAGTCATGTAAAGTACGTAACAGATTATCATTACATGAATCTCGCAGATGCTGAATAACGAAAATATCTGAATGAATTGAAATTCAGAAAGAATTAACAAGAATTGTATAATTTTTCAACGTACTCCAGGGAAGAAACATAATTGTAAAGGCAAATCTTATATCAGATTCTTTTATTGCATATTAGGTAACAAATTAGGCGTCAATGACTATGAGTCAGCACGGGCCAACCCTAGGTCAGAACTGCATGGGTTCGAATCCTAGGTGTCGTGGTCGGCTTATACCCTAACTAGGTTTTCCTTCTCCTCTCGGGGCTGGTCGATAAATTGGTACCTGGCTTATGATGAAGTGTGTGTGTATGTGTGTGTGTGTGTGTGTATGTGTGTGTGTGTGTGTATGTGTGTGTGTGTGTGTGTGCGCGCGCATGTGTATGTGTATGTGTATACATACATACGAGAAAAACCATTGATAAATACAAATGTAGTTACAATTAAAGAGACGAGGTAACACGAGTGTAACACACAAATAGTATTGGCAAAGAGTAATCACGCATACACACACAAAAAAAATCTAATTACGACAGAGACTTGGGAGTATGTATTCGTCCCCAACCTATCGCCAGGGTCCCACTAGGAGGATATCAAAAGTAACAGATTATCTACCGACAAATATTAGAACTACATTTAAGTTCATGGAGAGACGAATTTTCAGAAAGCTTATCACATCTTACACTAGTCCAAATGTGTAATACGCTTCTCTAGTTTTGTCACTGCACTTAAAGAGGTACACAGACATAACTGAGATGGTCTGGAGAAAATCAACAGAGATGGGACTAGAATTTAATCAAGAGATCTGATTTACAGGAAAAGGCTAGAGGCCTTTAATTTGTCACCATGGAAGAGAGAAGAGTGAAGAATGACCTGATGAAAATCTTTAATTCCTTCAACCAGTTTGATGACGCAGACATTGAACAGGTTTTCATCAGGCACAAGGATAGAACAATCAAGGGCCGTAACATTAAAGGAGAATCTTGTTAAAACAGATGTAGACTAGTACTTTTTTTGTATAAGAATGGTGGATAAGTGGAATTAATGGTAAGTAGGAAACTGTGAATGAGGGCAACACACAAGTTTAAAGAGGATTTATGAGAGTAGATAAATGTCAAGAGGATGGGACCCACGAGAGTAGAAATCTCCTACCGTTCGATACAAATAGGCAATCAAGAAATAGGTGATTACACAAACACACACACACACACACACACACACACACACACACACACACACACACACACACTGTTTTAAAACTTACAATGGTCTAGAAACATGGGTACCTTTAGCCACATATACAGGAAAGGTTGGGAAGGAGAGATATAGGGTCTAAAAAAGAAAGGCGCCAAAAAGCAAACGACCCTAGGGATCTATTGCAGAGATATAGGTGGCACTACAACAGCCAACCAGCACTTACCATGTATGAAATGGCAAGCAACATGAGGAAGTAGGAACAGAAAAATCTGAAAGAAATATTGTGGGCACGGCAAGAGATAATCCAAAACTTTTCCACAGATTTACCAGTCAGTTGAGGAGCAGCTAATCATGATAAGGATGATAATGAAGTCATGGGGAAGAATCATAGAGGATGATGCAAACATATACAAGAAGGGGCACGAGGAAAAGTTCAGAAGTATTTTCACAATTAAAGACATTATAACCCTGCTATCGGTCAGGTGGAATCGGGAAGAGGTCTTGGAAACATTTGAAGCACCAAGAAAAGGCATGGACTAGATGGAGTCTGCCCAGTCAAAGCTCATTGCCCTGATGGAGTTTCTGATGTCCCGAAGAAGTGTGCAGATACAATCAAGAGGTCGTTTGAGATGCTGTTTAGTATGTCACTGGCGGCAAGTAAAACACTTGGGAAGTGGAAGAGGTTCAATGTCATTCTAACTTTAAGAAACGTTACCGGAAAGTAGTACTTAACTTTAGACCAATCTATGACAAGTGTGGTATGTATAATACTGGGATAGATAACAAAAAAGTAAATGGATGACTAAATGCAAAAGACAAACTACCTAAGATGATTAAGTTTTATGTATCTGGACTGCAAGAAAGCCTTTGACGCGACACCGCATCGGAGGTCGATTAAGAAGCTCGATCTTTAACCAGGGAAAGGAATAAAGAGCATGTCAGAAGAGTCTTCTCGAAATGGGCACCAACGGCAAGCCACAGGTTCTGGTCCTGGAAACATTCCTCCTGCTTATCTAGGTGATGATTTGCCAGAGGGACTGGGCTCATACCTGTATATGTTTGTGGAAGATTAGGGAAGTAACAAAAGAGGATGAGTGCATCAACTTACAAAGGAACGTAGACAAACTCGAAAATTGGTCTAGATCACATCCAGGACTGAACTTCCTAGGATGATTATCCAATGCCTTGATTTCCTCTGTGTGAAGGAATGATGTAAGAACTGCTGAGGACTGATAATGTAATACTCATCTAGTGCAAAACCTGCTCAGGATTCATAATATGATATGGAGGTATTCCACTTCTTTTCTCTGTAGGTTAAAGGCTTGAATACATCTTCCCTACAGCACCCAGGGGGATGAATTTAAATCAGAATGTGTTTCCCATATACAATTCTTTATAAGATTACCATGACAGTATACTCATTGTCATATGCTGCTCCTTAAGAACTATTTTACTGCTGGCTGACGTGCTGGAGGGAGTGGTATGTGAGAAAGGGCTTTCTGCTTCATCTGCATAGAGTAGGAATTTAAGATTCAGTTACAGTCCTCTAACAGATAGCTCGTAGAGAGCCATCAGGTCTTCTATCATCTGGCTTAACCACGTAATAATTTCCATACTACAGCTGTGTTAGCCATCTCTGAATGTCCGGCTACCGTTGTATTTTTCATTCTTGACATCAGTTGATCACCAGATGTCTCTCCTTCAGTTGTCAGCAGTTCCCAAATACACGTATATTCATGCCATGAGAAAAGAAAAATAACTTTTTACTAGATTTGATTTCACCGCCCAATACGTGTCCAGTGTTTCGTCTTCAAACTGGACTGCTATTTTCATCATTTACCCTCGATCATTGTTACGCTGTGTCGCTGGTCACTGTGACGTCATATTCCTCTCTACCGCTGCAGTGTTCACCCGTGGCGTCTTTCATGGCGAGGTGTGTTGCTGGAAGTCCCAGATATATGCAAAAAGTCTTACCTGGAGCTACTGGGCAGTTTACTCATTGTATCTACAACGGACTAATAATCTTGCTATGTTGGTAAAGGAAATGATTATAATGATAATGATAATGATAATAATGATAATAATAATGATAATAATAATGATAATAACAACAACAACAATAATAATAGTAATGATAATAATGATAATAATAACAATAATAATAATAATAATAATAATAATAATAATAATAATAATAATAATAATAATAATACTGATAATGATAATAACAGTAATGATAATAATGATAATAATAACAATAATAATAATAATAATAATAATAATAATAATAGTAATAATAATGATAATAATGATAATAATGATGATAATGATAATAATTATAATAATAATAATAATAATAATAATAATAATAATAATGACAATAATAATAATAATAATAATAATAATGATAATGATAATAATAATGATAATAGTAAGAAGAAGAAGAAGAAGAAGAAGAAGAAGAAGAAGAAGAAGAAGAAGAAGAAGAAGAAGAAGAAGAAGAAGAAGAAGAAGAAGAAGAATGGTAATAAAGATAATAATAAGATTATGATAATGATGATAATTTCAGAATCCATTTAAGCTACAAAGTCCTGTTATTGAGCATGTCTGGGACAGATTCTGCTATAAAGATCCATTCATACTTCCCAAAGGATTTTGTTAAAGTCAAACGAATTTTTCTTTATTCGTGATGAGAAACGTAATGGGAATTTTCATCTGGAGTAATACCTTTATTCGGCTGGTTTCCGGATATGATCACTGGAAGGGAGCTTGATCTCATGTATTTTCAGGAATATTCTCATCAAGCGCAGCCATAAATCCAATATCGGCTACACTAATTTCCAGTCTTTCGCTTTGATCAGGACACATCAAACACAGAGGTAGGGTTCGTGTGGACGATGAGCTTGGGAGCCAATACGAGCATTTACTTTTTGCGTTCACTTAATGCTTCGTGATATGGTGAGCCAGGTTATGAATCTTAACTTACTTTCAGGCTCAGAGATCAAGCTGATATTGGTGTGCCTTTGTATTATGGCAGACGCAAAAAGGTCCAGGTCCAGAATGCAGAAGCCGATATCAAAAGGACTTAGTTTTACGAGCTTCCCTTTGACAATGATGAACCTTTTAGTGTTAATGATCATTTGGAATTCACCGGCTCCCCTTATGTTATGAAACTGGTTGAACTCGGGTTGTCCCTGTGAGTTATGGCAAACTGATACTTCTGATTCGTAAATGTCAGTGTCACTTTTCTTTTCTTTTTTTTTCTACGTTACCATAATTGTTAGTCGTAGCTCAACAACGGATGGAGTCATCAAGAATGCTTAGAGCACTACGTGTTTGAAGATCATGCTATTCATGTAGGGTCCCTCTCCACACTAATCACTTCATCACATCCAAAAGACTAAAAGACTACCAATGCCAACCGAACTGGCAGCAACGAATGTAGGATTTATGACTTTCACATCTGTTACATAATATCTTGCGTGATTATGAATGTAGATACGTCTATTATCTGTACTGTTATTTATCATTAACATTCTAATATTGTGATTGCAGATACATAATACTATTAGCTATACAATTATCTATCATTTACATTTTCATGTTGTGAATGTAGATAGATAATGTTATTTTCTATCAATAGCATTTAACATTGCTAATAGATAGATACATGATACTATTATCTATACTTTTGTTCTCTCAGTAATATTTTGATAATGTGACTCAAAATAATCCTTACTCTAAGCTAACAAATTATGAACAATGTCTGATGAAAAAGTAGAGAAATTGATGGATTATTACATTAAGCGAAATTTTGCGTGAAAAATCATATAGTGTTCTCGCTCCCTGGCTCTAATAACCATCTAACATCCTCACATTTGTTTTCTTCTTTTTTGCTGTACGATTCAAATGTGTGTAACTAAAGAGTAGATATCTTTATCCGTAAACAATGAAAGAGACACAATATAAAACTAGATCTAGCGTTTGAGAACTCAGGAAAGGGCAACAGCTTCACCTCTGCCAGAGACAATAGTGGACAATGGTGTCTACATTTACGTTCTAACATAGATTTTTTTCTTATATATTGATAAATTGATGATCCTTTTGCTTTCATTCCTTTTTCATACATATTGCCTCACAACAATCTTTTATGGGTATATCAGTAACTGTTCAGAGGGTTGTAATCTACACATGATTGTATATATGTCAACAACAGTCCTTTATGAACATATTAGTAACGTAGTACACAGATAGTTGTAACTGTGTCTGTCCAAAATTAGCAACTGAAGACACATCGACAACTGCGCGTTTTCTTTCCCTTGTCATATCAATACAGCCTGGTTTCACTTGTGTTGGATATGCTGGCGATGATAGTCATGTTAGGTACAATGATGTCAAGCCAATCATGCATCGTTGTTCGTTGAGATGGTAAAGAGCGTTGCTTGTGTTAATCAATCAGGACGGCGTCTTGCAGTCACTTCTCATTTGAGATGTGCTGTTGTTCGTGCTTGGAACAGGATGTGTTGTTTGTTAGTGTTGCTGTTACTTGAAAGAAATTGCAATTATCGTCTCATTTCTTCGGTTCCCTGACAAAAGCTCCATCTCACTGCAGTTTGTAGGCAACAATATGCATGTTTGTAAAAGTATTTTACAAACGTTTTAGGTTTGCATTCCCTATTCAAATCAGACCAGAATGATGAATATCTATTCTGACTTCCATACTTATCTTGTTTACTACTTCTATTCATTTCATTCTATATCCAACACATTTCACAAGTATTCTCATCATCCATCATTTAGTAATAATACTGTTTCCGACTACACACACATGAATATATATATCTATCAAACATTTTACAGACTTCGACCATTTCGTTTTCATCATACAAGCAAGTTCTAAAAAGAAGATAATGTTAGTTTCAACTATAAACATATGAAAAGCTATAATTGATATCAGTGCTTTTATTCTTCTTTATATAACTGCAAATTAAGAAATTCATGTACACTTTATGACACCGACACATTTCGTACACAGGCACATTTCACTTCACGTTTCTATCAAATCGAGTGAATATTGTTCAGTGTTGCAGGTGTTGCAGCGAGGATCATTTATTGGCGGATGTATGAGCTTGCTGCTCTTCACGAGAAAAATACATTCGCTTTAAAGTTTTAGGCAACATACATCACGGTTTTGCTCAGGATATTTCCCGATGCAGTTGCAAATAGCGTTTCAGCGGAGGTCAAGATGAGGGAGTAACATGAGGGAGTTTCATTTTTCCTTCGTTTCTTTCTCTTTTCTTTCATATGAAACTCATTCATTTTATTTTGGGACGAACATATCAACCGATTCATACTGGCAGACAAACAAAAGGAAGCTCATATATACTTTTAACGACCATTTACGTAGAAGTAGATGCCACAAGCAGGAAAGACAGTCAGAACTATAAACACAAAAATACGCTGATAAATACACACAGAAGAGCAGACAACAGGCGAGTTAAAGAAACAGAAAACAGGCAGTTTGAAGGAACAGACAGCAACCAGTTTGAAGGCACAGACAGTAGTCAGTCCAGTCACTGTACTGTAGCTAATATCTTGCTTCTTTTTAAATCTATGAAGCAGCTGAGGTAGATCACACGCCTCGACCTCATTTATTTCTACAAAATGTCTTCCCATTCTTGCTCTAATACACTTACTTCCTGTTCTTATATTCTCTTCAATTGCTGTCTATCTGGTTGCAGTGTCACCTACATCACCTTTCTTTTCAAGTATCCACTAAGATCGTCCTTTGGCACCTTCTGTTAAACCACATCTCTCCCCTGTCTCCCCCACTCTCCGTACCCTCTCAACCTGCCACCTATCTAACGATTCCCTCATTATAAACTTCTGAGAAGCTCTTAGGGTAGTGTGCTATACGCTTAGTTTAGAATACTATGTCACATATTACGATGAATATTGTTTAGATTTGAAAAATTTCATTCTTTGTCTCTCGTTCTGTTTCTATCTTTAGTTTCCTTTGATTTCTTGGTTATTCCCTACTAACGACATCATGAAACTCGAGAACTACGTGATCAACTGTTCCCTGTTGATATGTGTGTTGATGACGGATCACCCCCACTGACTTGTATCGTTAAGTAAATGGTAGTACATGGAAGAGTTTTATATATATATATATATATATATATATATATATATATATATATATATATATATATATATATATATATATATATATATATATATATATATATATATATATATATATATATATATATATATATATATATATATATATATATATATATATATATATATATATATATATATATATATCCTCTACCACTTCTGAAACCACACTGCTCTTCCCCAATCTGATGCTCTGTACATGCCTTCACCCTCTCAATCAATACCCTCCCATATAATTTACCAGGAATACTCAACAAACTTATACCTCTGTAATTTGAGCACTCACTCTTATCCCCTTTGCCTTTGTACAATGGCACTATGCACGCATTCCGCCAATCCTCAGGCACCTCACCATGAGTCATACATACATTAAATAACCTTACCAACCAGTCAACAATACAGTCACCCCCTTTTTTAATAAATTCCACTGCAATACCATCCAAACCTGTTGCCTTGCCGGCTTTCATCTTCCGCAAAGCTTTTACTACCTCTTCTCTGTTTACCAAATCATTTTCCCTAACCCTCTCACTTTGCACACCACCTCGACCCAAACACCCTATATCTGCCACTCTGTCATCAGACACATTCAACAAACCTTCAAAATACTCATTCCATCTCCTTCTCACATCACCACTACTTGTTATCAGGTGTTTGCTTTGAAGAATGTATGTGAGAAATACTTAGAAAAGCAAATGGATTTGTATGTAGCATTTATGGATCTGGAGAAGACATATGATAGAGTTGATAGAGATGCTCTGTGGAAGGTATTAAGAATATATGGTGTGGGAGGCAAGTTGTTAGAAGCAGTGAAAAGTTTTTATCGAGGATGTAAGGCATGTGTACGTGTAGGAAGAGAGGAAAGTGATTGGTTCTCAGTGAATGTAGGTTTGCGGCAGGGGTGTGTGATGTCTCCATGGTTGTTTAATTTGTTTATGGATGGGGTTGTTAGGGAGGTAAATGCAAGAGTCTTGGAAAGAGGGGCAAGTATGAAGTCTGTTGGGGATGAGAGAGCTTGGGAAGTGAGTCAGTTGTTGTTCGCTGATGATACAGCGCTGGTGGCTGATTCATGTGAGAAACTGCAGAAGCTGGTGACGGAGTTTGGTAAAGTGTGTGGAAGAAGAAAGTTAAGAGTAAATGTGAATAAGAGCAAGGTTATTAGGTACAGTAGGGTTGAGGGTCAAGTCAATTGGGAGGTGAGTTTGAATGGAGAAAAACTGGAGGAAGTGAAGTGTTTTAGATATCTGGGAGTGGATCTGTCAGCGGATGGAACCATGGAAGCGGAAGTGGATCATAGGGTGGGGGAGGGGGCGAAAATTTTGGGAGCCTTGAAAAATGTGTGGAAGTCGAGAACATTATCTCGGAAAGCAAAAATGGGTATGTTTGAAGGAATAGTGGTTCCAACAATGTTGTATGGTTGCGAGGCGTGGGCTATGGATAGAGTTGTGCGCAGGAGGATGGATGTGCTGGAAATGAGATGTTTGAGGACAATGTGTGGTGTGAGGTGGTTTGATCGAGTAAGTAACGTAAGGGTAAGAGAGATGTGTGGAAATAAAAAGAGCGTGGTTGAGAGAGCAGAAGAGGGTGTTTTGAAATGGTTTGGGCACATGGAGAGAATGAGTGAGGAAAGATTGACCAAGAGGATATATGTGTCGGAGGTGGAGGGAACGAGGAGAAGAGGGAGACCAAATTGGAGGTGGAAAGATGGAGTGAAAAGGATTTTGTGTGATCGGGGCCTGAACATGCAGGAGGGTGAAAGGAGGGCAAGGAATAGAGTGAATTGGAGCGATGTGGTATACAGGGGTTGACGTGCTGTCAGTGGATTGAATCAAGGCATGTGAAGCGTCCGGGGTAAACCATGGAAAGCTGTGTAGGTATGTATTTTGCGTGTGTGGACGTGTGTATGTACATGTGTATGGGGGGGGTTTGGGCCATTTCTTTCGTCTGTTTCCTTGCGCTACCTCGCAACCGAGGGAGACAGCGACGAAGTATAAAAAAAAAAAAAATATATATATATATATATATATATATATATATATATACAACATTGTTGGAACCACTATTCCTATAAACATACCCATTTTTCCTTTCCGAGATAATGTTCTCGACTTCCACACATTCTTCAAGGCTCCCAGGATTTCGCCCCCTCCCCCATCCTATGATCCACTTCCGCTTCCATGGTTCCATCCGCTGCCAGATCCACTCCCAGATATCTAAAACACTTTACTTCCTCCAGATTTTCTCCGTTCAGACTTACCTCCCAATTGACTTGACCCTCAACCCTACTGTACCTAATAACCTTGCTCTTATTCACATTTACTCTTAACTTTCTTCTTTCACACACTTTACCAAACTCAGTCACCAGCTTCTGCAG